>NW_028125967.1:0-425775 GCF_965194825.1 Balaenoptera physalus | reverse complement strand
AACTCGCTTTCTTGGGAGCTGGCCGCAAGAGCGCAGGATTGCTTCAGGCCCTATTCTGGTCCCAGGCGGCAGGCTGAGCCTGTGGTTAATTCTTCTTCTTGAGGGGAAAATAGAGTGACCTGTGCCTGTCCCAACACCTAGAGCTAGTCTCTCATTGGTTCCCCCTCTTCCCGTTCATCCTCAGGACAAATTGCAACCTGTACGGAACAGGAGGTTAAAGGTGCTGATTCTCCAAGGAGGGAGATTGCTAGTAAGCGGCTGGAATGGCGAACCCGAGCACAAGGAGATGAGAAATTAGGTCCGTTTTATAAACCTTTCCCGATCACACGGTGTACCATCTTCTGGGTTTCTCATGCATGTTTTCGATGTAGGAAGATGCCCTTGAACCTGGAGATTTGGGACCCATGGGATGGGTACCACGCAGTATTACTTTATAGGGTCTGCGTTTGCTCACCCAACCTCACCAAACCTCTCAGCCCCAAGAGTGTCCACCCTTATGTCTCAATCAGCTGTGGGTCTAGATATGGTCAATGCAGGTGGCATCACAAGCCCTGAACGACTTTTTAAGAATTTCTCTCTCTTTCACTGTCTTTGTTTCACGGGTTTTTAAAGTAATTGATTTTTATAATGGGGTTTACCTGCTTTTCACTGCTGTGTTTTTGCGCTTTACACCACTTTGACTCACTTACAGAGAGATATCAATGCATAGGTTTTAAGATTCTTACTAGTCAGATATATTCTTGGGCGGTGAATAGGTGGTGTTGAGTCCAATTCATTGAGGAAGGAGTGGGCTTGTCTATTACATATTGGGTTTATGGAACGGTATCTGAGCTAATGTGAACCCTTGTTGTATGCATCACCCCACTCACCTTTCCCGTTAAGCAGCCATAGTGTGTTTTCTAAACGTGTGACTCTATTCTGTTTTGTAATTCAGTTCAAGGGTAGCGTTTTTACATTCCCTCTATAAGTGATATCTTATGATAAGTGTCTTTTTCTGTGTGACTTATTTCACTTAGAATCGTCGTACCTAAATCCAATCATCATGCTGCTACTAGCCTTATGACGTATGATTTAATGGCTGAGTGATAGTCCATTGTACATAAGGACCACCACTTCTTTATCCATTTTTCTCTTTTCCTGGGATATTTAAGGTGTAACCAAGTGGAGATTCTTGTCAACAGAGCAGCCCTAAACTTTGGGGTGCCTGTGTCTTGCTGATTTTTAGTTTTCTCAATTTATACGCCCATGAGTGGATGTGCCCTATGCCTCCCTAAGCTGAGTTTTTTAGATGTTTCAGGACCACACCGTGCACTTCTCCAGAGTGGCTGTTGGCAATTTACATCCCGCCCATCAGCGTAGCCAGGCTCCCGTTTCTCCATGGCCTGTCCTGCATTTCTGGTTTTGACACTTTATTCAGCATGGCCCTTTTGACCGATGGGAAGCGAGCTTCTTTGTAGCGCTGATTTGCCTTTCCAGGTTGCTTGGTTGGCCAAAAAGGGCGTATGCGTTTTTTCCTGAATATATTCAGGAAAAAACGCATACGCCTTTTTGGCCAAGGGCATCATTGTCGAGGTTTTGCCGCTTTTCTTGTGTTTAAAGCGATTCGAATCTCCCTCCTGAAATCTGTTTCCTGCAATTCTGCCTTGCTTTCAAATCCTCTTCGTTGCCTTCCCTCAATATATTTGTGGACGAGAGTCATCATTTATAAGTCTGCAGGTTTGGAATTGCAGTGCCCCTGAGCCTCCATTTTTCAACTCGCTTTCTTGGGAGCTGGCCGCAAAAGCGCAGGATTGCTTCAGGCCCTATTCTGGTCCCGGGCGGCAGGCTGAGCCTGTGGTTAATTCTTCTTCCTGATGGGAAAATAGACCTGTGCCTGTCCCAACACCTAGAGCTAGTCTCTCATTGGTTCCCCCCTCTTCCCTGTTAATCCTTCAGGACAAATTGCAACCTTAGATGGAACAGAGGTTATAGGTGCTGATTCTCCAAGGAGGGAGATTGCTAGTAAAGTGGCTGGAATGGCGAACCCGAGCACAAGGAGATGAGAAATGAGGTGCGTTTTAGAAACCTTTCCCGGTCACACAGTGTACAATCTTCTGGGTTTCTCATGCATGTTTTCGATGTAGGAAGATGCCCTTGAACCTGGAGATTTGGGACCCATTGGATGGGTACCACGCAGTATTACTTTAAAGGGTCTGCGTTTGCTCACCCAACCTCAACAAACCTCTCAGCCCCAAGAGTGTCCACCCTTATGTCTCAATCAGCTGTGGGTCTAGATATGGTCAATCTAGGTGGCATCACAGCCCCTGAACGAATTTTGTAAGAATTTCTCTCTCTTTCACTGTCTTTGTTTCACGGGTTTTTAAAAGTAATTGATTTTTATAATGGGGTTTACCTGCTTTTCACTGCTGTGTTTTTGCCGCTTTACACCCACTTGACTCACTTACAGAGAGATATCAATGCATAGGTTTTAAGATTCTTACTAGTCAGATATATTCTTGGGCGGTGAATAGGGGGTGTTGAGTCCAATTCATTGAGGAAGGAGTAGGGCTTGTCTATTACATATTGGGTTTATGGAACGGTATCTGAGCTAATGTGAAACCCTTGTTGTATGCATCACCCCACCTCACCTTTCCCGTTAAGCAGCCATAGTGTGTTTTCTAAACGTGTGACTCTATTCTGTTTTGTAATTCAGTTCAAGGGTAGCGGTTTTTACATTCCCTCTATAAGTGATATCTTATGATAAGTGTCTTTTTCTGTGTGACTTATTTCACTTAGAATCGTCGTACCTAAATCCAATCATCATGCTGCTACTAGCCTTATGACGTTGATTTCATGGCTGAGTGATATTCCATTGTACATAAGGACCACAACTTCTTTATCCATTTTTCTCTTTCCTGGGATATTTAAGGTGTAACCAAGTGGAGATTCTTGTCAACAGAGCAGCCCTAAACTTTGGGGTGCCTGTGTCTTGCTGATTTTTAGTTTTCTCAATTTATACGCCCATGAGTGGATGTGCCCTATGCTCCCTAAGCTGAGTTTTTTAGATGTTTCAGGACACACCGTGCACTTCTCCAGAGTGACTGTTGGCAATTTACATCCCGCCCATCAGCGTAACCAGGCTCCCGTTTCTCCATGGCCTGTCCTGCATTTCTGGTTTTGACACTTTATTCAGCATGGCCCTTTTGACCGATGGGAAGCGAGACTTCTTTGTAGCGCTGATTTGCCTTTCCAGGTTGCTTGGTTGGCCAAAAAGGGCGTATGCGTTTTTTCCTGAATATATTCAGGAAAAAACGCATACGCCCTTTTTGGCCAAGGGCATCATTGTCGAGGTTTTGCCGCTTTTCTTGTGTTTTAAAGGCGATTCGAATCTCCCTCCTGAAATCTGTTTCCTGCAATTCTGCCTTGCTTTCAAATCCTCTTCGTTGCCTTCCCTCAATATATTTGTGGACGAGAGTCATCATTTATAAGTCTGCAGGTTTGTGAATTGCAGTGCCCCTGAGCTCCATTTTTCAACTCGCTTTCTTGGGAGCTGGCCGCAAAAGCGCAGGATTGCTTCAGGCCCTATTCTGGTCCCGGGCGGCAGGCTGAGCCTGTGGTTAATTCTTCTTCCTGATGGGAAAATAGACCTGTGCCTGTCCCAACACCTAGAGCTAGTCTCTCATTGGTTCCCCCTCTTCCCGTTAATCCTCAGGACAAATTGCAACCTGTACGGAACAGGAGGTTATAGGTGCTGATTCTCCAAGGAGGGAGATTGCTAGTAAAGCGGCTGGAATGGCGAACCCGAGCACAAGGAGATGAGAAATGAGGTGCGTTTTAGAAACCTTTCCCGGTCACACAGTGTACAATCTTCTGGGTTTCTCATGCATGTTTTCGATGTAGGAAGATGCCCTTGAACCTGGAGATTTGGGACCCATTGGATGGGTACCACGCAGTATTACTTTAAAGGGTCTGCGTTTGCTCACCCAACCTCAACAAACCTCTCAGCCCCAAGAGTGTCCACCCTTATGTCTCAATCAGCTGTGGGTCTAGATATGGTCAATCTAGGTGGCATCACAGCCCCTGAACGAATTTTGTAAGAATTTCTCTCTCTTTCACTGTCTTTGTTTCACGGGTTTTTAAAAGTAATTGATTTTTATAATGGGGTTTACCTGCTTTTCACTGCTGTGTTTTTGCCGCTTTACACCCACTTGACTCACTTACAGAGAGATATCAATGCATAGGTTTTAAGATTCTTACTAGTCAGATATATTCTTGGGCGGTGAATAGGGGGTGTGGAGTCCAATTCATTGAGCAAGGAGTAGGGCTTGTCTATTACATATTGGGTTTATGGAACGGTATCAGAGATAATTCGAAACCCTTGTTTTATGCATCATGCCACCTCACCTTTCCCGTTAAGCAGCCATAGTGTGTTTTCTAAACGTGTGACTCTATTCTGTTTTGTAATTCAGTTCAAGGGTAGCGGTTTTTACATTCCCTCTATAAGTGATATCTTATGATAAGTGTCTTTTTCTGTGTGACTTATTTCACTTAGAATCGTCGTTCCTAAATCCACTCATCATGCTGCTACTAGCCTTATGATGTTGATTTCATGGCTGAGTGATATTCCATTGTACATAAGGACCACAACTTCTTTATCCATTTTTCTCTTTCCTGGGATCTGTAAGGTGTAACGAAGTGGAGGTTCTTGTCAACCGATCAGCCCTAAACTTTGGGGTGCCTGTGTCTTGCTGATTTTTAGTTTTCCCAATTTATACGCCCATGAGTGGATGTGCCCTACGCTCCCTAAGCTGCATTTTTTAGATGTTTCAGGACACACCGTGCACATCTCCAGAGTGGCTCTTGGCAATTTACATCCCGCCCATCAGCGTAACCAGGCTCCCGTTTCTCCATGGCCTGTCCTGCATTTCTGGTTTCGACACTTTATTCAGCATGGCCCTTTTGACCGATGGGAAGCGAGACTTCTTTGTAGCGCTGATTTCCCTTTCCAGGTTGCTTGGTTGGCCAAAAAGGGCGTATGCGTTTTTTCCTGAATATATTCAGGAAAAAACGCATACGCCCTTTTTGGCCAAGGGCATCATTGTCGAGGTTTTGCCGCTTTTTCTGTGCTTTAAAGGCGATTCGAATCTCCCTCCTGAAATGTGTTTCCTGCAATTCTGCTTTGCTTTCAAATCCTCTTCGTTGCCTTCCCTCAATATATTTGTGGACGAGAGTCATCATTTATAAGTCTGCAGGTTTGTGAATTGCAGTGCCCCTGAGCTCCATTTTTCAACTCGCTTTCTTGGGAGCTGGCCGCAAAAGCGCAGGATTGCTTCAGGCCCTATTCTGGTCCCGGGCGGCAGGCTGAGCCTGTGGTTAATTCTTCTTCCTGATTGGAAAATAGAGTGACCTGTGCCTGTCCCAACGGCTAGAGCTAGTCTCTCATTGGTTCCCCCTCTTCCCGTTCATCCTCAGGACAAATTGCAACCTGTACGGAACAGGAGGTTAAAGGTGCTGATTCTCCAAGGAGGGAGATTGCTAGTAAAGCGGCTGGAATGGCGAACCCAAGCACAAGGAGATGAGAAATGAGGTGCGTTTTACAAACCTTTCCCGATCACACGGTGTACCATCTTCTGGGTTTCTCATGCATGTTTTCGATGTAGGAAGATGCCCTTGAACCTGGAGATTTGGGACCCATGGGATGGGTACCACGCAGTATTACTTTAAAGGGTCTGCGTTTGCTCACCCAACCTCACCAAACCTCTCAGCCCCAAGAGTGTCCACCCTTATGTCTCAATCAGCTGTGGGTCTAGATATGGTCAATCCAGGTGGCATTACAGCCGCTGAACGAATTTTGTAAGAATTTCTCTCTCTTTCACTGTCTTTGTTTCACGGGTTTTTAAAAGTAATTGATTTTTATAATGGGGTTTACCTGGTTTTCACTGCTGTGATTTTGCCGCTTTACACCCACTTGACTCACTTACAGAGAGATATCAATGCATAGGTTTCAAGATTCTTACTAGTCAGATATATTCTTGGGCGGTGATTTGGAGGTGTTGAGTCCAATTCATTGAGGAAGGAGTAGGGCTTGTCTATTACATATTGGGTTTATGGAACGGTATCTGAGATAATTTGAAACCCTTGTTGTATGCATCACCCCACCTCGCCTTTCCCGTTAAGCAGCCATAGTGTGTTTTCTAAACGTGTGACTCTATTCTGTTTTGTAATTCCGTTCAAGGGTAGCGGTTTTTACATTCCCTCTATAAGTCATATCTTATGATAATTGTCTTTTTCTGTGTGACTTATTTCACTTAGAATCGTCGTACCTAAATCCAATCATCAGGCTGCTACTAGCCTTATGACGTTGATTTCATGGCTGAGTGATATTCCATTGTACATAAGGACCACAACTTCTTTATCCATTTTTCTCTTTCCTGGGATATTTAAGGTGTAACGAAGTGGAGATTCTTGTCAACAGAGCAGCCCTAAACTTTGGGGTGCCTGTGTCCTGCTGATTTTTAGTTTTCCCAATTTATACGCCTATGAGTGGATGTGCCCTATGCTCCTTAAGCTCAGTTTTTTAGATGTTTCAGGACACACCGTGCACTTCTCCAGAGTGGCTGTTGGCAATTTACATCCCGCCCATCAGCGTAGCCAGGCTCCCGTTTCTCCATGGCCTGTCCTGCATTTCTGGTTTTGACACTTTATTCAGCATGGCCCTTTTGACCGATGGGAAGCGAGACTTCTTTGTAGCGCTGATTTGCCTTTCCAGGTTGCTTGGTTGGCCAAAAAGGGCGTATGCGTTTTTTCCTGAATATATTCAGGAAAAAACGCATACGCCCTTTTTGGCCAAGGGCATCATTGTCGAGGTTTTGCCGCTTTTCCTGTGCTTTAAAGGCGATTCGAATCTCCCTCCTGAAATCTGTTTCCTGCAATTCTGCCTTGCTTTCAAATCCTCTTCGTTGCCTTCCATCAATATGTTTGTGGACGAGAGTCATCATTTATAAGTCTGCAGGTTTGTGAATTGCAGTGCCCCTGAGCTCCATTTTTCAACTCGCTTTCTTGGGAGCTGGCCGCAAGAGCGCAGGATTGCTTCAGGCCCTATTCTGGTCCCAGGCGGCAGGCTGAGCCTGTGGTTAATTCTTCTTCTTGAGGGGAAAATAGAGTGACCTGTGCCTGTCCCAACACCTAGAGCTAGTCTCTCATTGGTTCCCCCTCTTCCCGTTCATCCTCAGGACAAATTGCAACCTGTACGGAACAGGAGGTTAAAGGTGCTGATTCTCCAAGGAGGGAGATTGCTAGTAAAGCGGCTGGAATGGCGAACCCAAGCACAAGGAGATGAGAAATGAGGTGCGTTTTAGAAACCTTTCCCGATCACACGGTGTACCATCTTCTGGGTTTCTCATGAATGTTTTCGATGTAGGAAGATGCCCTTGAACCTGGAGATTTGGGACCCATGGAATGGGTACCACGCAGTATTACTTTATAGGGTCTGCGTTTGCTCACCCAACCTCACCAAACCTCTCAGCCCCAAGAGTGTCCACCCTTATGTCTCAATCAGCTGTGGGTCTAGATATGGTCAATCCAGGTGGCATCAAAGCCCCTGAACGAATTTTGTAAGAATTTCTCTCTCTTTCACTGTCTTTGTTTCACGGGTTTTTAAAAGTAATTGATTTTTATAATGGGGTTTACCTGCTTTTCACTGCTGTGATTTTGCCGCTTTACACCCACTTGACTCACTTACAGAGAGATATCAATGCATAGGTTTCAAGATTCTTACTAGTCAGATATATTCTTGGGCGGTGAATAGGGGGTGTGGAGTCCAGTTCATTGAGGAAGGAGTAGGGCTTGTCTATTACATATTGGCTTTATGAAACGGTATCTGAGCTAATTTGAAACCCTTGTTGTATGCATCACCCCACCTCACCTTTCCCATTAAGCAGCCATAGTGTGTTTTCTAAACGTGTGACTCTATTCTGTTTTGTAATTCAGTTCAAGGGTAGCGGTTTTTACATTCCCTCTATAAGTCATATCTTATGATAAGTGTCTTTTTCTGTGTGACTTATTTCACTTAGAATCTTCGTACCTAAATCCACTCATCATGCTGTTACTAGCCTTATGACGTTGATTTCATGGCTGAGTGATATTCCATTGTACATAAGGACCACAACTTCTTTATCCATTTTTCTCTTTCCTGGGATATTTAAGGTGTAACCAAGTGGAGATTCTTGTCAACAGAGCAGCCCTAAACTTTGGGGTGCCTGTGTCTTGCTGATTTTTAGTTTTCCCAATTTATACGCCCATGAGTGGATGTGCCCTATGCTCCCTAAGCTGAGTTTTTTAGATGTTTCAGGACACACCGTGCACTTCTCCAGAGTGGCTGTTGGCAATTTACATCCCGCCCATCAGCGTAGCCAGGCTCCCGTTTCTCCATGGCCTGTCCTGCATTTCTGGTTTTGACACTTTATTCAGCATGGCCCTTTTGACCGATGGGAAGCGAGACTTCTTTGTAGCGCTGATTTGCCTTTCCAGGTTGCTTGGTTGGCCAAAAAGGGCGTATGCGTTTTTTCCTGAATATATTCAGGAAAAAACGCATACGCCCTTTTTGGCCAAGGGCATCATTGTCGAGGTTTTGCCGCTTTTCCTGTGCTTTAAAGGCGATTCGAATCTCCCTCCTGAAATCTGTTTCCTGCAATTCTGCCTTGCTTTCAAATCCTCTTCGTTGCCTTCCCTCAATATATTTGTGGACGAGAGTCATCATTTATAAGTCTGCAGGTTTGTGAATTGCAGTGCCCCTGAACTACATTTTTCAACTCGCTTTCTTGGGCGCTGGCCGCAAAAGCGCAGGATTGCTTCAGGCCCTATTCTGGTCCCAGGCGGCAGGCTGAGCCTGTGGTTAATTCTTCTTCCTGATGGGAAAATAGAGTGACCTCTGCCTGTCCCAACACCTGGAACTAGTCTCTCATTGGTTCCCCCTCTTCCCTTTCATCCTCAGGACAAATTGCAAGCTGTACGGAACAGGAGGTTAAAGGTGCTGATTCTCCAAGGAGGGAGATTGCTAGTAAAGCGGCTGGAATGGCGAACCCGAGCACAAGGAGCTGAGAAATGAGGTGCGTTTTAGAAACCTTTCCCGATCACACGGTGTACCATCTTCTGGGTTTCTCATGCATGTTTTCGATGTAGGAAGATGCCCTTGAACCTGGAGATTTGGGACCCATGGGATGGGTACCACGCAGTATTACTTTAAAGGGTCTGCGTTTGCTCACCCAACCTCAGCAAACCTCTCAGCCCCAAGAGTGTCCACCCTTATGTCTCAATCAGCTGTGGGTCTAGATATGGTCAATCCAGGTGGCATTACAGCCGCTGAACGAATTTTGTAAGAATTTCTCTCTCTTTCACTGTCTTTGTTTCACGGGTTTTTAAAAGTAATTGATTTTTATAATGGGGTTTACCTGGTTTTCACTGCTGTGATTTTGCCGCTTTACACCCACTTGACTCACTTACAGAGAGATATCAATGCATAGGTTTCAAGATTCTTACTAGTCAGATATATTCTTGGGCGGTGATTTGGAGGTGTTGAGTCCAATTCATTGAGGAAGGAGTAGGGCTTGTCTATTACATATTGGGTTTATGGAACGGTATCTGAGATAATTTGAAACCCTTGTTGTATGCATCACCCCACCTCGCCTTTCCCGTTAAGCAGCCATAGTGTGTTTTCTAAACGTGTGACTCTATTCTGTTTTGTAATTCCTTTCAAGGGTAGCGGTTTTTACATTCCCTCTATAAGTCATATCTTATGATAATTGTCTTTTTCTGTGTGACTTATTTCACTTAGGATCGTCGTACCTAAATCCAATCATCAGGCTGCTACTAGCCTTATGACGTTGATTTCATGGCTGAGTGATATTCCATTGTACATAAGGACCACAACTTCTTTATCCATTTTTCTCTTTCCTGGGATATTTAAGGTGTAACGAAGTGGAGATTCTTGTCAACAGAGCAGCCCTAAACTTTGGGGTGCCTGTGTCCTGCTGATTTTTAGTTTTCCCAATTTATACGCCTATGAGTGGATGTGCCCTATGCTCCTTAAGCTCAGTTTTTTAGATGTTTCAGGACACACCGTGCACTTCTCCAGAGTGGCTGTTGGCAATTTACATCCCGCCCATCAGCGTAGCCAGGCTCCCGTTTCTCCATGGCCTGTCCTGCATTTCTGGTTTTGACACTTTATTCAGCATGGCCCTTTTGACCGATGGGAAGCGAAACTTCTTTGTAGCGCTGATTTGCCTTTCCAGGTTGCTTGGTTGGCCAAAAAGGGCGTATGCGTTTTTTCCTGAATATATTCAGGAAAAAACGCATACGCCCTTTTTGGCCAAGGGCATCATTGTCGAGGTTTTGCCGCTTTTCCTGTGCTTTAAAGGCGATTCGAATCTCCCTCCTGAAATCTGTTTCCTGCAATTCTGCCTTGCTTTCAAATCCTCTTCGTTGCCTTCCATCAATATGTTTGTGGACGAGAGTCATCATTTATAAGTCTGCAGGTTTGTGAATTGCAGTGCCCCTGAGCTCCATTTTTCAACTCGCTTTCTTGGGAGCTGGCCGCAAGAGCGCAGGATTGCTTCAGGCCCTATTCTGGTCCCAGGCGGCAGGCTGAGCCTGTGGTTAATTCTTCTTCTTGAGGGGAAAATAGAGTGACCTGTGCCTGTCCCAACACCTAGAGCTAGTCTCTCATTGGTTCCCCCTCTTCCCGTTCATCCTCAGGACAAATTGCAACCTGTACGGAACAGGAGGTTAAAGGTGCTGATTCTCCAAGGAGGGAGATTGCTAGTAAAGCGGCTGGAATGGCGAACCCAAGCACAAGGAGATGAGAAATGAGGTGCGTTTTAGAAACCTTTCCCGATCACACGGTGTACCATCTTCTGGGTTTCTCATGAATGTTTTCGATGTAGGAAGATGCCCTTGAACCTGGAGATTTGGGACCCATGGAATGGGTACCACGCAGTATTACTTTAAAGGGTCTGCGTTTGCTCACCCAACCTCAGCAAACCTCTCAGCCCCAAGAGTGTCCACCCTTATGTCTCAATCAGCTGTGGGTCTAGATATGGTCAATCCAGGTGGCATTACAGCCGCTGAAAGAATTTTGTAAGAATTTCTCTCTCTTTCACTGTCTTTGTTTCACGGGTTTTTAAAAGTAATTGATTTTTATAATGGGGTTTACCTGCTTTTCACTGCTGTGATTTTGCCGCTTTACACCCACTTGACTCACTTTCAGAGAGATATCAATGCATAGGTTTCAAGATTCTTACTAGTCAGATATCTTCTTGGGCGGTGAATAGTGGGTGCTGAGTCCAATTCCTTGAGCAAGGAGTAGGGATTGTCTATTACATATTGGTTTTATGGAACGGTATCTGAGCTAATTTGAAACCCTTGTTGTATGCATCACCCCACCTCACCTTTCCGTTAAGCAGCCATAGTGTGTTTTCTAAACGTGTGATTCTATTCTGTTTTGTAATTCAGTTCAAGGGTAGCGGTTTTTACATTCCCTCTATAAGTCATATCTTATGATAAGTGTCTTTTTCTGTGTGACTTATTTCACTTAGAATCGTCGTACCTAAATCCACTCATCATGCTGCTACTAGCCTTATGACGTTGATTTCATGGCTGAGTGATATTCCATTGTACATAAGGACCACCACTTCTTTATCCATTTTTCTCTTTCCTGGGATATTTAAGGTGTAACCAAGTGGAGATTCTTGTCAACAGAGCAGCCCTAAACTTTGGGGTGCCTGTGTCTTGCTGATTTTTAGTTTTCTCAATTTATACGCCCATGAGTGGATGTGCCCTATGCTCCCTAAGCTGAGTTTTTTAGATGTTTCAGGACACAACGTGCACTTCTCCAGAGTGGCTGTTGGCAATTTACATCCCGCCCATCAGCGTAGCCAGGCTCCCGTTTCTCCATGGCCTGTCCTGCATTTCTGGTTTTGACACTTTATTCAGCATGGCCCTTTTGACCGATGGGAAGCGAGACTTCTTTGTAGCGCTGATTTGCCTTTCCAGGTTGCTTGGTTGGCCAAAAAGGGCGTATGCGTTTTTTCCTGAATATATTCAGGAAAAAACGCATACGCCCTTTTTGGCCAAGGACATCATTGTCGAGGTTTTGCCGCTTTTCCTGTGCTTTAAAGGCGATTCGAATCTCCCTCCTGAAATCTGTTTCCTGCAATTCTGCCTTGCTTTCAAATCCTCTTCGTTTCCTTCCATCAATATATTTGTGGTCGAGAGTCATCATTTATAAGTCTGCAGGTTTGTGAATTGCAGTGCCCCTGAGCTCCATTTTTCAACTCGCTTTCTTGGGCGCTGGCCGCAAAAGCGCAGGATTGCTTCAGGCCCTATTCTGGTCCCAGGCGGCAGGCTGAGCCTGTGGTTAATTCTTCTTCCTGATGGTTAAATAGAGTGACCTCTGCCTGTCCCAACACCTAGAGCTAGTCCCTCATTGGTTGCCCCTCTTCCCTTTCATCCTCAGGACAAATTGCAAGCTGTACGGAACAGGAGGTTAAAGGTGCTGATTCTCCAAGGAGGGAGATTGCTAGTAAAGCGGCTGGAATGGCGAACCCGAGCACAAGGAGATGAGAAATGAGGTGCGTTTTAGAAACCTTTCCCGATCACACGGTGTACCATCTTCTTGGTTTCTCATGCATGTTTTCGATGTAGGAACATGCCCTTGAACCTGGAGATTTGGGACCCATGGGATGGGTACCACGCAGTATTACTTTAAAGGGTCTGCGTTTGCTCACCCAACCTCACCAAACCTCTCAGCCCCAAGAGTGTCCACCCTTATGTCTCAATCAGCTGTGGGTCTAGATATGGTCAATCCAGGTGGCATTACAGCCGCTGAACGAATTTTGTAAGAATTTCTCTCTCTTTCACTGTCTTTGTTTCACGGGTTTTTAAAAGTAATTGATTTTTATAATGGGGTTTACCTGCTTTTCACTGCTGTGATTTTGCCGCTTTACACCCACTTGACTCACTTTCAGAGAGATATCAATGCATAGGTTTCAAGATTCTTACTAGTCAGATATATTCTTGGGCCGTGAATAGGGGGTGCTGAGTCCAATTCCTTGAGCAAGGAGTAGGGCTTGTCTATTACATATTGGGTTTATGGAACGGTATCTGAGCTAATTTGAAACCCTTGTTGTATGCATCACCCCACCTCACCTTTCCCGTTAAGCAGCCATAGTGTGTTTTCTAAACGTGTGACTCTATTCTGTTTTGTAATTCAGTTCAAGGGTAGCGGTTTTTACATTCCCTCTATAAGTCATATCTTATGATAAGTGTCTTTTTCTGTGTGACTTATTTCACTTAGAATCGTCGTACCTAAATCCAATCATCATGCTGCTACTAGCCTTATGACGTTGATTTCATGGCTGAGTGATATTCCATTGTACATAAGGACCACAATTTCTTTATCCATTTTTCTCTTTCCTGGGATATTTAAGGTGTAACGAAGTGGAGATTCTTGTCAACAGAGCAGCCCTAAACTTTGGGGTGCCTGTGTCTTGCTGATTTTTAGTTTTCCCAATTTATACGCCCATGAGTGGATGTGCCCTATGCTCCCTAAGCTGAGTTTTTTAGATGTTTCAGGACACACCGTACACTTCTCCAGAGTGGCTGTTGGCAATTTACATCCCGCCCATCAGCGTAGCCAGGCTCCCGTTTCTCCATGGCCTGTCCTGCATTTCTGGTTTTGACACTTTATTCAGCATGGCCCTTTTGACCGATGGGAAGCGAGACTTCTTTGTAGCGCTGATTTGCCTTTCCAGGTTGCTTGGTTGGCCAAAAAGGGCGTATGCGTTTTTTCCTGAATATATTCAGGAAAAAACGCATACGCCCTTTTTGGCCAAGGGCATCATTGTCGAGGTTTTGCCGCTTTTCCTGTGCTTTAAAGGCGATTCGAATCTCCCTCCTGAAATCTGTTTCCTGCAATTCTGCCTTGCTTTCAAATCCTCTTCGTTTCCTTCCATCAATATATCTGTGGTCGAGAGTCATCATTTATAAGTCTGCAGGTTTGTGAATTGCAGTGCCCCTGAGCTCCATTTTTCAACTCGCTTTCTTGGGCGCTGGCCGCAAAAGCGCAGGATTGCTTCAGGCCCTATTCTGGTCCCAGGCGGCAGGCTGAGCCTGTGGTTAATTCTTCTTCCTGATGGTTAAATAGAGTGACCTCTGCCTGTCCCAACACCTAGAGCTAGTCCCTCATTGGTTGCCCCTCTTCCCTTTCATCCTCAGGACAAATTGCAAGCTGTACGGAACAGGAGGTTAAAGGTGCTGATTCTCCAAGGAGGGAGATTGCTAGTAAAGCGGCTGGAATGGCGAACCCGAGCACAAGGAGATGAGAAATGAGGTGCGTTTTAGAAACCTTTCCCGATCACACGGTGTACCATCTTCTGGGTTTCTCATGCATGTTTTCGATGTAGGAAGATGCCCTTGAACCTGGAGATTTGGGACCCATGGGATGGGTACCACGCAGTATTACTTTAAAGGGTCTGCGTTTGCTCACCCAACCTCACCAAACCTCTCAGCCCCAAGAGTGTCCACCCTTATGTCTCAATCAGCTGTGGGTCTAGATATGGTCAATCCAGGTGGCATTACAGCCGCTGAACGAATTTTGTAAGAATTTCTCTCTCTTTCACTGTCTTTGTTTCACGGGTTTTTAAAAGTAATTGATTTTTATAATGGGGTTTACCTGCTTTTCACTGCTGTGATTTTGCCGCTTTACACCCACTTGACTCACTTACAGAGAGATATCAATGCATAGGTTTCAAGATTATTACTAGTCAGATATATTCTTGGGCGGTGAATTTGGGGTGTTGAGTCCAATTCATTGAGGAAGGAGTAGGGCTTGTCTATTACATATTGGGTTTATGGAACGGTATCTGAGCTAATTTGAAACCCTTGTTGTATGCATCACCCCACCTCACCTTTCCCGTTAAGCAGCCATAGTGTGTTTTCTAAACGTGTGACTCTATTCTGTTTTGTAATTCAGTTCAAGGGTAGCGGTTTTTACATTCCCTCTATAAGTCATATCTTATGATAAGTGTCTTTTACTGTGTGACTTATTTCACTTAGAATCGTCGTACCTAAATCCAATCATCATGCTGCTACTAGCCTTATGACGTTGATTTCATGGCTGAGTGATATTCCATTGTACATAAGGACCACAATTTCTTTATCCATTTTTCTCTTTCCTGGGATATTTAAGGTGTAACGAAGTGGAGATTCTTGTCAACAGAGCAGCCCTAAACTTTGGGGTGCCTGTGTCTTGCTGATTTTTAGTTTTCCCAATTTATACGCCCATGAGTGGATGTGCCCTATGCTCCCTAAGCTGAGTTTTTTAGATGTTTCAGGACACACCGTACACTTCTCCAGAGTGGCTGTTGGCAATTTACATCCCGCCCATCAGCGTAGCCAGGCTCCCGTTTCTCCATGGCCTGTCCTGCATTTCTGGTTTTGACACTTTATTCAGCATGGCCCTTTTGACCGATGGGAAGCGAGACTTCTTTGTAGCGCTGATTTGCCTTTCCAGGTTGCTTGGTTGGCCAAAAAGGGCGTATGCGTTTTTTCCTGAATATATTCAGGAAAAAACGCATACGCCCTTTTTGGCCAAGGGCATCATTGTCGAGGTTTTGCCGCTTTTCCTGTGCTTTAAAGGCGATTCGAATCTCCCTCCTGAAATCTGTTTCCTGCAATTCTGCCTTGCTTTCAAATCCTCTTCGTTTCCTTCCATCAATATATCTGTGGTCGAGAGTCATCATTTATAAGTCTGCAGGTTTGTGAATTGCAGTGCCCCTGAGCTCCATTTTTCAACTCGCTTTCTTGGGCGCTGGCCGCAAAAGCGCAGGATTGCTTCAGGCCCTATTCTGGTCCCAGGCGGCAGGCTGAGCCTGTGGTTAATTCTTCTTCCTGATGGTTAAATAGAGTGACCTCTGCCTGTCCCAACACCTAGAGCTAGTCCCTCATTGGTTGCCCCTCTTCCCTTTCATCCTCAGGACAAATTGCAAGCTGTACGGAACAGGAGGTTAAAGGTGCTGATTCTCCAAGGAGGGAGATTGCTAGTAAAGCGGCTGGAATGGCGAACCCGAGCACAAGGAGATGAGAAATGAGGTGCGTTTTAGAAACCTTTCCCGATCACACGGTGTACCATCTTCTGGGTTTCTCATGCATGTTTTCGATGTAGGAAGATGCCCTTGAACCTGGAGATTTGGGACCCATGGGATGGGTACCACGCAGTATTACTTTAAAGGGTCTGCGTTTGCTCACCCAACCTCACCAAACCTCTCAGCCCCAAGAGTGTCCACCCTTATGTCTCAATCAGCTGTGGGTCTAGATATGGTCAATCCAGGTGGCATTACAGCCGCTGAACGAATTTTGTAAGAATTTCTCTCTCTTTCACTGTCTTTGTTTCACGGGTTTTTAAAAGTAATTGATTTTTATAATGGGGTTTACCTGCTTTTCACTGCTGTGATTTTGCCGCTTTACACCCACTTGACTCACTTACAGAGAGATATCAATGCATAGGTTTCAAGATTATTACTAGTCAGATATATTCTTGGGCGGTGAATTTGGGGTGTTGAGTCCAATTCATTGAGGAAGGAGTAGGGCTTGTCTATTACATATTGGGTTTATGGAACGGTATCTGAGATAATTTGAAACCCTTGTTGTATGCATCACCCCACCTCACCTTTCCCGTTAAGCAGCCATAGTGTGTTTTCTAAACGTGTGACTCTATTCTGTTTTGTAATTCAGTTCAAGGGTAGCGGTTTTTACATTCCCTCTATAAGTCATATCTTATGATAAGTGTCTTTTACTGTGTGACTTATTTCACTTAGAATCGTCGTACCTAAATCCAATCATCATGCTGCTACTAGCCTTATGACGTTGATTTCATGGCTGAGTGATATTCCATTGTACATAAGGACCACAATTTCTTTATCCATTTTTCTCTTTCCTGGGATATTTAAGGTGTAACGAAGTGGAGATTCTTGTCAACAGAGCAGCCCTAAACTTTGGGGTGCCTGTGTCTTGCTGATTTTTAGTTTTCCCAATTTATACGCCCATGAGTGGATGTGCCCTATGCTCCCTAAGCTGAGTTTTTTAGATGTTTCAGGACACACCGTACACTTCTCCAGAGTGGCTGTTGGCAATTTACATCCCGCCCATCAGCGTAGCCAGGCTCCCGTTTCTCCATGGCCTGTCCTGCATTTCTGGTTTTGACACTTTATTCAGCATGGCCCTTTTGACCGATGGGAAGCGAGACTTCTTTGTAGCGCTGATTTGCCTTTCCAGGTTGCTTGGTTGGCCAAAAAGGGCGTATGCGTTTTTTCCTGAATATATTCAGGAAAAAACGCATACGCCCTTTTTGGCCAAGGGCATCATTGTCGAGGTTTTGCCGCTTTTCCTGTGCTTTAAAGGCGATTCGAATCTCCCTCCTGAAATCTGTTTCCTGCAATTCTGCCTTGCTTTCAAATCCTCTTCGTTTCCTTCCATCAATATATTTGTGGTCGAGAGGCATCATTTATAAGTCTGCAGGTTTGTGAATTGCAGTGCCCCTGAGCTCCATTTTTCAACTCGCTTTCTTGGGCGCTGGCCGCAAAAGCGCAGGATTGCTTCAGGCCCTATTCTGGTCCCAGGCGGCAGGCTGAGCCTGTGGTTAATTCTTCTTCCTGATGGTTAAATAGAGTGACCTCTGCCTGTCCCAACACCTAGAGCTAGTCCCTCATTGGTTGCCCCTCTTCCCTTTCATCCTCAGGACAAATTGCAAGCTGTACGGAACAGGAGGTTAAAGGTGCTGATTCTCCAAGGAGGGAGATTGCTAGTAAAGCGGCTGGAATGGCGAACCCGAGCACAAGGAGATGAGAAATGAGGTGCGTTTTAGAAACCTTTCCCGATCACACGGTGTACCATCTTCTGGGTTTCTCATGCATGTTTTCGATGTAGGAACATGCCCTTGAACCTGGAGATTTGGGACCCATGGGATGGGTACCACGCAGTATTACTTTAAAGGGTCTGCGTTTGCTCACCCAACCTCACCAAACCTCTCAGCCCCAAGAGTGTCCACCCTTATGTCTCAATCAGCTGTGGGTCTAGATATGGTCAATCCAGGTGGCATTACAGCCGCTGAACGAATTTTGTAAGAATTTCTCTCTCTTTCACTGTCTTTGTTTCACGGGTTTTTAAAAGTAATTGATTTTTATAATGGGGTTTACCTGCTTTTCACTGCTGTGATTTTGCCGCTTTACACCCACTTGACTCACTTACAGAGAGATATCAATGCATAGGTTTCAAGATTCTTACTAGTCAGATATATTCTTGGGCGGTGAATTTGGGGTGTTGAGTCCAATTCATTGAGGAAGGAGTAGGGCTTGTCTATTACATATTGGGTTTATGGAACGGTATCTGAGATAATTTGAAACCCTTGTTGTATGCATCACCCCACCTCACCTTTCCCGTTAAGCAGCCATAGTGTGTTTTCTAAACGTGTGACTCTATTCTGTTTTGTAATTCAGTTCAAGGGTAGCGGTTTTTACATTCCCTCTATAAGTCATATCTTATGATAAGTGTCTTTTTCTGTGTGACTTATTTCACTTAGAATCGTCGTACCTAAATCCAATCATCATGCTGCTACTAGCCTTATGACGTTGATTTCATGGCTGAGTGATATTCCATTGTACATAAGGACCACAATTTCTTTATCCATTTTTCTCTTTCCTGGGATATTTAAGGTGTAACGAAGTGGAGATTCTTGTCAACAGAGCAGCCCTAAACTTTGGGGTGCCTGTGTCTTGCTGATTTTTAGTTTTCCCAATTTATACGCCCATGAGTGGATGTGCCCTATGCTCCCTAAGCTGAGTTTTTTAGATGTTTCAGGACACACCGTACACTTCTCCAGAGTGGCTGTTGGCAATTTACATCCCGCCCATCAGCGTAGCCAGGCTCCCGTTTCTCCATGGCCTGTCCTGCATTTCTGGTTTTGACACTTTATTCAGCATGGCCCTTTTGACCGATGGGAAGCGAGACTTCTTTGTAGCGCTGATTTGCCTTTCCAGGTTGCTTGGTTGGCCAAAAAGGGCGTATGCGTTTTTTCCTGAATATATTCAGGAAAAAACGCATACGCCCTTTTTGGCCAAGGGCATCATTGTCGAGGTTTTGCCGCTTTTCCTGTGCTTTAAAGGCGATTCGAATCTCCCTCCTGAAATCTGTTTCCTGCAATTCTGCCTTGCTTTCAAATCCTCTTCGTTGCCTTCCCTCAATATATTTGTGGACGAGAGTCATCATTTATAAGTCTGCAGGTTTGTGAATTGCAGTGCCCCTGAGCTCCATTTTTCAACTCGCTTTCTTGGGCGCTGGCCGCAAAAGCGCAGGATTGCTTCAGGCCCTATTCTGGTCCCAGGCGGCAGGCTGAGCCTGTGGTTAATTCTTCTTCCTGATGGGAAAATAGAGTGACCTCTGCCTGTCCCAACACCTGGAGCTAGTCTCTCATTGTTTCCCCCTCTTCCCTTTCATCCTCAGGACAAATTGCAAGCTGTACGGAACAGGAGGTTAAAGGTGCTGATTCTCCAAGGAGGGAGATTGCTAGTAAAGCGGCTGGAATGGCGAACCCGAGCACAAGGAGATGAGAAATGAGGTGCGTTTTAGAAACCTTTCCTGATCACACGGTGTACCATCTTCTGGGTTTCTCATGCATGTTTTCGATGTAGGAAGATGCCCTTGAACCTGGAGATTTGGGACCCATGGAATGGGTACCACGCAGTATTACTTTAAAGGGTCTGCGTTTGCTCACCCAACCTCACCAAACCTCTCAGCCCCAAGAGTGTCCACCCTTATGTCTCAATCAGCTGTGGGTCTAGATATGGTCAATCCAGGTGGCATTACAGCCGCTGAACGAATTTTGTAAGAATTTCTCTCTCTTTCACTGTCTTTGTTTCACGGGTTTTTAAAAGTAATTGATTTTTATAATGGGGTTTACCTGCTTTTCACTGCTGTGATTTTGCCGCTTTACACCCACTTGACTCACTTACAGAGAGATATCAATGCATAGGTTTCAAGATTCTTACTAGTCAGATATATTCTTGGGCGGTGAATTGGGGGTGTTGAGTCCAATTCATTGAGGAAGGAGTAGGGCTTGTCTATTACATATTGGGTTTATGGAACGGTATCTGAGATAATTTGAAACCCTTGTTGTATGCATCACCCCACCTCACCTTTCCCGTTAAGCAGCCATAGTGTGTTTTCTAAACGTGTGACTCTATTCTGTTTTGTAATTCAGTTCAAGGGTAGCGGTTTTTACATTCCCTCTATAAGTCGTATCTTATGATAAGTGCCTTTTTCTGTGTGACTTATTTCACTCAGAATCGTCGTACCTAAATCCAATCATCATGCTGCTACTAGCCTTATGACGTTGATTTCATGGCTGAGTGATATTCCATTGTACATAAGGACCACCACTTCTTTATCCATTTTTCTCTTTCCTGGGATATTTAAGGTGTAACGAAGTGGAGATTCTTGTCAACAGAGCAGCCCTAAACTTTGGGGTGCCTGTGTCTTGCTGATTTTTAGTTTTCCCAATTTATACGCCCATGAGTGGATGTGCCCTATGCTCCCTAAGCTGAGTTTTTTAGATGTTTCAGGACACACCGTGCACTTCTCCAGAGTGGCTGTTGGCAATTTACATCCCGCCCATCAGCGTAGCCAGGCTCCCGTTTCTCCATGGCCTGTCCTGCATTTCTGGTTTTGACACTTTATTCAGCATGGCCCTTTTGACCGATGGGAAGCGAGACTTCTTTGTAGCGCTGATTTGCCTTTCCAGGTTGCTTGGTTGGCCAAAAAGGGCGTATGCGTTTTTTCCTGAATATATTCAGGAAAAAACGCATACGCCCTTTTTGGCCAAGGGCATCATTGTCGAGGTTTTGCCGCTTTTCCTGTGCTTTAAAGGCGATTCGAATCTCCCTCCTGAAATCTGTTTCCTGCAATTCTGCCTTGCTTTCAAATCCTCTTCGTTGCCTTCCCTCAATATATTTGTGGACGAGAGTCATCATTTATAAGTCTGCAGGTTTGTGAATTGCAGTGCCCCTGAGCGCCATTTTTCAACTCGCTTTCTTGGGCGCTGGCCGCAAAAGCGCAGGATTGCTTCAGGCCCTATTCTGGTCCCAGGCGGCAGGCTGAGCCTGTGGTTAATTCTTCTTCCTGTTGGGAAAATAGAGTGACCTCTGCCTATCCCAACACCTAGAGATAGTCTCTCATTGGTTCCCCCTCTTCCCTTTCATCCTCAGGACAAATTGCAAGCTGTACGGAACAGGAGGTTAAAGGTGCTGATTCTCCAAGGAGGGAGATTGCTAGTAAAGCGGCTGGAATGGCGAACCCGAGCACAAGGAGATGAGAAATGAGGTGCGTTTTAGAAACCTTTCCCGATCACACGGTGTACCATCTTCTGGGTTTCTCATGCATGTTTTCGATGTAGGAAGATGCCCTTGAACCTGGAGATTTGGGACCCATGGGATGGGTACCACACAGTATTACTTTAAAGGGTCTGCGTTTGCTCACCCAACCTCACCAAACCTCTCAGCTCCAAGAGTGTCCACCCTTATGTCTCAATCAGCTGTGGGTCTAGATATGGTCAATCCAGGTGGCATTACAGCCGCTGAAAGAATTTTGTAAGAATTTCTCTCTCTTTCACTGTCTTTGTTTCACGGGTTTTTAAAAGTAATTGATTTTTATAATGGGGTTTACCTGCTTTTCACTGCTGTGATTTTGCCGCTTTTCACCCACTTGACTCACTTTCAGAGAGATATCAATGCATAGGTTTCAAGATTCTTACTAGTCAGATATATTCTTGGGCGGTGAATAGGGGGTGCTGAGTCCAATTCCTTGAGCAAGTAGTAGGGCTTGTCTATTACATATTGGGTTTATGGAACGGTATCTGAGCTAATTTGAAACCCTTGTTGTATGCATCACCCCACCTCACCTTTCCCGTTAAGCAGCCATAGTGTGTTTTCTAAACGTGTGACTCTATTCTGTTTTGTAATTCAGTTCAAGCGTAGCGGTTTTTACATTCCCTCTATAAGTCATATCTTATGATAAGTGTCTTTTTCTGTGTGACTTATTTCACTTAGAATCTTCGTACCTAAATCCACTCATCATGCTGCTACTAGCCTTATGACGTTGATTTCATGGCTGAGTGATATTCCATTGTACATAAGGACCACAACTTCTTTATCCATTTTTCTCTTTCCTGGGATATTTAAGGTGTAACGAAGTGGAGATTCTTGTCAACAGAGCAGCTCCAAACTTTGGGGTGCCTGTGTCTTGCTGATTTTTAGTTTTCCCAATTTATACGCCCATGAGTGGATGTGCCCTATGCTCCCTAAGCTCAGTTTTTTAGATGTTTCAGGACACACCGTGCACTTCTCCAGAGTGGCTGTTGGCAATTTACATCCCGCCCATCAGCGTAGCCAGGCTCTCGTTTCTCCATGGCCTGTCCTGCATTTCTGGTTTTGACACTTTATTCAGCATGGCCCTTTTGACCGATGGGAAGCGAGACTTCTTTGTAGCTCTGATTTGCCTTTCCAGGTTGCTTGGTTGGCCAAAAAGGGCGTATGCGTTTTTTCCTGAATATATTCAGGAAAAAACGCATACGCCCTTTTTGGCCAAGGGCATCATTGTCGAGGTTTTGCCGCTTTTCCTGTGCTTTAAATGCGATTCGAATCTCCCTCCTGAAATCTGTTTCCTGCAATTCTGCCTTGCTTTCAAATCCTCTTCGTTGCCTTCCCTCAATATATTTGTGGACGAGAGTCCTCATTTATAAGTCTGCAGGTTTGTGAATTGCAGTGCCCCTGAGCTCCATTTTTCAACTCGCTTTCTTGGGCGCTGGCCGCAAAAGCGCAGGATTGCTTCAGGCCCTATTCTGGTCCCAGGCGGCAGGCTGAGCCTGTGGTTAATTCTTCTTCCTGATGGGAAAATAGAGTGACCTCTGCCTGTCCCAACACCTGCAGCTAGTCTCTCATTGGTTCCCCCTCTTCCCTTTTATCCTCAGGACAAATTGCAAGCTGTACGGAACAGGAGGTTAAAGGTGCTGATTCTCCAAGGAGGGAGATTGCTAGTAAAGCGGCTGGAATGGCGAACCCGAGCACAAGGAGATGAGAAATGAGGTGCGTTTTAGAAACCTTTCCCGATCACACGGTGTACCATCTTCTGGGTTTCTCATGCATGTTTTCGATGTAGGAAGATGCCCTTGAACCTGGAGATTTGGCACCCATGGGATGGGTACCACGCAGTATTACTTTAAAGGGTCTGCGTTTGCTCACCCAACCTCACCAAACCTCTCAGCCCCAAGAGTGTCCACCCTTATGTCTCAATCAGCTGTGGGTCTAGATATGGTCAATCCAGGTGGCATTACAGCCGCTGAACGAATTTTGTAAGAATTTCTCTCTATTTCACTGTCTTTGTTTCACGGGTTTTTAAAAGTAATTGATTTTTATAATGGGGTTTACCTGCTTTTCACTGCTGTGTTTTTGCCGCTTTACACCCACTTGACTCACTTACAGAGAGATATCAATGCATAGGTTTTAAGATTCTTACTAGTCAGATATATTCTTGGGCGGTGAATAGGGGGTGTGGAGTCCAATTCATTGAGCAAGGAGTAGGCCTTGTCTATTACATATTGGGTTTATGGAACGGTATCAGAGATAATTCGAAACCCTTGTTTTATGCATCATGCCACCTCACCTTTCCCGTTAAGCAGCCATAGTGTGTTTTCTAAACGTGTGACTCTATTCTGTTTTGTAATTCAGTTCAAGGGTAGCGGTTTTTACATTCCCTCTATAAGTGATATCTTATGATAAGTGTCTTTTTCTGTGTGACTTATTTCACTTAGAATCGTCGTTCCTAAATCCACTCATCATGCTGCTACTAGCCTTATGATGTTGATTTCATGGCTGAGTGATATTCCATTGTACATAAGGACCACAACTTCTTTATCCATTTTTCTCTTTCCTGGGATCTGTAAGGTGTAACGAAGTGGAGGTTCTTGTCAACCGATCAGCCCTAAACTTTGGGGTGCCTGTGTCTTGCTGATTTTTAGTTTTCCCAATTTATACGCCCATGAGTGGATGTGCCCTACGCTCCCTAAGCTGCATTTTTTAGATATTTCAGGACACACCGTGCACATCTCCAGAGTGGCTCTTGGCAATTTACATCCCGCCCATCAGCGTAACCAGGCTCCCGTTTCTCCATGGCCTGTCCTGCATTTCTGGTTTCGACACTTTATTCAGCATGGCCCTTTTGACCGATGGGAAGCGAGACTTATTTGTAGCGCTGATTTGCCTTTCCAGGTTGCTTGGTTGGCCAAAAAGGGCGTATTCGTTTTTTCCTGAATATATTCAGGAAAAAACGCATACGCCCTTTTTGGCCAAGGGCATCATTGTCGAGGTTTTGCCGCTTTTTCTGTGCTTTAAAGGCGATTCGAATCTCCCTCCTGAAATGTGTTTCCTGCAATTCTGCTTTGCTTTCAAATCCTCTTCGTTGCCTTCCCTCAATATATTTGTGGACGAGAGTCATCATTTATAAGTCTGCAGGTTTGTGAATTGCAGTGCCCCTGAGCGCCATTTTTCAACTCGCTTTCTTGGGAGCTGGCCGCAAAAGCGCAGGATTGCTTCAGGCCCTATTCTGGTCCCGGGCGGCAGGCTGAGCCTGTGGTTAATTCTTCTTCCTGATTGGAAAATAGAGTGACCTGTGCCTGTCCCAACAGCTAGAGCTAGTCTCTCATTGGTTCCCCCTCTTCCCGTTCATCCTCAGGACAAATTGCAACCTGTACAGAACAGGAGGTTAAAGGTGCTGATTCTCCAAGGAGGGAGATTGCTAGTAAAGCGGCTGGAATGGCGAACCCAAGCACAAGGAGATGAGAAATGAGGTGCGTTTTAGAAACCTTTCCCGATCACACGGTGTACCATCTTCTGGGTTTCTCATGCATGTTTTCGATGTTGGAAGATGCCCTTGAACCTGGAGATTTGGGACCCATGGGATGGGTACCACGCAGTATTACTTTAAAGGGTCTGCGTTTGCTCACCCAACCTCACCAAACCTCTCAGCCCCAAGAGTGTCCACCCTTATGTCTCAATCAGCTGTGGGTCTAGATATGGTCAATCCAGGTGGCATTACAGCCGCTGAAAGAATTTTGTAAGAATTTCTCTCTCTTTCACTGTCTTTGTTTCACGGGTTTTTAAAAGTAATTGATTTTTATAATGGGGTTTACCTGCTTTTCACTGCTGTGATTTTGCCGCTTTACACCCACTTGACTCACTTACAGAGAGATATCAATGCATAGGTTTCAAGATTCTTACTAGTCAGATATATTTTTGGGCGGTGATTTGGAGGTGTTGAGTCCAATTCATTGTGGAAGGAGTAGGGCTTGTCTATTACATATTGGGTTTATGGAACGGTATCTGAGCTAATTTGAAACCCTTGTTGTATGCATCACCCCACCTCGCCTTTCCCGTTAAGCAGCCATAGTGTGTTTTCTAAACGTGTGACTCTATTCTGTTTTGTAATTCCGTTCAAGGGTAGCGGTTTTTACATTCCCTCTATAAGTCATATCTTATGATAATTGTCTTTTTCTGTGTGACTTATTTCACTTAGAATCGTCGTACCTAAATCCAATCATCAGGCTGCTACTAGCCTTATGACGTTGATTTCATGGCTGAGTGATATTCCATTGTACATAAGGACCACAACTTCTTTATCCATTTTTCTCTTTCCTGGGATATTTAAGGTGTAACGAAGTGGAGATTCTTGTCAACAGAGCAGCCCTAAACTTTGGGGTGCCTGTGTCCTGCTGATTTTTAGTTTTCCCAATTTATACGCCTATGAGTGGATGTGCCCTATGCTCCCTAAGCTCAGTTTTTTAGATGTTTCAGGACACACCGTGCACTTCTCCAGAGTGGCTGTTGGCAATTTACATCCCGCCCATCAGCGTAACCAGGCTCCCGTTTCTCCATGGCCTGTCCTGCATTTCTGGTTTTGACACTTTATTCAGCATGGCCCTTTTGACCGATGGGAAGCGAGACTTCTTTGTAGCGCTGATTTGCCTTTCCAGGTTGCTTGGTTGGCCAAAAAGGGCGTATGCGTTTTTTCCTGAATATATTCAGGAAAAAACGCATACGCCCTTTTTGGCCAAGGGCATCATTGTCGAGGTTTTGCCGCTTTTCCTGTGCTTTAAAGGCGATTCGAATCTCGCTCCTGAAATCTGTTTCCTGCAATTCTGCCTTGCTTTCAAATCCTCTTCGTTGCCTTCCATCAATATATTTGTGGACGAGAGTCATCATTTATAAGTCTGCAGGTTTGTGAATTGCAGTGCCCCTGAGCTCCATTTTTCAACTCGCTTTCTTGGGAGCTGGCCGCAAGAGCGCAGGATTGCTTCAGGCCCTATTCTGGTCCCAGGCGGCAGGCTGAGCCTGTGGTTAATTCTTCTTCTTGAGGGGAAAATAGAGTGACCTGTGCCTGTCCCAACACCTAGAGCTAGTCTCTCATTGGTTCCCCCTCTTCCCGTTCATCCTCAGGACAAATTGCAACCTGTACGGAACAGGAGGTTAAAGGTGCTGATTCTCCAAGGAGGGAGATTGCTAGTAAAGCGGCTGGAATGGCGAACCCAAGCACAAGGAGATGAGAAATGAGGTGCGTTTTAGAAACCTTTCCCGATCACACGGTGTACCATCTTCTGGGTTTCTCATGAATGTTTTCGATGTAGGAAGATGCCCTTGAACCTGGAGATTTGGGACCCATGGGATGGGTACCACGCAGTATTACTTTATAGGGTCTGCGTTTGCTCACCCCACCTCACCAAACCTCTCAGCCCCAAGAGTGTCCAGCCTTATGTCTCAATCAGCTGTGGGTCTAGATATGGTCAATCCAGGTGGCATTACAGCCGCTGAACGAATTTTGTAAGAATTTCTCTCTCTTTCACTGTCTTTGTTTCACGGGTTTTTAAAAGTAATTGATTTTTATAATGGGGTTTACCTGCTTTTCACTGCTGTGATTTTGCCGCTTTACACCCACTTGACTCACTTACAGAGAGATATCAATGCATGGGTTTCAAGATTCTTACTAGTCAGATATATTCTTGGGCGGTGAATTGGGGGTGTTGAGTCCAATTCATTGAGGAAGGAGTAGGGCTTGTCTATTACATATTGGGTTTATGGAACGGTATCTGAGATAATTTGAAACCCTTGTTGTATGCATCACCCCACCTCACCTTTCCCGTTAAGCAGCCATAGTGTGTTTTCTAAACGTGTGACTCTATTCTGTTTTGTAATTCAGTTCAAGGGTAGCGGTTTTTACATTCCCTCTATAAGTCATATCTTATGATAAGTGTCTTTTTCTGTGTGACTTATTTCACTTAGAATCGTCGTATCTAAATCCAATCATCATGCTGCTACTAGCCTTATGACGTTGATTTCATGGCTGAGTGATATTCCATTGTACATAAGGACCACAACTTCTTTATCCATTTTTCTCTTTCCTGGGATATTTAAGGTGTAACGAAGTGGAGATTCTTGTCAACAGAGCAGCCTTAAACTTTGGGGTGCCTGTGTCTTGCTGATTTTTAGTTTTCCCAATTTATACGCCCATGAGTGGATGTGCCCTATGCTCCCTAAGCTGAGTTTTTTAGATGTTTCAGGACACACCGTGCACTTCTCCAGAGTGGCTGTTGGCAATTTACATCCCGCCCATCAGCGTAGCCAGGCTCCCGTTTCTCCATGGCCTGTCCTGCATTTCTGCTTTTGACACTTTATTCAGCATGGCCCTTTTGACCGATGGGAAGCGAGACTTCTTTGTAGCGCTGATTTGCCTTTCCAGGTTGCTTGGTTGGCCAAAAAGGGCGTATGCGTTTTTTCCTGAATATATTCAGGAAAAAACGCATACGCCCTTTTTGGCCAAGGGCATCATTGTCGAGGTTTTGCCGCTTTTCCTGTGCTTTAAAGGCGATTCGAATCTCCCTCCTGAAATCTGTTTCCTGCAATTCTGCCTTGCTTTCAAATCCTCTTCGTTGCCTTCCATCAATATATTTGTGGTCGAGAGTCATCATTTATAAGTCTGCAGGTTTGTGAATTGCAGTGCCCCTGAGCTCCATTTTTCAACTCGCTTTCTTGGGCGCTGGCCGCAAAAGCGCAGGATTGCTTCAGGCCCTATTCTGGTCCCAGGCGGCAGGCTGAGCCTGTGGTTAATTCTTCTTCCTGATGGTTAAATAGAGTGACCTCTGCCTGTCCCAACACCTAGAGCTAGTCCCTCATTGGTTGCCCCTCTTCCCTTTCATCCTCAGGACAAATTGCAAGCTGTACGGAACAGGAGGTTAAAGGTGCTGATTCTCCAAGGAGGGAGATTGCTAGTAAAGCGGCTGGAATGGCGAACCCGAGCACAAGGAGATGAGAAATGAGGTGCGTTTTAGAAACCTTTCCCGATCACACGGTGTACCATCTTCTGGGTTTCTCATGCATGTTTTCGATGTAGGAACATGCCCTTGAACCTGGAGATTTGGGACCCATGGGATGGGTACCACGCAGTATTACTTTAAAGGGTCTGCGTTTGCTCACCCAACCTCACCAAACCTCTCAGCCCCAAGAGTGTCCACCCTTATGTCTCAATCAGCTGTGGGTCTAGATATGGTCAATCCAGGTGGCATTACAGCCGCTGAACGAATTTTGTAAGAATTTCTCTCTCTTTCACTGTCTTTGTTTCACGGGTTTTTAAAAGTAATTGATTTTTATAATGGGGTTTACCTGCTTTTCACTGCTGTGATTTTGCCGCTTTACACCCACTTGACTCACTTACAGAGAGATATCAATGCATAGGTTTCAAGATTCTTACTAGTCAGATATATTCTTGGGCGGTGAATTGGGGGTGTTGAGTCCAATTCATTGAGGAAGGAGTAGGGCTTGTCTATTACATATTGGGTTTATGGAACGGTATCTGAGATAATTTGAAACCCTTGTTGTATGCATCACCCCACCTCACCTTTCCCGTTAAGCAGCCATAGTGTGTTTTCTAAACGTGTGACTCTATTCTGTTTTGTAATTCAGTTCAAGGGTAGCGGTTTTTACATTCCCTCTATAAGTCATATCTTATGATAAGTGTCTTTTTCTGTGTGACTTATTTCACTTAGAATCGTCGTACCTAAATCCAATCATCATGCTGCTACTAGCCTTATGACGTTGATTTCATGGCTGAGTGATATTCCATTGTACATAAGGACCACAATTTCTTTATCCATTTTTCTCTTTCCTGGGATATTTAAGGTGTAACGAAGTGGAGATTCTTGTCAACAGAGCAGCCCTAAACTTTGGGGTGCCTGTGTCTTGCTGATTTTTAGTTTTCCCAATTTATACGCCCATGAGTGGATGTGCCCTATGCTCCCTAAGCTGAGTTTTTTAGATGTTTCAGGACACACCGTACACTTCTCCAGAGTGGCTGTTGGCAATTTACATCCCGCCCATCAGCGTAGCCAGGCTCCCGTTTCTCCATGGCCTGTCCTGCATTTCTGGTTTTGACACTTTATTCAGCATGGCCCTTTTGACCGATGGGAAGCGAGACTTCTTTGTAGCGCTGATTTGCCTTTCCAGGTTGCTTGGTTGGCCAAAAAGGGCGTATGCGTTTTTTCCTGAATATATTCAGGAAAAAACGCATACGCCCTTTTTGGCCAAGGGCATCATTGTCGAGGTTTTGCCGCTTTTCCTGTGCTTTAAAGGCGATTCGAATCTCCCTCCTGAAATCTGTTTCCTGCAATTCTGCCTTGCTTTCAAATCCTCTTCGTTGCCTTCCCTCAATATATTTGTGGACGAGAGTCATCATTTATAACTCTGCAGGTTTGTGAATTGCAGTGCCCCTGAGCTCCATTTTTCAACTCGCTTTCTAGGGCGCTGGCCGCAAAAGCGCAGGATTGCTTCAGGCCCTATTCTGGTCCCAGGCGGCAGGCTGAGCCTGTGGTTAATTCTTCTTCCTGATGGGAAAATAGAGTGACCTCTGCCTGTCCCAACACCTGGAGCTAGTCTCTCATTGGTTCCCCCTCTTCCCTTTCATCCTCAGGACAAATTGCAAGCTGTACGGAACAGGAGGTTAAAGGTGCTGATTCTCCAAGGAGGGAGATTGCTAGTAAAGCGGCTGGAATGGCGAACCCGAGCACAAGGAGATGAGAAATGAGGTGCGTTTTAGAAACCTTTCCCGATCACACAGTGTACCATCTTCTGGGTTTCTCATGCATGTTTTCGATGTAGGAAGATGCCCTTGAACCTGGAGATTTGGGACCCATGGGATGGGTACCACGCAGTATTACTTTAAAGGGTCTGCGTTTGCTCACCCAACCTCACCAAACCTCTCAGCCCCAAGAGTGTCCACCCTTATGTCTCAATCAGCTGTGGGTCTAGATATGGTCAATCCAGGTGGCATTACAGCCGCTGAACGAATTTTGTAAGAATTTCTCTCTCTTTCACTGTCTTTGTTTCACGGGTTTTTAAAAGTAATTGATTTTTATAATGGGGTTTACCTGCTTTTCACTGCTGTGATTTTGCCGCTTTACACCCACTTGACTCACTTACAGAGAGATATCAATGCATAGGTTTCAAGATTCTTACTAGTCAGATATATTCTTGGACGGTGAATTGGGGGTGTTGAGTCCAATTCATTGAGGAAGGAGTAGGGCTTGTCTATTACATATTGGGTTTATGGAACGGTATCTGAGATAATTTGAAACCCTTGTTGTATGCATCACCCCACCTCACCTTTCCCGTTAAGCAGCCATAGTGTGTTTTCTAAACGTGTGACTCTATTCTGTTTTGTAATTCAGTTCAAGGGTAGCGGTTTTTACATTCCCTCTATAAGTCATATCTTATGATAAGTGTCTTTTTCTGTGTGACTTATTTCACTTAGAATCGTCGTACCTAAATCCAATCATCATGCTGCTACTAGACTTATGACGTTGATTTCATGGCTGAGTGATATTCCATTGTACATAAGGACCACAACTTCTTTATCCATTTTTCTCTTTCCTGGGATATTTAAGGTGTAACGAAGTGGAGATTCTTGTCAACAGTGCTGCCCTAAACTTTGGGGTGCCTGTGTCTTGCTGATTTTTAGTTTTCCCAATTTATACACCCATGGGTGGATGTGCCCTATGCTCCCTAAGCTCAGTTTTTTAGATGTTTCAGGACACACCGTGCACTTCTCCAGAGTGGCTGTTGGCAATTTACATCCCGCCCATCAGCGTAGCCAGGCTCCCGTTTCTCCATGGCCTGTCCTGCATTTCTGGTTTTGACACTTTATTCAGCATGGCCCTTTTGACCGATGGGAAGCGAGACTTCTTTGTAGCGCTGATTTGCCTTTCCAGGTTGCTTGGTTGAACAAAAAGGGCGTATGCGTTTTTTCCTGAATATATTCAGGAAAAAACGCATACGCCCTTTTTGGCCAAGGGCATCATTGTCGAGGTTTTGCCGCTTTTCCTGTGCTTTAAAGGCGATTCGAATCTCCCTCCTGAAATCTGTTTCCTGCAATTCTGTCTTGCTTTCAAATCCTCTTCGTTGTCTTCCCTCAATATATTTGTGGACGAGAGTCATCATTTATAAGTCTGCAGGTTTGTGAATTGCAGTGTCCCTGAGCTCCATTTTTCAACTCGCTTTCTTGGGCGCTGGCCGCAAAAGCGCAGGATTGCTTCAGGCCCTATTCTGGTCCCAGGCGGCAGGCTGAGCCTGTGGTTAATTCTTCTTCTTGAGGGGAAAATAGAGTGACCTGTGCCTGTCCCAACACCTAGAGCTAGTCTCTCATTGGTTCCCCCTCTTCCCTTTCATCCTCAGGACAAATTGCAAGCTGTACGGAACAGGAGGTTAAAGGTGCTGATTCTCCAAGGAGGGAGATTGCTAGTAAAGCGGCTGGAATGGCGAACCCGAGCACAAGGAGATGAGAAATGAGGTGCGTTTTAGAAACCTTTCCCGATCACACGGTGTACCATCTTCTGGGTTTCTCATGCATGTTTTCGATGTAGGAAGATGCCCTTGAACCTGGAGATTTGGGACCCATGGGATGGGTACCACGCAGTATTACTTTAAAGGGTCTGCGTTTGCTCACCCAACCTCACCAAACCTCTCAGCCCCAAGAGTGTCCACCCTTATGTCTCAATCAGCTGTGGGTCAAGATATGGTCAATCCAGGTGGCATCACAGCCCCTGAACGAATTTTGTAAGAATTTCTCTCTCTTTCACTGTCTTTGTTTCACGGGTTTTTAAAAGTAATTGATTTTTATAATGGGGTTTACCTGCTTTTCACTGCTGTGATTTTGCCGCTTTACACCCACTTGACTCACTTTCAGAGAGATATCAATGCATAGGTTTCAAGATTCTTACTAGTCAGATATCTTCTTGGGCGGTGAATAGGGGGTGCTGAGTCCAATTCCTTGAGCAAGGAGTAGGGATTGTCTATTACATATTGGTTTTATGGAACGGTATCTGAGCTAATTTGAAACCCTTGTTGTATGCATCACCCCACCTCACCTTTCCCGTTAAGCAGCCATAGTGTGTTTTCTAAACGTGTGATTCTCTTCTGTTTTGTAATTCAGTTCAAGGGTAGCGGTTTTTACATTCCCTCTATAAGTCATATCTTATGATAAGTGTCTTTTTCTGTGTGACTTATTTCACTTAGAATCGTCGTACCTAAATCCACTCATCATGCTGCTACTAGCCTTATGACGTTGATTTCATGGCTGAGTGATATTCCATTGTACATAAGGACCACCACTTCTTTATCCATTTTTCTCTTTCCTGGGATATTTAAGGTGTAACGAAGTGGAGATTCTTGTCAACAGAGCAGCCCTAAACTTTGGGGTGCCTGTGTCTTGCTGATTTTTAGTTTTCTCAATTTATACGCCCATGAGTGGATGTGCCCTATGCTCCCTAAGCTGAGTTTTTTAGATGTTTCAGGACACACCGTGCACTTCTCCAGAGTGGCTGTTGGCAATTTACATCCCGCCCATCAGCGTAGCCTGGCTCCCGTTTCTCCATGGCCTGTCCTGCATTTCTGGTTTTGACACTTTATTCAGCATGGCCCTTTTGACCGATGGGAAGCGAGACTTCTTTGTAGCGCTGATTTGCCTTTCCAGGTTGCTTGGTTGGCCAAAAAGGGCGTATGCGTTTTTTCCTGAATATATTCAGGAAAAAACGCATACGCCCTTTTTGGCCAAGGGCATCATTGTCGAGGTTTTGCCGCTTTTCCTGTGCTTTAAAGGCGATTCGAATCTCCCTCCTGAAATCTGTTTCCTGCAATTCTGCCTTGCTTTCAAATCCTCTTCGTTGCCTTCCCTCAATATATTTGTGGACGAGAGTCATCATTTATAAGTCTGCAGGTTTGTGAATTGCAGTGCCCCTGAGCGCCATTTTTCAACTCGCTTTCTTGGGCGCTGGCCGCAAAAGCGCAGGATTGCTTCAGGCCCTATTCTGGTCCCAGGCGGCAGGCTGAGCCTGTGGTTAATTCTTCTTCCTGATGGGAAAATAGAGTGACCTCTGCCTCTCCCAACACCTAGAGCTAGTCTCTCATTGGTTCCCCCTCTTCCCTTTCATCCTCAGGACAAATTGCAAGCTGTACGGAACAGGAGGTTAAAGGTGCTGATTCTCCAAGGAGGGAGATTGCTAGTAAAGCGGCTGGAATGGCGAACCCGAGCACAAGGAGATGAGAAATGAGGTGCGTTTTAGAAACCTTTCCCGATCACACGGTGTACCATCTTCTGGGTTTCTCATGCATGTTTTCGATGTAGGAAGATGCCCTTGAACCTGGAGATTTGGGACCCATGGGATGGGTACCACGCAGTATTACTTTAAAGGGTCTGCGTTTGCTCACCCAACCTCACCAAACCTCTCAGCCCCAAGAGTGTCCACCCTTATGTCTCAATCAGCTGTGGGTCTAGATATGGTCAATCCAGGTGGCATTACAGCCGCTGAAAGAATTTTGTAAGAATTTCTCTCTCTTTCACTGTCTTTGTTTCACGGGTTTTTAAAAGTAATTGATTTTTATAATGGGGTTTACCTGCTTTTCACTGCTGTGATTTTGCCGCTTTACACCCACTTGACTCACTTTCAGAGAGATATCAATGCATAGGTTTCAAGATTCTTACTAGTCAGATATATTCTTGGGCGGTGAATAGGGGGTGCTGAGTCCAATTCCTTGAGCAAGGAGTAGGGCTTGTCTATTACATATTGGGTTTATGGAACGGTATCTGAGCTAATTTGAAACCCTTGTTGTATGCATCACCCCACCTCACCTTTCCCGTTAAGCAGCCATAATGTGTTTTCTAAACGTGTGACTCTATTCTGTTTTGTAATTCAGTTCAAGGGTAGCGGTTTTTACATTCCCTCTTTAAGTCATATCTTATGATAAGTGTCTTTTTCTGTGTGACTTATTTCACTTAGAATCGTCGTACCTAAATCCACTCATCATGCTGCTACTAGCCTTATGACGTTGATTTCATGGCTGAGTGATATTCCATTGTACATAAGGACCACCACTTCTTTATCCATTTTTCTCTTTCCTGGGATATTTAAGGTGTAACGAAGTGGAGATTTTTGTCAACAGAGCAGCCCTAAACTTTGGGGTGCCTGTGTCTTGCTGATTTTTAGTTTTCTCAATTTATACGCCCATGAGTGGATGTGCCTTATGCTCCCTAAGCTGAGTTTTTTAGATGTTTCAGGACACACCGTGCACTTCTCCAGAGTGGCTGTTGGCAATTTACATCCCGCCCATCAGCGTAGCCAGGCTCCCGTTTCTCCATGGCCTGTCCTGCATTTCTGGTTTTGACACTTTATTCAGCATGGCCCTTTTGACCGATGGGAAGCGAGACTTCTTTGTAGCGCTGATTTGCCTTTCCAGGTTGCTTGGTTGGCCAAAAAGGGCGTATGCGTTTTTTCCTGAATATATTCAGGAAAAAACGCATACGCCCTTTTTGGCCAAGGGCATCATTGTCGAGGTTTTGCCGCTTTTCCTGTGCTTTAAAGGCGATTCGAATCTCCCTCCTGAAATCTGTTTCCTGCAATTCTGCCTTGCTTTCAAATCCTCTTCGTTGCCTTCCCTCAATATATTTGTGGACGAGAGTCATCATTTATAAGTCTGCAGGTTTGTGAATTGCAGTGCCCCTGAGCGCCATTTTTCAACTCGCTTTCTTGGGCGCTGGCCGCAAAAGCGCAGGATTGCTTCAGGCCCTATTCTGGTCCCAGGCGGCAGGCTGAGCCTGTGGTTAATTCTTCTTCCTGTTGGGAAAATAGAGTGACCTCTGCCTATCCCAACACCTAGAGATAGTCTCTCATTGGTTCCCCCTCTTCCCTTTCATCCTCAGGACAAATTGCAAGCTGTACGGAACAGGAGGTTAAAGGTGCTGATTCTCCAAGGAGGGAGATTGCTAGTAAAGCGGCTGGAATGGCGAACCCGAGCACAAGGAGATGAGAAATGAGGTGCGTTTTAGAAACCTTTCCCGATCACACGGTGTACCATCTTCTGGGTTTCTCATGCATGTTTTCGATGTAGGAAGATGCCCTTGAACCTGGAGATTTGGGACCCATGGGATGGGTACCACGCAGTATTACTTTAAAGGGTCTGCGTTTGCTCACCCAACCTCACCAAACCTCTCAGCCCCAAGAGTGTCCACCCTTATGTCTCAATCAGCTGTGGGTCTAGATATGGTCAATCCAGGTGGCATTACAGCCGCTGAAAGAATTTTGTAAGAATTTCTCTCTCTTTCACTGTCTTTGTTTCACGGGTTTTTAAAAGTAATTGATTTTTATAATGGGGTTTACCTGCTTTTCACTGCTGTGATTTTGCCGCTTTACACCCACTTGACTCACTTACAGAGAGATATCAATGCATAGGTTTCAAGATTCTTACTAGTCAGATATATTCTTGGGCGGTGAATTGGGGGTGTTGAGTCCAATTCATTGAGGAAGGAGTAGGGCTTGTCTATTACATATTGGGTTTATGGAACGGTATCTGAGATAATTTGAAACCCTTGTTGTATGCATCACCCCACCTCACCTTTCCCGTTAAGCAGCCATAGTGTGTTTTCTAAACGTGTGACTCTATTCTGTTTTGTAATTCAGTTCAAGGGTAGCGGTTTTTACATTCCCTCTATAAGTCATATCTTATGATAAGTGTCTTTTTCTGTGTGACTTATTTCACTTAGAATCGTCGTACCTAAATCCACTCATCATGCTGCTACTAGCCTTATGACGTTGATTTCATGGCTGAGTGATATTCCATTGTACATAAGGACCACCACTTCTTTATCCATTTTTCTCTTTCCTGGGATATTTAAGGTGTAACGAAGTGGAGATTTTTGTCAACAGAGCAGCCCTAAACTTTGGGGTGCCTGTGTCTTGCTGATTTTTAGTTTTCTCAATTTATACGCCCATGAGTGGATGTGCCCTATGCTCCCTAAGCTGAGTTTTTTAGATGTTTCAGGACACACCGTGCACTTCTCCAGAGTGGCTGTTGGCAATTTACATCCCGCCCATCAGCGTAGCCAGGCTCCCGTTTCTCCATGGCCTGTCCTGCATTTCTGGTTTTGACACTTTATTCAGCATGGCCCTTTTGACCGATGGGAAGCGAGACTTCTTTGTAGCGCTGATTTGCCTTTCCAGGTTGCTTGGTTGGCCAAAAAGGGCGTATGCGTTTTTTCCTGAATATATTCAGGAAAAAACGCATACGCCCTTTTTGGCCAAGGGCATCATTGTCGAGGTTTTGCCGCTTTTCCTGTGCTTTAAAGGCGATTCGAATCTCCCTCCTGAAATCTGTTTCCTGCAATTCTGCCTTGCTTTCAAATCCTCTTCGTTGCCTTCCCTCAATATATTTGTGGACGAGAGTCATCATTTATAAGTCTGCAGGTTTGTGAATTGCAGTGCCCCTGAGCGCCATTTTTCAACTCGCTTTCTTGGGCGCTGGCCGCAAAAGCGCAGGATTGCTTCAGGCCCTATTCTGGTCCCAGGCGGCAGGCTGAGCCTGTGGTTAATTCTTCTTCCTGATGGGAAAATAGAGTGACCTCTGCCTCTCCCAACACCTAGAGCTAGTCTCTCATTGGTTCCCCCTCTTCCCTTTCATCCTCAGGACAAATTGCAAGCTGTACGGAACAGGAGGTTAAAGGTGCTGATTCTCCAAGGAGGGAGATTGCTAGTAAAGCGGCTGGAATGGCGAACCCGAGCACAAGGAGATGAGAAATGAGGTGCGTTTTAGAAACCTTTCCCGATCACACGGTGTACCATCTTCTGGGTTTCTCATGCATGTTTTCGATGTAGGAAGATGCCCTTGAACCTGGAGATTTGGGACCCATGGGATGGGTACCACGCAGTATTACTTTAAAGGGTCTGCGTTTGCTCACCCAACCTCACCAAACCTCTCAGCCCCAAGAGTGTCCACCCTTATGTCTCAATCAGCTGTGGGTCTAGATATGGTCAATCCAGGTGGCATTACAGCCGCTGAAAGAATTTTGTAAGAATTTCTCTCTCTTTCACTGTCTTTGTTTCACGGGTTTTTAAAAGTAATTGATTTTTATAATGGGGTTTACCTGCTTTTCACTGCTGTGATTTTGCCGCTTTACACCCACTTGACTCACTTTCAGAGAGATATCAATGCATAGGTTTCAAGATTCTTACTAGTCAGATATATTCTTGGGCGGTGAATAGGGGGTGCTGAGTCCAATTCCTTGAGCAAATAGTAGGGCTTGTCTATTACATATTGGGTTTATGGAACGGTATCTGAGCTAATTTGAAACCCTTGTTGTATGCATCACCCCACCTCACCTTTCCCGTTAAGCAGCCATAATGTGTTTTCTAAACGTGTGACTCTATTCTGTTTTGTAATTCAGTTCAAGGGTAGCGGTTTTTACATTCCCTCTATAAGTCATATCTTATGATAAGTGTCTTTTTCTGTGTGACTTATTTCACTTAGAATCGTCGTACCTAAATCCACTCATCATGCTGCTACTAGCCTTATGACGTTGATTTCATGGCTGAGTGATATTCCATTGTACATAAGGACCACCACTTCTTTATCCATTTTTCTCTTTCCTGGGATATTTAAGGTGTAACGAAGTGGAGATTCTTGTCAACAGAGCAGCCCTAAACTTTGGGGTGCCTGTGTCTTGCTGATTTTTAGTTTTCTCAATTTATACGCCCATGAGTGGATGTGCCCTATGCTCCCTAAGCTGAGTTTTTTAGATGTTTCAGGACACACCGTGCACTTCTCCAGAGTGGCTGTTGGCAATTTACATCCCGCCCATCAGCGTAGCCAGGCTCCCGTTTCTCCATGGCCTGTCCTGCATTTCTGGTTTTGACACTTTATTCAGCATGGCCCTTTTGACCGATGGGAAGCGAGACTTCTTTGTAGCGCTGATTTGCCTTTCCAGGTTGCTTGGTTGGCCAAAAAGGGCGTATGCGTTTTTTCCTGAATATATTCAGGAAAAAACGCATACGCCCTTTTTGGCCAAGGGCATCATTGTCGAGGTTTTGCCGCTTTTCCTGTGCTTTAAAGGCGATTCGAATCTCCCTCCTGAAATCTGTTTCCTGCAATTCTGCCTTGCTTTCGAATCCTCTTCGTTGCCTTCCCTCAATATATTTGTGGACGAGAGTCATCATTTATAAGTCTGCAGGTTTGTGAATTGCAGTGCCCCTGAGCGCCATTTTTCAACTCGCTTTCTTGGGAGCTGGCCGCAAAAGCGCAGGATTGCTTCAGGCCCTATTCTGGTCCCGGGCGGCAGGCTGAGCCTGTGGTTAATTCTTCTTCCTGATTGGAAAATAGAGTGACCTGTGCCTGTCCCAACAGCTAGAGCTAGTCTCTCATTGGTTCCCCCTCTTCCCGTTCATCCTCAGGACAAATTGCAACCTGTACAGAACAGGAGGTTAAAGGTGCTGATTCTCCAAGGAGGGAGATTGCTAGTAAAGCGGCTGGAATGGCGAACCCAAGCACAAGGAGATGAGAAATGAGGTGCGTTTTAGAAACCTTTCCCGATCACACGGTGTACCATCTTCTGGGTTTCTCATGCATGTTTTCGATGTTGGAAGATGCCCTTGAACCTGGAGATTTGGGACCCATGGGATGGGTACCACGCAGTATTACTTTAAAGGGTCTGCGTTTGCTCACCCAACCTCACCAAACCTCTCAGCCCCAAGAGTGTCCACCCTTATGTCTCAATCAGCTGTGGGTCTAGATATGGTCAATCCAGGTGGCATTACAGCCGCTGAAAGAATTTTGTAAGAATTTCTCTCTCTTTCACTGTCTTTGTTTCACGGGTTTTTAAAAGTAATTGATTTTTATAATGGGGTTTACCTGCTTTTCACTGCTGTGATTTTGCCGCTTTACACCCACTTGACTCACTTACAGAGAGATATCAATGCATAGGTTTCAAGATTCTTACTAGTCAGATATATTCTTGGGCGGTGATTTGGAGGTGTTGAGTCCAATTCATTGAGGAAGGAGTAGGGCTTGTCTATTACATATTGGGTTTATGGAACGGTATCTGAGCTAATTTGAAACCCTTGTTGTATGCATCACCCCACCTCGCCTTTCCCGTTAAGCAGCCATAGTGTGTTTTCTAAACGTGTGACTCTATTCTGTTTTGTAATTCCGTTCAAGGGTAGCGGTTTTTACATTCCCTCTATAAGTCATATCTTATGATAATTGTCTTTTTCTGTGTGACTTATTTCACTTAGAATCGTCGTACCTAAATCCAATCATCAGGCTGCTACTAGCCTTATGACGTTGATTTCATGGCTGAGTGATATTCCATTGTACATAAGGACCACAACTTCTTTATCCATTTTTCTCTTTCCTGGTATATTTAAGGTGTAACGAAGTGGAGATTCTTGTCAACAGAGCAGCCCTAAACTTTGGGGTGCCTGTGTCCTGCTGATTTTTAGTTTTCCCAATTTATACGCCTATGAGTGGATGTGCCCTATGCTCCCTAAGCTCAGTTTTTTAGATGTTTCAGGACACACCGTGCACTTCTCCAGAGTGGCTGTTGGCAATTTACATCCCGCCCATCAGCGTAGCCAGGCTCCCGTTTCTCCATGGCCTGTCCTGCATTTCTGGTTTTGACACTTTATTCAGCATGGCCCTTTTGACCGATGGGAAGCGAGACTTCTTTGTAGCGCTGATTTGCCTTTCCAGGTTGCTTGGTTGGCCAAAAAGGGCGTATGCGTTTTTTCCTGAATATATTCAGGAAAAAACGCATACGCCCTTTTTGGCCAAGGGCATCATTGTCGAGGTTTTGCCGCTTTTCCTGTGCTTTAAAGGCGATTCGAATCTCGCTCCTGAAATCTGTTTCCTGCAATTCTGCCTTGCTTTCAAATCCTCTTCGTTGCCTTCCATCAATATATTTGTGGACGAGAGTCATCATTTATAAGTCTGCAGGTTTGTGAATTGCAGTGCCCCTGAGCTCCATTTTTCAACTCGCTTTCTTGGGAGCTGGCCGCAAGAGCGCAGGATTGCTTCAGGCCCTATTCTGGTCCCAGGCGGCAGGCTGAGCCTGTGGTTAATTCTTCTTCTTGAGGGGAAAATAGAGTGACCTGTGCCTGTCCCAACACCTAGAGCTAGTCTCTCATTGGTTCCCCCTCTTCCCGTTCATCCTCAGGACAAATTGCAACCTGTACGGAACAGGAGGTTAAAGGTGCTGATTCTCCAAGGAGGGAGATTGCTAGTAAAGCGGCTGGAATGGCGAACCCAAGCACAAGGAGATGAGAAATGAGGTGCGTTTTAGAAACCTTTCCCGATCACACGGTGTACCATCTTCTGGGTTTCTCATGAATGTTTTCGATGTAGGAAGATGCCCTTGAACCTGGAGATTTGGGACCCATGGGATGGGTACCACGCAGTATTACTTTATAGGGTCTGCGTTTGCTCACCCCACCTCACCAAACCTCTCAGCCCCAAGAGTGTCCACCCTTATGTCTCAATCAGCTGTGGGTCTAGATATGGTCAATCCAGGTGGCATTACAGCCGCTGAACGAATTTTGTAAGAATTTCTCTCTCTTTCACTGTCTTTGTTTCACGGGTTTTTAAAAGTAATTGATTTTTATAATGGGGTTTACCTGCTTTTCACTGCTGTGATTTTGCCGCTTTACACCCACTTGACTCACTTACAGAGAGATATCAATGCATAGGTTTCAAGATTCTTACTAGTCAGATATATTCTTGGGCGGTGAATTGGGGGTGTTGAGTCCAATTCATTGAGGAAGGAGTAGGGCTTGTCTATTACATATTGGGTTTATGGAACGGTATCTGAGATAATTTGAAACCCTTGTTGTATGCATCACCCCACCTCACCTTTCCCGTTAAGCAGCCATAGTGTGTTTTCTAAACGTGTGACTCTATTCTGTTTTGTAATTCAGTTCAAGGGTAGCGGTTTTTACATTCCCTCTATAAGTCATATCTTATGATAAGTGTCTTTTTCTGTGTGACTTATTTCACTTAGAATCGTCGTACCTAAATCCAATCATCATGCTGCTACTAGCCTTATGACGTTGATTTCATGGCTGAGTGATATTCCATTGTACATAAGGACCACAATTTCTTTATCCATTTTTCTCTTTCCTGGGATATTTAAGGTGTAACGAAGTGGAGATTCTTGTCAACAGAGCAGCCCTAAACTTTGGGGTGCCTGTGTCTTGCTGACTTTTAGTTTTCCCAATTTATACGCCCATGAGTGGATGTGCCCTATGCTCCCTAAGCTGAGTTTTTTAGATGTTTCAGGACACACCGTACACTTCTCCAGAGTGGCTGTTGGCAATTTACATCCCGCCCATCAGCGTAGCCAGGCTCCCGTTTCTCCATGGCCTGTCCTGCATTTCTGGTTTTGACACTTTATTCAGCATGGCCCTTTTGACCGATGGGAAGCGAGACTTCTTTGTAGCGCTGATTTGCCTTTCCAGGTTGCTTGGTTGGCCAAAAAGGGCGTATGCGTTTTTTCCTGAATATATTCAGGAAAAAACGCATACGCCCTTTTTGGCCAAGGGCATCATTGTCGAGGTTTTGCCGCTTTTCCTGTGCTTTAAAGGCGATTCGAATCTCCCTCCTGAAATCTGTTTCCTGCAATTCTGCCTTGCTTTCAAATCCTCTTCGTTGCCTTCCCTCAATATATTTGTGGACGAGAGTCATCATTTATAACTCTGCAGGTTTGTGAATTGCAGTGCCCCTGAGCTCCATTTTTCAACTCGCTTTCTAGGGCGCTGGCCGCAAAAGCGCAGGATTGCTTCAGGCCCTATTCTGGTCCCAGGCGGCAGGCTGAGCCTGTGGTTAATTCTTCTTCCTGATGGGAAAATAGAGTGACCTCTGCCTGTCCCAACACCTGGAGCTAGTCTCTCATTGGTTCCCCCTCTTCCCTTTCATCCTCAGGACAAATTGCAAGCTGTACGGAACAGGAGGTTAAAGGTGCTGATTCTCCAAGGAGGGAGATTGCTAGTAAAGCGGCTGGAATGGCGAACCCGAGCACAAGGAGATGAGAAATGAGGTGCGTTTTAGAAACCTTTCCCGATCACACGGTGTACCATCTTCTGGGTTTCTCATGCATGTTTTCGATGTAGGAAGATGCCCTTGAACCTGGAGATTTGGGACCCATGGGATGGGTACCACGCAGTATTACTTTAAAGGGTCTGCGTTTGCTCACCCAACCTCACCAAACCTCTCAGCCCCAAGAGTGTCCACCCTTATGTCTCAATCAGCTGTGGGTCTAGATATGGTCAATCCAGGTGGCATTACAGCCGCTGAACGAATTTTGTAAGAATTTCTCTCTCTTTCACTGTCTTTGTTTCACGGGTTTTTAAAAGTAATTGATTTTTATAATGGGGTTTACCTGCTTTTCACTGCTGTGATTTTGCCGCTTTACACCCACTTGACTCACTTACAGAGAGATATCAATGCATAGGTTTCAAGATTCTTACTAGTCAGATATATTCTTGGACGGTGAATTGGGGGTGTTGAGTCCAATTCATTGAGGAAGGAGTAGGGCTTGTCTATTACATATTGGGTTTATGGAACGGTATCTGAGATAATTTGAAACCCTTGTTGTATGCATCACCCCACCTCACCTTTCCCGTTAAGCAGCCATAGTGTGTTTTCTAAACGTGTGACTCTATTCTGTTTTGTAATTCAGTTCAAGGGTAGCGGTTTTTACATTCCCTCTATAAGTCATATCTTATGATAAGTGTCTTTTTCTGTGTGACTTATTTCACTTAGAATCGTCGTACCTAAATCCAATCATCATGCTGCTACTAGACTTATGACGTTGATTTCATGGCTGAGTGATATTCCATTGTACATAAGGACCACAACTTCTTTATCCATTTTTCTCTTTCCTGGGATATTTAAGGTGTAACGAAGTGGAGATTCTTGTCAACAGTGCTGCCCTAAACTTTGGGGTGCCTGTGTCTTGCTGATTTTTAGTTTTCCCAATTTATACACCCATGGGTGGATGTGCCCTATGCTCCCTAAGCTCAGTTTTTTAGATGTTTCAGGACACACCGTGCACTTCTCCAGAGTGGCTGTTGGCAATTTACATCCCGCCCATCAGCGTAGCCAGGCTCCCGTTTCTCCATGGCCTGTCCTGCATTTCTGGTTTTGACACTTTATTCAGCATGGCCCTTTTGACCGATGGGAAGCGAGACTTCTTTGTAGCGCTGATTTGCCTTTCCAGGTTGCTTGGTTGAACAAAAAGGGCGTATGCGTTTTTTCCTGAATATATTCAGGAAAAAACGCATACGCCCTTTTTGGCCAAGGGCATCATTGTCGAGGTTTTGCCGCTTTTCCTGTGCTTTAAAGGCGATTCGAATCTCCCTCCTGAAATCTGTTTCCTGCAATTCTGTCTTGCTTTCAAATCCTCTTCGTTGTCTTCCCTCAATATATTTGTGGACGAGAGTCATCATTTATAAGTCTGCAGGTTTGTGAATTGCAGTGTCCCTGAGCTCCATTTTTCAACTCGCTTTCTTGGGCGCTGGCCGCAAAAGCGCAGGATTGCTTCAGGCCCTATTCTGGTCCCAGGCGGCAGGCTGAGCCTGTGGTTAATTCTTCTTCTTGAGGGGAAAATAGAGTGACCTGTGCCTGTCCCAACACCTAGAGCTAGTCTCTCATTGGTTCCCCCTCTTCCCTTTCATCCTCAGGACAAATTGCAAGCTGTACGGAACAGGAGGTTAAAGGTGCTGATTCTCCAAGGAGGGAGATTGCTAGTAAAGCGGCTGGAATGGCGAACCCGAGCACAAGGAGATGAGAAATGAGGTGCGTTTTAGAAACCTTTCCCGATCACACGGTGTACCATCTTCTGGGTTTCTCATGCATGTTTTCGATGTAGGAAGATGCCCTTGAACCTGGAGATTTGGGACCCATGGGATGGGTACCACGCAGTATTACTTTAAAGGGTCTGCGTTTGCTCACCCAACCTCACCAAACCTCTCAGCCCCAAGAGTGTCCACCCTTATGTCTCAATCAGCTGTGGGTCAAGATATGGTCAATCCAGGTGGCATCACAGCCCCTGAACGAATTTTGTAAGAATTTCTCTCTCTTTCACTGTCTTTGTTTCACGGGTTTTTAAAAGTAATTGATTTTTATAATGGGGTTTACCTGCTTTTCACTGCTGTGATTTTGCCGCTTTACACCCACTTGACTCACTTTCAGAGAGATATCAATGCATAGGTTTCAAGATTCTTACTAGTCAGATATCTTCTTGGGCGGTGAATAGGGGGTGCTGAGTCCAATTCCTTGAGCAAGGAGTAGGGATTGTCTATTACATATTGGTTTTATGGAACGGTATCTGAGCTAATTTGAAACCCTTGTTGTATGCATCACCCCACCTCACCTTTCCCGTTAAGCAGCCATAGTGTGTTTTCTAAACGTGTGATTCTCTTCTGTTTTGTAATTCAGTTCAAGGGTAGCGGTTTTTACATTCCCTCTATAAGTCATATCTTATGATAAGTGTCTTTTTCTGTGTGACTTATTTCACTTAGAATCGTCGTACCTAAATCCACTCATCATGCTGCTACTAGCCTTATGACGTTGATTTCATGGCTGAGTGATATTCCATTGTACATAAGGACCACCACTTCTTTATCCATTTTTCTCTTTCCTGGGATATTTAAGGTGTAACGAAGTGGAGATTCTTGTCAACAGAGCAGCCCTAAACTTTGGGGTGCCTGTGTCTTGCTGATTTTTAGTTTTCTCAATTTATACGCCCATGAGTGGATGTGCCCTATGCTCCCTAAGCTGAGTTTTTTAGATGTTTCAGGACACACCGTGCACTTCTCCAGAGTGGCTGTTGGCAATTTACATCCCACCCATCAGCGTAGCCAGGCTCCCGTTTCTCCATGGCCTGTCCTGCATTTCTGGTTTTGACACTTTATTCAGCATGGCCCTTTTGACCGATGGGAAGCGAGACTTCTTTGTAGCGCTGATTTGCCTTTCCAGGTTGCTTGGTTGGCCAAAAAGGGCGTATGCGTTTTTTCCTGAATATATTCAGGAAAAAACGCATACGCCCTTTTTGGCCAAGGGCATCATTGTCGAGGTTTTGCCGCTTTTCCTGTGCTTTAAAGGCGATTCGAATCTCCCTCCTGAAATCTGTTTCCTGCAATTCTGCCTTGCTTTCAAATCCTCTTCGTTGCCTTCCCTCAATATATTTGTGGACGAGAGTCATCATTTATAAGTCTGCAGGTTTGTGAATTGCAGTGCCCCTGAGCGCCATTTTTCAACTCGCTTTCTTGGGCGCTGGCCGCAAAAGCGCAGGATTGCTTCAGGCCCTATTCTGGTCCCAGGCGGCAGGCTGAGCCTGTGGTTAATTCTTCTTCCTGATGGGAAAATAGAGTGACCTCTGCCTCTCCCAACACCTAGAGCTAGTCTCTCATTGGTTCCCCCTCTTCCCTTTCATCCTCAGGACAAATTGCAAGCTGTACGGAACAGGAGGTTAAAGGTGCTGATTCTCCAAGGAGGGAGATTGCTAGTAAAGCGGCTGGAATGGCGAACCCGAGCACAAGGAGATGAGAAATGAGGTGCGTTTTAGAAACCTTTCCCGATCACACGGTGTACCATCTTCTGGGTTTCTCATGCATGTTTTCGATGTAGGAAGATGCCCTTGAATCTGGAGATTTGGGACCCATGGGATGGGTACCACGCAGTATTACTTTAAAGGGTCTGCGTTTGCTCACCCAACCTCACCAAACCTCTCAGCCCCAAGAGTGTCCACCCTTATGTCTCAATCAGCTGTGGGTCTAGATATGGTCAATCCAGGTGGCATTACAGCCGCTGAAAGAATTTTGTAAGAATTTCTCTCTCTTTCACTGTCTTTGTTTCACGGGTTTTTAAAAGTAATTGATTTTTATAATGGGGTTTACCTGCTTTTCACTGCTGTGATTTTGCCGCTTTACACCCACTTGACTCACTTTCAGAGAGATATCAATGCATAGGTTTCAAGATTCTTACTAGTCAGATATATTCTTGGGCGGTGAATAGGGGGTGCTGAGTCCAATTCCTTGAGCAAGGAGTAGGGCTTGTCTATTACATATTGGGTTTATGGAACGGTATCTGAGCTAATTTGAAACCCTTGTTGTATGCATCACCCCACCTCACCTTTCCCGTTAAGCAGCCATAATGTGTTTTCTAAACGTGTGACTCTATTCTGTTTTGTAATTCAGTTCAAGGGTAGCGGTTTTTACATTCCCTCTTTAAGTCATATCTTATGATAAGTGTCTTTTTCTGTGTGACTTATTTCACTTAGAATCGTCGTACCTAAATCCACTCATCATGCTGCTACTAGCCTTATGACGTTGATTTCATGGCTGAGTGATATTCCATTGTACATAAGGACCACCACTTCTTTATCCATTTTTCTCTTTCCTGGGATATTTAAGGTGTAACGAAGTGGAGATTTTTGTCAACAGAGCAGCCCTAAACTTTGGGGTGCCTGTGTCTTGCTGATTTTTAGTTTTCTCAATTTATACGCCCATGAGTGGATGTGCCCTATGCTCCCTAAGCTGAGTTTTTTAGATGTTTCAGGACACACCGTGCACTTCTCCAGAGTGGCTGTTGGCAATTTACATCCCGCCCATCAGCGTAGCCAGGCTCCCGTTTCTCCATGGCCTGTCCTGCATTTCTGGTTTTGACACTTTATTCAGCATGGCCCTTTTGACCGATGGGAAGCGAGACTTCTTTGTAGCGCTGATTTGCCTTTCCAGGTTGCTTGGTTGGCCAAAAAGGGCGTATGCGTTTTTTCCTGAATATATTCAGGAAAAAACGCATACGCCCTTTTTGTCCAAGGGCATCATTGTCGAGGTTTTGCCGCTTTTCCTGTGCTTTAAAGGCGATTCGAATCTCGCTCCTGAAATCTGTTTCCTGCAATTCTGCCTTGCTTTCAAATCCTCTTCGTTGCCTTCCATCAATATATTTGTGGACGAGAGTCATCATTTATAAGTCTGCAGGTTTGTGAATTGCAGTGCCCCTGAGCTCCATTTTTCAACTCGCTTTCTTGGGAGCTGGCCGCAAGAGCGCAGGATTGCTTCAGGCCCTATTCTGGTCCCAGGCGGCAGGCTGAGCCTGTGGTTAATTCTTCTTCTTGAGGGGAAAATAGAGTGACCTGTGCCTGTCCCAACACCTAGAGCTAGTCTCTCATTGGTTCCCCCTCTTCCCGTTCATCCTCAGGACAAATTGCAACCTGTACGGAACAGGAGGTTAAAGGTGCTGATTCTCCAAGGAGGGAGATTGCTAGTAAAGCGGCTGGAATGGCGAACCCAAGCACAAGGAGATGAGAAATGAGGTGCGTTTTAGAAACCTTTCCCGATCACACGGTGTACCATCTTCTGGGTTTCTCATGAATGTTTTCGATGTAGGAAGATGCCCTTGAACCTGGAGATTTGGGACCCATGGGATGGGTACCACGCAGTATTACTTTATAGGGTCTGCGTTTGCTCACCCCACCTCACCAAACCTCTCAGCCCCAAGAGTGTCCACCCTTATGTCTCAATCAGCTGTGGGTCTAGATATGGTCAATCCAGGTGGCATTACAGCCGCTGAACGAATTTTGTAAGAATTTCTCTCTCTTTCACTGTCTTTGTTTCACGGGTTTTTAAAAGTAATTGATTTTTATAATGGGGTTTACCTGCTTTTCACTGCTGTGATTTTGCCGCTTTACACCCACTTGACTCACTTACAGAGAGATATCAATGCATAGGTTTCAAGATTCTTACTAGTCAGATATATTCTTGGGCGGTGAATTGGGGGTGTTGAGTCCAATTCATTGAGGAAGGAGTAGGGCTTGTCTATTACATATTGGGTTTATGGAACGGTATCTGAGATAATTTGAAACCCTTGTTGTATGCATCACCCCACCTCACCTTTCCCGTTAAGCAGCCATAGTGTGTTTTCTAAACGTGTGACTCTATTCTGTTTTGTAATTCAGTTCAAGGGTAGCGGTTTTTACATTCCCTCTATAAGTCATATCTTATGATAAGTGTCTTTTTCTGTGTGACTTATTTCACTTAGAATCGTCGTATCTAAATCCAATCATCATGCTGCTACTAGCCTTATGACGTTGATTTCATGGCTGAGTGATATTCCATTGTACATAAGGACCACAACTTCTTTATCCATTTTTCTCTTTCCTGGGATATTTAAGGTGTAACGAAGTGGAGATTCTTGTCAACAGAGCAGCCTTAAACTTTGGGGTGCCTGTGTCTTGCTGATTTTTAGTTTTCCCAATTTATACGCCCATGAGTGGATGTGCCCTATGCTCCCTAAGCTGAGTTTTTTAGATGTTTCAGGACACACCGTGCACTTCTCCAGAGTGGCTGTTGGCAATTTACATCCCGCCCATCAGCGTAGCCAGGCTCCCGTTTCTCCATGGCCTGTCCTGCATTTCTGCTTTTGACACTTTATTCAGCATGGCCCTTTTGACCGATGGGAAGCGAGACTTCTTTGTAGCGCTGATTTGCCTTTCCAGGTTGCTTGGTTGGCCAAAAAGGGCGTATGCGTTTTTTCCTGAATATATTCAGGAAAAAACGCATACGCCCTTTTTGGCCAAGGGCATCATTGTCGAGGTTTTGCCGCTTTTCCTGTGCTTTAAAGGCGATTCGAATCTCCCTCCTGAAATCTGTTTCCTGCAATTCTGCCTTGCTTTCAAATCCTCTTCGTTGCCTTCCATCAATATATTTGTGGTCGAGAGTCATCATTTATAAGTCTGCAGGTTTGTGAATTGCAGTGCCCCTGAGCTCCATTTTTCAACTCGCTTTCTTGGGCGCTGGCCGCAAAAGCGCAGGATTGCTTCAGGCCCTATTCTGGTCCCAGGCGGCAGGCTGAGCCTGTGGTTAATTCTTCTTCCTGATGGTTAAATAGAGTGACCTCTGCCTGTCCCAACACCTAGAGCTAGTCCCTCATTGGTTGCCCCTCTTCCCTTTCATCCTCAGGACAAATTGCAAGCTGTACGGAACAGGAGGTTAAAGGTGCTGATTCTCCAAGGAGGGAGATTGCTAGTAAAGCGGCTGGAATGGCGAACCCGAGCACAAGGAGATGAGAAATGAGGTGCGTTTTAGAAACCTTTCCCGATCACACGGTGTACCATCTTCTGGGTTTCTCATGCATGTTTTCGATGTAGGAACATGCCCTTGAACCTGGAGATTTGGGACCCATGGGATGGGTACCACGCAGTATTACTTTAAAGGGTCTGCGTTTGCTCACCCAACCTCACCAAACCTCTCAGCCCCAAGAGTGTCCACCCTTATGTCTCAATCAGCTGTGGGTCTAGATATGGTCAATCCAGGTGGCATTACAGCCGCTGAACGAATTTTGTAAGAATTTCTCTCTCTTTCACTGTCTTTGTTTCACGGGTTTTTAAAAGTAATTGATTTTTATAATGGGGTTTACCTGCTTTTCACTGCTGTGATTTTGCCGCTTTACACCCACTTGACTCACTTACAGAGAGATATCAATGCATAGGTTTCAAGATTCTTACTAGTCAGATATATTCTTGGGCGGTGAATTGGGGGTGTTGAGTCCAATTCATTGAGGAAGGAGTAGGGCTTGTCTATTACATATTGGGTTTATGGAACGGTATCTGAGATAATTTGAAACCCTTGTTGTATGCATCACCCCACCTCACCTTTCCCGTTAAGCAGCCATAGTGTGTTTTCTAAACGTGTGACTCTATTCTGTTTTGTAATTCAGTTCAAGGGTAGCGGTTTTTACATTCCCTCTATAAGTCATATCTTATGATAAGTGTCTTTTTCTGTGTGACTTATTTCACTTAGAATCGTCGTACCTAAATCCAATCATCATGCTGCTACTAGCCTTATGACGTTGATTTCATGGCTGAGTGATATTCCATTGTACATAAGGACCACAATTTCTTTATCCATTTTTCTCTTTCCTGGGATATTTAAGGTGTAACGAAGTGGAGATTCTTGTCAACAGAGCAGCCCTAAACTTTGGGGTGCCTGTGTCTTGCTGACTTTTAGTTTTCCCAATTTATACGCCCATGAGTGGATGTGCCCTATGCTCCCTAAGCTGAGTTTTTTAGATGTTTCAGGACACACCGTACACTTCTCCAGAGTGGCTGTTGGCAATTTACATCCCGCCCATCAGCGTAGCCAGGCTCCCGTTTCTCCATGGCCTGTCCTGCATTTCTGGTTTTGACACTTTATTCAGCATGGCCCTTTTGACCGATGGGAAGCGAGACTTCTTTGTAGCGCTGATTTGCCTTTCCAGGTTGCTTGGTTGGCCAAAAAGGGCGTATGCGTTTTTTCCTGAATATATTCAGGAAAAAACGCATACGCCCTTTTTGGCCAAGGGCATCATTGTCGAGGTTTTGCCGCTTTTCCTGTGCTTTAAAGGCGATTCGAATCTCCCTCCTGAAATCTGTTTCCTGCAATTCTGCCTTGCTTTCAAATCCTCTTCGTTGCCTTCCCTCAATATATTTGTGGACGAGAGTCATCATTTATAACTCTGCAGGTTTGTGAATTGCAGTGCCCCTGAGCTCCATTTTTCAACTCGCTTTCTAGGGCGCTGGCCGCAAAAGCGCAGGATTGCTTCAGGCCCTATTCTGGTCCCAGGCGGCAGGCTGAGCCTGTGGTTAATTCTTCTTCCTGATGGGAAAATAGAGTGACCTCTGCCTGTCCCAACACCTGGAGCTAGTCTCTCATTGGTTCCCCCTCTTCCCTTTCATCCTCAGGACAAATTGCAAGCTGTACGGAACAGGAGGTTAAAGGTGCTGATTCTCCAAGGAGGGAGATTGCTAGTAAAGCGGCTGGAATGGCGAACCCGAGCACAAGGAGATGAGAAATGAGGTGCGTTTTAGAAACCTTTCCCGATCACACAGTGTACCATCTTCTGGGTTTCTCATGCATGTTTTCGATGTAGGAAGATGCCCTTGAACCTGGAGATTTGGGACCCATGGGATGGGTACCACGCAGTATTACTTTAAAGGGTCTGCGTTTGCTCACCCAACCTCACCAAACCTCTCAGCCCCAAGAGTGTCCACCCTTATGTCTCAATCAGCTGTGGGTCTAGATATGGTCAATCCAGGTGGCATTACAGCCGCTGAACGAATTTTGTAAGAATTTCTCTCTCTTTCACTGTCTTTGTTTCACGGGTTTTTAAAAGTAATTGATTTTTATAATGGGGTTTACCTGCTTTTCACTGCTGTGATTTTGCCGCTTTACACCCACTTGACTCACTTACAGAGAGATATCAATGCATAGGTTTCAAGATTCTTACTAGTCAGATATATTCTTGGACGGTGAATTGGGGGTGTTGAGTCCAATTCATTGAGGAAGGAGTAGGGCTTGTCTATTACATATTGGGTTTATGGAACGGTATCTGAGATAATTTGAAACCCTTGTTGTATGCATCACCCCACCTCACCTTTCCCGTTAAGCAGCCATAGTGTGTTTTCTAAACGTGTGACTCTATTCTGTTTTGTAATTCAGTTCAAGGGTAGCGGTTTTTACATTCCCTCTATAAGTCATATCTTATGATAAGTGTCTTTTTCTGTGTGACTTATTTCACTTAGAATCGTCGTACCTAAATCCAATCATCATGCTGCTACTAGACTTATGACGTTGATTTCATGGCTGAGTGATATTCCATTGTACATAAGGACCACAACTTCTTTATCCATTTTTCTCTTTCCTGGGATATTTAAGGTGTAACGAAGTGGAGATTCTTGTCAACAGTGCTGCCCTAAACTTTGGGGTGCCTGTGTCTTGCTGATTTTTAGTTTTCCCAATTTATACACCCATGGGTGGATGTGCCCTATGCTCCCTAAGCTCAGTTTTTTAGATGTTTCAGGACACACCGTGCACTTCTCCAGAGTGGCTGTTGGCAATTTACATCCCGCCCATCAGCGTAGCCAGGCTCCCGTTTCTCCATGGCCTGTCCTGCATTTCTGGTTTTGACACTTTATTCAGCATGGCCCTTTTGACCGATGGGAAGCGAGACTTCTTTGTAGCGCTGATTTGCCTTTCCAGGTTGCTTGGTTGAACAAAAAGGGCGTATGCGTTTTTTCCTGAATATATTCAGGAAAAAACGCATACGCCCTTTTTGGCCAAGGGCATCATTGTCGAGGTTTTGCCGCTTTTCCTGTGCTTTAAAGGCGATTCGAATCTCCCTCCTGAAATCTGTTTCCTGCAATTCTGTCTTGCTTTCAAATCCTCTTCGTTGTCTTCCCTCAATATATTTGTGGACGAGAGTCATCATTTATAAGTCTGCAGGTTTGTGAATTGCAGTGTCCCTGAGCTCCATTTTTCAACTCGCTTTCTTGGGCGCTGGCCGCAAAAGCGCAGGATTGCTTCAGGCCCTATTCTGGTCCCAGGCGGCAGGCTGAGCCTGTGGTTAATTCTTCTTCTTGAGGGGAAAATAGAGTGACCTGTGCCTGTCCCAACACCTAGAGCTAGTCTCTCATTGGTTCCCCCTCTTCCCTTTCATCCTCAGGACAAATTGCAAGCTGTACGGAACAGGAGGTTAAAGGTGCTGATTCTCCAAGGAGGGAGATTGCTAGTAAAGCGGCTGGAATGGCGAACCCGAGCACAAGGAGATGAGAAATGAGGTGCGTTTTAGAAACCTTTCCCGATCACACGGTGTACCATCTTCTGGGTTTCTCATGCATGTTTTCGATGTAGGAAGATGCCCTTGAACCTGGAGATTTGGGACCCATGGGATGGGTACCACGCAGTATTACTTTAAAGGGTCTGCGTTTGCTCACCCAACCTCACCAAACCTCTCAGCCCCAAGAGTGTCCACCCTTATGTCTCAATCAGCTGTGGGTCAAGATATGGTCAATCCAGGTGGCATCACAGCCCCTGAACGAATTTTGTAAGAATTTCTCTCTCTTTCACTGTCTTTGTTTCACGGGTTTTTAAAAGTAATTGATTTTTATAATGGGGTTTACCTGCTTTTCACTGCTGTGATTTTGCCGCTTTACACCCACTTGACTCACTTTCAGAGAGATATCAATGCATAGGTTTCAAGATTCTTACTAGTCAGATATCTTCTTGGGCGGTGAATAGGGGGTGCTGAGTCCAATTCCTTGAGCAAGGAGTAGGGATTGTCTATTACATATTGGTTTTATGGAACGGTATCTGAGCTAATTTGAAACCCTTGTTGTATGCAACACCCCACCTCACCTTTCCCGTTAAGCAGCCATAGTGTGTTTTCTAAACGTGTGATTCTCTTCTGTTTTGTAATTCAGTTCAAGGGTAGCGGTTTTTACATTCCCTCTATAAGTCATATCTTATGATAAGTGTCTTTTTCTGTGTGACTTATTTCACTTAGAATCGTCGTACCTAAATCCACTCATCATGCTGCTACTAGCCTTATGACGTTGATTTCATGGCTGAGTGATATTCCATTGTACATAAGGACCACCACTTCTTTATCCATTTTTCTCTTTCCTGGGATATTTAAGGTGTAACGAAGTGGAGATTCTTGTCAACAGAGCAGCCCTAAACTTTGGGGTGCCTGTGTCTTGCTGATTTTTAGTTTTCTCAATTTATACGCCCATGAGTGGATGTGCCCTATGCTCCCTAAGCTGAGTTTTTTAGATGTTTCAGGACACACCGTGCACTTCTCCAGAGTGGCTGTTGGCAATTTACATCCCACCCATCAGCGTAGCCAGGCTCCCGTTTCTCCATGGCCTGTCCTGCATTTCTGGTTTTGACACTTTATTCAGCATGGCCCTTTTGACCGATGGGAAGCGAGACTTCTTTGTAGCGCTGATTTGCCTTTCCAGGTTGCTTGGTTGGCCAAAAAGGGCGTATGCGTTTTTTCCTGAATATATTCAGGAAAAAACGCATACGCCCTTTTTGGCCAAGGGCATCATTGTCGAGGTTTTGCCGCTTTTCCTGTGCTTTAAAGGCGATTCGAATCTCCCTCCTGAAATCTGTTTCCTGCAATTCTGCCTTGCTTTCAAATCCTCTTCGTTGCCTTCCCTCAATATATTTGTGGACGAGAGTCATCATTTATAAGTCTGCAGGTTTGTGAATTGCAGTGCCCCTGAGCGCCATTTTTCAACTCGCTTTCTTGGGCGCTGGCCGCAAAAGCGCAGGATTGCTTCAGGCCCTATTCTGGTCCCAGGCGGCAGGCTGAGCCTGTGGTTAATTCTTCTTCCTGATGGGAAAATAGAGTGACCTCTGCCTCTCCCAACACCTAGAGCTAGTCTCTCATTGGTTCCCCCTCTTCCCTTTCATCCTCAGGACAAATTGCAAGCTGTACGGAACAGGAGGTTAAAGGTGCTGATTCTCCAAGGAGGGAGATTGCTAGTAAAGCGGCTGGAATGGCGAACCCGAGCACAAGGAGATGAGAAATGAGGTGCGTTTTAGAAACCTTTCCCGATCACACGGTGTACCATCTTCTGGGTTTCTCATGCATGTTTTCGATGTAGGAAGATGCCCTTGAACCTGGAGATTTGGGACCCATGGGATGGGTACCACGCAGTATTACTTTAAAGGGTCTGCGTTTGCTCACCCAACCTCACCAAACCTCTCAGCCCCAAGAGTGTCCACCCTTATGTCTCAATCAGCTGTGGGTCTAGATATGGTCAATCCAGGTGGCATTACAGCCGCTGAAAGAATTTTGTAAGAATTTCTCTCTCTTTCACTGTCTTTGTTTCACGGGTTTTTAAAAGTAATTGATTTTTATAATGGGGTTTACCTGCTTTTCACTGCTGTGATTTTGCCGCTTTACACCCACTTGACTCACTTTCAGAGAGATATCAATGCATAGGTTTCAAGATTCTTACTAGTCAGATATATTCTTGGGCGGTGAATAGGGGGTGCTGAGTCCAATTCCTTGAGCAAGGAGTAGGGCTTGTCTATTACATATTGGGTTTATGGAACGGTATCTGAGCTAATTTGAAACCCTTGTTGTATGCATCACCCCACCTCACCTTTCCCGTTAAGCAGCCATAATGTGTTTTCTAAACGTGTGACTCTATTCTGTTTTGTAATTCAGTTCAAGGGTAGCGGTTTTTACATTCCCTCTTTAAGTCATATCTTATGATAAGTGTCTTTTTCTGTGTGACTTATTTCACTTAGAATCGTCGTACCTAAATCCACTCATCATGCTGCTACTAGCCTTATGACGTTGATTTCATGGCTGAGTGATATTCCATTGTACATAAGGACCACCACTTCTTTATCCATTTTTCTCTTTCCTGGGATATTTAAGGTGTAACGAAGTGGAGATTTTTGTCAACAGAGCAGCCCTAAACTTTGGGGTGCCTGTGTCTTGCTGATTTTTAGTTTTCTCAATTTATACGCCCATGAGTGGATGTGCCCTATGCTCCCTAAGCTGAGTTTTTTAGATGTTTCAGGACACACCGTGCACTTCTCCAGAGTGGCTGTTGGCAATTTACATCCCGCCCATCATCGTAGCCAGGCTCCCGTTTCTCCATGGCCTGTCCTGCATTTCTGGTTTTGACACTTTATTCAGCATGGCCCTTTTGACCGATGGGAAGCGAGACTTCTTTGTAGCGCTGATTTGCCTTTCCAGGTTGCTTGGTTGGCCAAAAAGGGCGTATGCGTTTTTTCCTGAATATATTCAGGAAAAAACGCATACGCCCTTTTTGTCCAAGGGCATCATTGTCGAGGTTTTGCCGCTTTTCCTGTGCTTTAAAGGCGATTCGAATCTCCCTCCTGAAATCTGTTTCCTGCAATTCTGCCTTGCTTTCAAATCCTCTTCGTTGCCTTCCATCAATATATTTGTGGACGAGAGTCATCATTTATAAGTCTGCAGGTTTGTGAATTGCAGTGCCCCTGAGCTCCATTGTTCAACTCGCTTTCTTGGGAGCTGGCCGCAAGAGTGCAGGATTGCTTCAGGCCCTATTCTGGTCCCAGGCGGCAGGCTGAGCCTGTGGTTAATTCTTCTTCCTGATGGGAAAATAGAGTGACCTCTGCCTGTCCCAACACCTAGAGCTAGTCCCTCATTGGTTCCCCCTCTTCCCTTTCATCCTCAGGACAAATTGCAAGCTGTACGGAACAGGAGGTTAAAGGTGCTGATTCTCCAAGGAGGGAGATTGCTAGTAAAGCGGCTGGAATGGCGAACCCAAGCACAAGGAGATGAGAAATGAAGTGCGTTATAGAAACCTTTCCCGATCACACAGTGTACCATCTTCTGGGTTTCTCATGAATGTTTTCGATGTAGAAAGATGCCCTTGAACCTGGAGATTTGGGACCCATGGGATGGGTACCACGCAGTATTACTTTATAGGGTCTGCGTTTGCTCACCCAACCTCACCAAACCTCTCAGCCCCAAGAGTGTCCACCCTTATGTCTCAATCAGCTGTGGGTCTAGATATGGTCAATCCAGGTGGCATCACAGCCCCTGAACGAATTTTGTAAGAATTTCTCTCTCTTTCACTGTCTTTGTTTCACGGGTTTTTAAAAGTAATTGATTTTTATAATGGGGTTTACCTGCTTTTCACTGCTGTGATTTTGCCGCTTTACACCCACTTGACTCACTTACAGAGAGATATCAATGCATAGGTTTTAAGATTCTTACTAGTCAGATATATTCTTGGGCGGTGAATTGGGGGTGTTGAGTCCAATTCATTGAGGAAGGAGTAGGGCTTGTCTATTACATATTGGGTTTATGGAACGGTATCTGAGATAATTTGAAACCCTTGTTGTATGCATCACCCCACCTCACCTTTCCCGTTAAGCAGCCATAGTGTGTTTTCTAAACGTGTGACTCTATTCTGTTTTGTAATTCAGTTCAAGGGTAGCGGTTTTTACATTCCCTCTATAAGTCATATCTTATGATAAGTGTCTTTTTCTCTGTGACTTATTTCACTTAGAATCGTCGTACCTAAATCCAATCATCATGCTGCTACTAGCCTTATGACGTTGATTTCATGGCTGAGTGATATTCCATTGTACATAAGGACCACAACTTCTTTATCCATTTTTCTCTTTCCTGGGATATTTAAGGTGTAACGAAGTGGAGATTCTTGTCAACAGAGCAGCCCTAAACTTTGGGGTGCCTGTGTCTTGCTGATTTTTAGTTTTCCCAATTTATACGCCCATGAGTGGATGTGCCCTATGCTCCCTAAGCTGAGTTTTTTAGATGTTTCAGGACACACCGTGCACTTCTCCAGAGTGGCTGTTGGCAATTTACATCCCGCCCATCAGCGTAGCCAGGCTCCCGTTTCTCCATGGCCTGTCCTGCATTTCTGGTTTTGACACTTTATTCAGCATGGCCCTTTTGACCGATGGGAAGCGAGACTTCTTTGTAGCGCTGATTTGCCTTTCCAGGTTGCTTGGTTGGCCAAAAAGGGCGTATGCGTTTTTTCCTGAATATATTCAGGAAAAAACGCATACGCCCTTTTTGGCCAAGGGCATCATTGTCGAGGTTTTGCCGCTTTTCCTGTGCTTTAAAGGCGATTCGAATCTCCCTCCTGAAATCTGTTTCCTGCAATTCTGCCTTGCTTTCAAATCCTCTTCGTTTCCTTCCATCAATATATTTGTGGTCGAGAGTCATCATTTATAAGTCTGCAGGTTTGTGAATTGCAGTGCCCCTGAGCTCCATTTTTCAACTCGCTTTCTTGGGCGCTGGCCGCAAAAGCGCAGGATTGCTTCAGGCCCTATTCTGGTCCCAGGCGGCAGGCTGAGCCTGTGGTTAATTCTTCTTCCTGATGGGAAAATTGAGTGACCTCTGCCTGTCCCAACACCTAGAGCTAGTCCCTCATTGGTTCCCCCTCTTCCCTTTCATCCTCAGGACAAATTGCAAGCTGTACGGAACAGGAGGTTAAAGGTGCTGATTCTCCAAGGAGGGAGATTGCTAGTAAAGCGGCTGGAATGGCGAACCCGAGCACAAGGAGATGAGAAATGAGGTGCGTTTTAGAAACCTTTCCCGATCACACGGTGTACCATCTTCTGGGTTTCTCATGCATGTTTTCGATGTAGGAACATGCCCTTGAACCTGGAGATTTGGGACCCATGGGATGGGTACCACGCAGTATTACTTTAAAGGGTCTGCGTTTGCTCACCCAACCTCACCAAACCTCTCAGCCCCAAGAGTGTCCACCCTTATGTCTCAATCAGCTGTGGGTCTAGATATGGTCAATCCAGGTGGCATTACAGCCGCTGAACGAATTTTGTAAGAATTTCTCTCTCTTTCACTGTCTTTGTTTCACGGGTTTTTAAAAGTAATTGATTTTTATAATGGGGTTTACCTGCTTTTCACTGCTGTGATTTTGCCGCTTTACACCCACTTGACTCACTTACAGAGAGATATCAATGCATAGGTTTCAAGATTCTTACTAGTCAGATATATTCTTGGGCGGTGAATTGGGGGTGTTGAGTCCAATTCATTGAGGAAGGAGTAGGGCTTGTCTATTACATATTGGGTTTATGGAACGGTATCTGAGATAATTTGAAACCCTTGTTGTATGCATCACCCCACCTCACCTTTCCCGTTAAGCAGCCATAGTGTGTTTTCTAAACGTGTGACTCTATTCTGTTTTGTAATTCAGTTCAAGGGTAGCGGTTTTTACATTCCCTGTATAAGTCATATCTTATGATAAGTGTCTTTTTCTGTGTGACTTATTTCACTTAGAATCGTCGTACCTAAATCCAATCATCATGCTGCTACTAGCCTTATGACGTTGATTTCATGGCTGAGTGATATTCCATTGTACATAAGGACCACAACTTCTTTATCCATTTTTCTCTTTCCTGGGATATTTAAGGTGTAACAAAGTGGAGATTCTTGTCAACAGAGCAGCCCTAAACTTTGGGGTGCCTGTGTCTTGCTGATTTTTAGTTTTCCCAATTTATACGCCCATGAGTGGATGTGCCCTATGCTCCCTAAGCTGAGTTTTTTAGATGTTTCAGGACACACCGTGCACTTCTCCAGAGTGGCTGTTGGCAATTTACATCCCGCCCATCAGCGTAGCCAGGCTCCCGTTTCTCCATGGCCTGTCCTGCATTTCTGGTTTTGACACTTTATTCAGCATGGCCCTTTTGACCGATGGGAAGCGAGACTTCTTTGTAGCGCTGATTTGCCTTTCCATGTTGCTTGGTTGGCCAAAAAGGGCGTATGCGTTTTTTCCTGAATATATTCAGGAAAAAACGCATACGCCCTTTTTGGCCAAGGGCATCATTGTCGAGGTTTTGCCGCTTTTCCTGTGCTTTAAAGGCGATTCGAATCTCCCTCCTGAAATCTGTTTCCTGCAATTCTGCCTTGCTTTCAAATCCTCTTCGTTTCCTTCCATCAATATATTTGTGGTCGAGAGTCATCATTTATAAGTCTGCAGGTTTGTGAATTGCAGTGCCCCTGAGCTCCATTTTTCAACTCGCTTTCTTGGGCGCTGGCCGCAAAAGCGCAGGATTGCTTCAGGCCCTATTCTGGTCCCAGGCGGCAGGCTGAGCCTGTGGTTAATTCTTCTTCCTGATGGTTAAATAGAGTGACCTCTGCCTGTCCCAACACCTAGAGCTAGTCCCTCATTGGTTGCCCCTCTTCCCTTTCATCCTCAGGACAAATTGCAAGCTGTACGGAACAGGAGGTTAAAGGTGCTGATTCTCCAAGGAGGGAGATTGCTAGTAAAGCGGCTGGAATGGCGAACCCGAGCACAAGGAGATGAGAAATGAGGTGCGTTTTAGAAACCTTTCCCGATCACACGGTGTACCATCTTCTGGGTTTCTCATGCATGTTTTCGATGTAGGAAGATGCCCTTGAACCTGGAGATTTGGGACCCATGGGATGGGTACCACGCAGTATTACTTTAAAGGGTCTGCGTTTGCTCACCCAACCTCACCAAACCTCTCAGCCCCAAGAGTGTCCACCCTTATGTCTCAATCAGCTGTGGGTCTAGATATGGTCAATCCAGGTGGCATTACAGCCGCTGAACGAATTTTGTAAGAATTTCTCTCTCTTTCACTGTCTTTGTTTCACGGGTTTTTAAAAGTAATTGATTTTTATAATGGGGTTTACCTGCTTTTCACTGCTGTGATTTTGCCGCTTTACACCCACTTGACTCACTTACAGAGAGATATCAATGCATAGGTTTCAAGATTCTTACTAGTCAGATATATTCTTGGGCGGTGAATTGGGGGTGTTGAGTCCAATTCATTGAGGAAGGAGTAGGGCTTGTCTATTACATATTGGGTTTATGGAACGGTATCTGAGATAATTTGAAACCCTTGTTGTATGCATCACCCCACCTCACCTTTCCCGTTAAGCAGCCATAGTGTGTTTTCTAAACGTGTGACTCTATTCTGTTTTGTAATTCAGTTCAAGGGTAGCGGTTTTTACATTCCCTGTATAAGTCATATCTTATGATAAGTGTCTTTTTCTGTGTGACTTATTTCACTTAGAATCGTCGTACCTAAATCCAATCATCATGCTGCTACTAGCCTTATGACGTTGATTTCATGGCTGAGTGATATTCCATTGTACATAAGGACCACAACTTCTTTATCCATTTTTCTCTTTCCTGGGATATTTAAGGTGTAACAAAGTGGAGATTCTTGTCAACAGAGCAGCCCTAAACTTTGGGGTGCCTGTGTCTTGCTGATTTTTAGTTTTCCCAATTTATACGCCCATGAGTGGATGTGCCCTATGCTCCCTAAGCTGAGTTTTTTAGATGTTTCAGGACACACCGTGCACTTCTCCAGAGTGGCTGTTGGCAATTTACATCCCGCCCATCAGCGTAGCCAGGCTCCCGTTTCTCCATGGCCTGTCCTGCATTTCTGGTTTTGACACTTTATTCAGCATGGCCCTTTTGACCGATGGGAAGCGAGACTTCTTTGTAGCGCTGATTTGCCTTTCCATGTTGCTTGGTTGGCCAAAAAGGGCGTATGCGTTTTTTCCTGAATATATTCAGGAAAAAACGCATACGCCCTTTTTGGCCAAGGGCATCATTGTCGAGGTTTTGCCGCTTTTCCTGTGCTTTAAAGGCGATTCGAATCTCCCTCCTGAAATCTGTTTCCTGCAATTCTGCCTTGCTTTCAAATCCTCTTCGTTTCCTTCCATCAATATATTTGTGGTCGAGAGTCATCATTTATAAGTCTGCAGGTTTGTGAATTGCAGTGCCCCTGAGCTCCATTTTTCAACTCGCTTTCTTGGGCGCTGGCCGCAAAAGCGCAGGATTGCTTCAGGCCCTATTCTGGTCCCAGGCGGCAGGCTGAGCCTGTGGTTAATTCTTCTTCCTGATGGTTAAATAGAGTGACCTCTGCCTGTCCCAACACCTAGAGCTAGTCCCTCATTGGTTGCCCCTCTTCCCTTTCATCCTCAGGACAAATTGCAAGCTGTACGGAACAGGAGGTTAAAGGTGCTGATTCTCCAAGGAGGGAGATTGCTAGTAAAGCGGCTGGAATGGCGAACCCGAGCACAAGGAGATGAGAAATGAGGTGCGTTTTAGAAACCTTTCCCGATCACACGGTGTACCATCTTCTGGGTTTCTCATGCATGTTTTCGATGTAGGAAGATGCCCTTGAACCTGGAGATTTGGGACCCATGGGATGGGTACCACGCAGTATTACTTTAAAGGGTCTGCGTTTGCTCACCCAACCTCACCAAACCTCTCAGCCCCAAGAGTGTCCACCCTTATGTCTCAATCAGCTGTGGGTCTAGATATGGTCAATCCAGGTGGCATTACAGCCGCTGAACGAATTTTGTAAGAATTTCTCTCTCTTTCACTGTCTTTGTTTCACGGGTTTTTAAAAGTAATTGATTTTTATAATGGGGTTTACCTGCTTTTCACTGCTGTGATTTTGCCGCTTTACACCCACTTGACTCACTTACAGAGAGATATCAATGCATAGGTTTCAAGATTCTTACTAGTCAGATATATTCTTGGGCGGTGAATTGGGGGTGTTGAGTCCAATTCATTGAGGAAGGAGTAGGGCTTGTCTATTACATATTGGGTTTATGGAACGGTATCTGAGATAATTTGAAACCCTTGTTGTATGCATCACCCCACCTCACCTTTCCCGTTAAGCAGCCATAGTGTGTTTTCTAAACGTGTGACTCTATTCTGTTTTGTAATTCAGTTCAAGGGTAGCGGTTTTTACATTCCCTGTATAAGTCATATCTTATGATAAGTGTCTTTTTCTGTGTGACTTATTTCACTTAGAATCGTCGTACCTAAATCCAATCATCATGCTGCTACTAGCCTTATGACGTTGATTTCATGGCTGAGTGATATTCCATTGTACATAAGGACCACAACTTCTTTATCCATTTTTCTCTTTCCTGGGATATTTAAGGTGTAACGAAGTGGAGATTCTTGTCAACAGAGCAGCCCTAAACTTTGGGGTGCCTGTGTCTTGCTGATTTTTAGTTTTCCCAATTTATACGCCCATGAGTGGATGTGCCCTATGCTCCCTAAGCTGAGTTTTTTAGATGTTTCAGGACACACCGTGCACTTCTCCAGAGTGGCTGTTGGCAATTTACATCCCGCCCATCAGCGTAGCCAGGCTCCCGTTTCTCCATGGCCTGTCCTGCATTTCTGGTTTTGACACTTTATTCAGCATGGCCCTTTTGACCGATGGGAAGCGAGACTTCTTTGTAGCGCTGATTTGCCTTTCCAGGTTGCTTGGTTGGCCAAAAAGGGCGTATGCGTTTTTTCCTGAATATATTCAGGAAAAAACGCATACGCCCTTTTTGGCCAAGGGCATCATTGTCGAGGTTTTGCCGCTTTTCCTGTGCTTTAAAGGCGATTCGAATCTCCCTCCTGAAATCTGTTTCCTGCAATTCTGCCTTGCTTTCAAATCCTCTTCGTTTCCTTCCATCAATATATTTGTGGTCGAGAGTCATCATTTATAAGTCTGCAGGTTTGTGAATTGCAGTGCCCCTGAGCTCCATTTTTCAACTCGCTTTCTTGGGCGCTGGCCGCAAAAGCGCAGGATTGCTTCAGGCCCTATTCTGGTCCCAGGCGGCAGGCTGAGCCTGTGGTTAATTCTTCTTCCTGATGGTTAAATAGAGTGACCTCTGCCTGTCTCAACACCTGGAGCTAGTCCTTCATTGGTTGCCCCTCTTCCCTTTCATCCTCAGGACAAATTGCAAGCTGTACGGAACAGGAGGTTAAAGGTGCTGATTCTCCAAGGAGGGAGATTGCTAGTAAAGCGGCTGGAATGGCGAACCCGAGCACAAGGAGATGAGAAATGAGGTGCGTTTTAGAAACCTTTCCCGATCACACGGTGTACCATCTTCTGGGTTTCTCATGCATGTTTTCGATGTAGGAACATGCCCTTGAACCTGGAGATTTGGGACCCATGGGATGGGTACCACGCAGTATTACTTTAAAGGGTCTGCGTTTGCTCACCCAACCTCACCAAACCTCTCAGCCCCAAGAGTGTCCACCCTTATGTCTCAATCAGCTGTGGGTCTAGATATGGTCAATCCAGGTGGCATTACAGCCGCTGAACGAATTTTGTAAGAATTTCTCTCTCTTTCACTGTCTTTGTTTCACGGGTTTTTAAAAGTAATTGATTTTTATAATGGGGTTTACCTGCTTTTCACTGCTGTGATTTTGCCGCTTTACACCCACTTGACTCACTTACAGAGAGATATCAATGCATAGGTTTCAAGATTCTTACTAGTCAGATATATTCTTGGGCGGTGAATTGGGGGTGTTGAGTCCAATTCATTGAGGAAGGAGTAGGGCTTGTCTATTACATATTGGGTTTATGGAACGGTATCTGAGATAATTTGAAACCCTTGTTGTATGCATCACCCCACCTCACCTTTCCCGTTAAGCAGCCATAGTGTGTTTTCTAAACGTGTGACTCTATTCTGTTTTGTAATTCAGTTCAAGGGTAGCGGTTTTTACATTCCCTCTATAAGTCGTATCTTATGATAAGTGTCTTTTTCTGTGTGACTTATTTCACTTAGAATCGTCGTACCTAAATCCAATCATCATGCTGCTACTAGCCTTATGACGTTGATTTCATGGCTGAGTGATATTCCATTGTACATAAGGACCACAATTTCTTTATCCATTTTTCTCTTTCCTGGGATATTTAAGGTGTAACGAAGTGGAGATTCTTGTCAACAGAGCAGCCCTAAACTTTGGGGTGCCTGTGTCTTGCTGATTTTTAGTTTTCCCAATTTATACGCCCATGAGTGGATGTGCCCTATGCTCCCTAAGCTGAGTTTTTTAGATGTTTCAGGACACACCGTACACTTCTCCAGAGTGGCTGTTGGCAATTTACATCCCGCCCATCAGCGTAGCCAGGCTCCCGTTTCTCCATGGCCTGTCCTGCATTTCTGGTTTTGACACTTTATTCAGCATGGCCCTTTTGACCGATGGGAAGCGAGACTTCTTTGTAGCGCTGATTTGCCTTTCCAGGTTGCTTGGTTGGCCAAAAAGGGCGTATGTGTTTTTTCCTGAATATATTCAGGAAAAAACGCATACGCCCTTTTTGGCCAAGGGCATCATTGTCGAGGTTTTGCCGCTTTTCCTGTGCTTTAAAGGCGATTCGAATCTCCCTCCTGAAATCTGTTTCCTGCAATTCTGCCTTGCTTTCAAATCCTCTTCGTTGCCTTCCCTCAATATATTTGTGGAAGAGAGTCATCATTTATAAGTCTGCAGGTTTGTGAATTGCAGTGCCCCTGAGCGCCATTTTTCAACTCGCTTTCTTGGGCGCTGGCCGCAAAAGCGCAGGATTGCTTCAGGCCCTATTCTGGTCCCAGGCGGCAGGCTGAGCCTGTGGTTAATTCTTCTTCCTGATGGGAAAATAGAGTGACCTCTGCCTCTCCCAACACCTAGAGCTAGTCTCTCATTGGTTCCCCCTCTTCCCTTTCATCCTCAGGACAAATTGCAAGCTGTACGGAACAGGAGGTTAAAGGTGCTGATTCTCCAAGGAGGGAGATTGCTAGTAAAGCGGCTGGAATGGCGAACCCGAGCACAAGGAGATGAGAAATGAGGTGCGTTTTAGAAACCTTTCCCGATCACACGGTGTACCATCTTCTGGGTTTCTCATGCATGTTTTCGATGTAGGAAGATGCCCTTGAACCTGGAGATTTGGGACCCATGGGATGGGTACCACGCAGTATTACTTTAAAGGGTCTGCGTTTGCTCACCCAACCTCACCAAACCTCTCAGCCCCAAGAGTGTCCACCCTTATGTCTCAATCAGCTGTGGGTCTAGATATGGTCAATCCAGGTGGCATTACAGCCGCTGAAAGAATTTTGTAAGAATTTCTCTCTCTTTCACTGTCTTTGTTTCACGGGTTTTTAAAAGTAATTGATTTTTATAATGGGGTTTACCTGCTTTTCACTGCTGTGATTTTGCCGCTTTACACCCACTTGACTCACTTTCAGAGAGATATCAATGCATAGGTTTCAAGATTCTTACTAGTCAGATATATTCTTGGGCGGTGAATAGGGGGTGCTGAGTCCAATTCCTTGAGCAAGGAGTAGGGCTTGTCTATTACATATTGGGTTTATGGAACGGTATCTGAGCTAATTTGAAACCCTTGTTGTATGCATCACCCCACTTCACCTTTCCCGTTAAGCAGCCATAATGTGTTTTCTAAACGTGTGACTATATTCTGTTTTGTAATTCAGTTCAAGGGTAGCGGTTTTTACATTCCCTCTATAAGTCATATCTTATGATAAGTGTCTTTTTCTGTGTGACTTATTTCACTTAGAATCGTCGTACCTAAATCCACTCATCATGCTGCTACTAGCCTTATGACGTTGATTTCATGGCTGAGTGATATTCCATTGTACATAAGGACCACCACTTCTTTATCCATTTTTCTCTTTCCTGGGATATTTAAGGTGTAACGAAGTGGAGATTCTTGTCAACAGAGCAGCCCTAAACTTTGGGGTGCCTGTGTCTTGCTGATTTTTAGTTTTCTCAATTTATACGCCCATGAGTGGATGTGCCCTATGCTCCCTAAGCTGAGTTTTTTAGATGTTTCAGGACACACCGTGCACTTCTCCAGAGTGGCTGTTGGCAATTTACATCCCGCCCATCAGCGTAGCCAGGCTCCCGTTTCTCCATGGCCTGTCCTGCATTTCTGGTTTTGACACTTTATTCAGCATGGCCCTTTTGACCGATGGGAAGCGAGACCTCTTTGTAGCGCTGATTTGCCTTTCCAGGTTGCTTGGTTGGCCAAAAAGGGCGTATGCGTTTTTTCCTGAATATATTCAGGAAAAAACGCATACGCCCTTTTTGGCCAAGGGCATCATTGTCGAGGTTTTGCCGCTTTTCCTGTGCTTTAAAGGCGATTCGAATCTCCCTCCTGAAATCTGTTTCCTGCAATTCTGCCTTGCTTTCAAATCCTCTTCGTTGCCTTCCCGCAATATATTTGTGGACGAGAGTCATCATTTATAAGTCTGCAGGTTTGTGAATTGCAGTGCCCCTGAGCGCCATTTTTCAACTCGCTTTCTTGGGCGCTGGCCGCAAAAGCGCAGGATTGCTTCAGGCCCTATTCTGGTCCCAGGCGGCAGGCTGAGCCTGTGGTTAATTCTTCTTCTTGATGGGAAAATAGAGTGACCTCTGCCTCTCCCAACACCTAGAGCTAGTCTCTCATTGGTTCCCCCTCTTCCCTTTCATCCTCAGGACAAATTGCAAGCTGTACGGAACAGGAGGTTAAAGGTGCTGATTCTCCAAGGAGGGAGATTGCTAGTAAAGCGGCTGGATTGGCGAACCCGAGCACAAGGAGATGAGAAATGAGGTGCGTTTTAGAAACCTTTCCCGATCACACGGTGTACCATCTTCTGGGTTTCTCATGCATGTTTTCGATGTAGGAAGATGCCCTTGAACCTGGAGATTTGGGACCCATGGGATGGGTACCACGCAGTATTACTTTAAAGGGTCTGCGTTTGCTCACCCAACCTCACCAAACCTCTCAGCCCCAAGAGTGTCCACCCTTATGTCTCAATCAGCTGTGGGTCTAGATATGGTCAATCCAGGTGGCATTACAGCCGCTGAAAGAATTTTGTAAGAATTTTTCTCTCTTTCACTGTCTTTGTTTCACGGGTTTTTAAAAGTAATTGATTTTTATAATGGGGTTTACCTGCTTTTCACTGCTGTGATTTTGCCGCTTTACACCCACTTGACTCACTTTCAGAGAGATATCAATGCATAGGTTTCAAGATTCTTACTAGTCAGATATATTCTTGGGCGGTGAATAGGGGGTGCTGAGTCCAATTCACTGAGCAAGGAGTAGGGCTTGTCTATTACATATTGGGTTTATGGAACGGTATCTGAGCTAATTTGAAACCCTTGTTGTATGCATCACCCCACCTCACCTTTCCCGTTAAGCAGCCATAATGTGTTTTCTAAACGTGTGACTCTATTCTGTTTTGTAATTCAGTTCAAGGGTAGCGGTTTTTACATTCCCTCTATAAGTCATATCTTATGATAAGTGTCTTTTTTTGTGTGACTTATTTCACTTAGAATCGTCGTACCTAAATCCACTCATCATGCTGCTACTAGCCTTATGACGTTGATTTCATGGCTGAGTGATATTCCATTGTACATAAGGACCACCACTTCTTTATCCATTTTTCTCTTTCCTGGGATATTTAAGGTGTAACGAAGTGGAGATTTTTGTCAACAGAGCAGCCCTAAACTTTGGGGTGCCTGTGTCTTGCTGATTTTTAGTTTTCTCAATTTATACGCCCATGAGTGGATGTGCCCTATGCTCCCTAAGCTGAGTTTTTTAGATGTTTCAGGACACACCGTGCACTTCTCCAGAGTGGCTGTTGGCAATTTACATCCCGCCCATCAGCGTAGCCAGGCTCCCGTTTCTCCATGGCCTGTCCTGCATTTCTGGTTTTGACACTTTATTCAGCATGGCCCTTTTGACCGATGGGAAGCGAGACTTCTTTGTAGCGCTGATTTGCCTTTCCAGGTTGCTTGGTTGGCCAAAAAGGGCGTATGCGTTTTTTCCTGAATATATTCAGGAAAAAACGCATACGCCCTTTTTGGCCAAGGGCATCATTGTCGAGGTTTTGCCGCTTTTCCTGTGCTTTAAAGGCGATTCGAATCTCCCTCCTGAAATCTGTTTCCTGCAATTCTGCCTTGCTTTCAAATCCTCTTCGTTGCCTTCCCTCAATATATTTGTGGACGAGAGTCATCATTTATAAGTCTGCAGGTTTGTGAATTGCAGTGCCCCTGAGCGCCATTTTTCAACTCGCTTTCTTGGGCGCTGGCCGCAAAAGCGCAGGATTGCTTCAGGCCCTATTCTGGTCCCAGGCGGCAGGCTGAGCCTGTGGTTAATTCTTCTTCCTGTTGGGAAAATAGAGTGACCTCTGCCTATCCCAACACCTAGAGATAGTCTCTCATTGGTTCCCCCTCTTCCCTTTCATCCTCAGGACAAATTGCAAGCTGTACGGAACAGGAGGTTAAAGGTGCTGATTCTCTAAGGAGGGAGATTGCTAGTAAAGCGGCTGGAATGGCGAACCCGAGCACAAGGAGATGAGAAATGAGGTGCGTTTTAGAAACCTTTCCCGATCACACGGTGTACCATCTTCTGGGTTTCTCATGCATGTTTTCGATGTAGGAAGATGCCCTTGAACCTGGAGATTTGGGACCCATGGGATGGGTACCACGCAGTATTACTTTAAAGGGTCTGCGTTTGCTCACCCAACCTCACGAAACCTCTCAGCCCCAAGAGTGTCCACCCTTATGTCTCAATCAGCTGTGGGTCTAGATATGGTCAATCCAGGTGGCATCACAGCACCTGAACGAATTTTGTAAGAATTTCTCTCTCTTTCACTGTCTTTGTTTCACGGGTTTTTAAAAGTAATTGATTTTTATAATGGGGTTTACCTGCTTTTCACTGCTCTGATTTTTTCACTTTACACCCACTTGACTCACTTACAGAGAGATATCAATGCATAGGTTTCAAGATTCTTACTAGTCAGATATATTCTTGGGCGGTGAATTGGGGGTGTTGAGTCCAATTCATTGAGGAAGGAGTAGGGCTTGTCTATTACATATTGGGTTTATGGAACGGTATCTGAGATAATTTGAAACCCTTGTTGTATGCATCACCCCACCTCACCTTTCCCGTTAAGCAGCCATAGTGTGTTTTCTAAACGTGTGACTCTATTCTGTTTTGTAATTCAGTTCAAGGGTAGCGGTTTTTACATTCCCTCTATAAGTCATATCTTATGATAAGTGTCTTTTTCTGTGTGACTTATTTCACTTAGAATCGTCGTACCTAAATCCAATCATCATGCTGCTACTAGCCTTATGACGTTGATTTCATGGCTGAGTGATATTCCATTGTACATAAGGACCACAATTTCTTTATCCATTTTTCTCTTTCCTGGGATATTTAAGGTGTAACGAAGTGGAGATTCTTGTCAACAGAGCAGCCCTAAACTTTGGGGTGCCTGTGTCTTGCTGATTTTTAGTTTTCCCAATTTATACGCCCATGAGTGGATGTGCCCTATGCTCCCTAAGCTGAGTTTTTTAGATGTTTCAGGACACACCGTACACTTCTCCAGAGTGGCTGTTGGCAATTTACATCCCGCCCATCAGCGTAGTCAGGCTCCCGTTTCTCCATGGCCTGTCCTGCATTTCTGGTTTTGACACTTTATTCAGCATGGCCCTTTTGACCGATGGGAAGCGAGACTTCTTTGTAGCGCTGATTTGCCTTTCCAGGTTGCTTGGTTGGCCAAAAAGGGCGTATGTGTTTTTTCCTGAATATATTCAGGAAAAAACGCATACGCCCTTTTTGGCCAAGGGCATCATTGTCGAGGTTTTGCCGCTTTTCCTGTGCTTTAAAGGCGATTCGAATCTCCCTCCTGAAATCTGTTTCCTGCAATTCTGCCTTGCTTTCAAATCCTCTTCGTTGCCTTCCCTCAATATATTTGTGGACGAGAGTCATCATTTATAAGTCTGCAGGTTTGTGAATTGCAGTGCCCCTGAGCTCCATTTTTCAACTCGCTTTCTTGGGCGCTGGCCGCAAAAGCGCAGGATTGCTTCAGGCCCTATTCTGGTCCCAGGCGGCAGGCTGAGCCTGTGGTTAATTCTTCTTCCTGATGGGAAAATAGAGTGACCTCTGCCTGTCCCAACACCTGGAGCTAGTCTCTCATTGTTTCCCCCTCTTCCCTTTCATCCTCAGGACAAATTGCAAGCTGTACGGAACAGGAGGTTAAAGGTGCTGATTCTCCAAGGAGGGAGATTGCTAGTAAAGCGGCTGGAATGGCGAACCCGAGCACAAGGAGATGAGAAATGAGGTGCGTTTTAGAAACCTTTCCCGATCACACGGTGTACCATCTTCTGGGTTTCTCATGCATGTTTTCGATGTAGGAAGATGCCCTTGAACCTGGAGATTTGGGACCCATGGGATGGGTACCACGCAGTATTACTTTAAAGGGTCTGCGTTTGCTCACCCAACCTCACCAAACCTCTCAGCCCCAAGAGTGTCCACCCTTATGTCTCAATCAGCTGTGGGTCTAGATATGGTCAATCCAGGTGGCATTACAGCCGCTGAACGAATTTTGTAAGAATTTCTCTCTCTTTCACTGTCTTTGTTTCACGGGTTTTTAAAAGTAATTGATTTTTATAATGGGGTTTACCTGCTTTTCACTGCTGTGATTTTGCCGCTTTACACCCACTTGACTCACTTACAGAGAGATATCAATGCATAGGTTTCAAGATTCTTACTAGTCAGATATATTCTTGGGCGGTGAATTGGGGGTGTTGAGTCCAATTCATTGAGGAAGGAGTAGGGCTTGTCTATTACATATTGGGTTTATGGAACGGTATCTGAGATAATTTGAAACCCTTGTTGTATGCATCACCCCACCTCACCTTTCCCGTTAAGCAGCCATAGTGTGTTTTCTAAACGTGTGACTCTATTCTGTTTTGTAATTCAGTTCAAGGGTAGCGGTTTTTACATTCCCTCTATAAGTCATATCTTATGATAAGTGTCTTTTTCTGTGTGACTTATTTCACTTAGAATCGTCGTACCTAAATCCAATCATCATGCTGCTACTAGCCTTATGACGTTGATTTCATGGCTGAGTGATATTCCATTGTACATAAGGACCACAATTTCTTTATCCATTTTTCTCTTTCCTGGGATATTTAAGGTGTAACGAAGTGGAGATTCTTGTCAACAGAGCAGCCCTAAACTTTGGGGTGCCTGTGTCTTGCTGATTTTTAGTTTTCCCAATTTATACGCCCATGAGTGGATGTGCCCTATGCTCCCTAAGCTGAGTTTTTTAGATGTTTCAGGACACACCGTACACTTCTCCAGAGTGGCTGTTGGCAATTTACATCCCGCCCATCAGCGTAGCCAGGCTCCCGTTTCTCCATGGCCTGTCCTGCATTTCTGGTTTTGACACTTTATTCAGCATGGCCCTTTTGACCGATGGGAAGCGAGACTTCTTTGTAGCGCTGATTTGCCTTTCCAGGTTGCTTGGTTGGCCAAAAAGGGCGTATGTGTTTTTTCCTGAATATATTCAGGAAAAAACGCATACGCCCTTTTTGGCCAAGGGCATCATTGTCGAGGTTTTGCCGCTTTTCCTGTGCTTTAAAGGCGATTCGAATCTCCCTCCTGAAATCTGTTTCCTGCAATTCTGCCTTGCTTTCAAATCCTCTTCGTTGCCTTCCCTCAATATATTTGTGGACGAGAGTCATCATTTATAAGTCTGCAGGTTTGTGAATTGCAGTGCCCCTGAGCTCCATTTTTCAACTCGCTTTCTTGGGCGCTGGCCGCAAAAGCGCAGGATTGCTTCAGGCCCTATTCTGGTCCCAGGCGGCAGGCTGAGCCTGTGGTTAATTCTTCTTCCTGATGGGAAAATAGAGTGACCTCTGCCTGTCCCAACACCTGGAGCTAGTCTCTCATTGTTTCCCCCTCTTCCCTTTCATCCTCAGGACAAATTGCAAGCTGTACGGAACAGGAGGTTAAAGGTGCTGATTCTCCAAGGAGGGAGATTGCTAGTAAAGCGGCTGGAATGGCGAACCCGAGCACAAGGAGATGAGAAATGAGGTGCGTTTTAGAAACCTTTCCCGATCACACGGTGTACCATCTTCTGGGTTTCTCATGCATGTTTTCGATGTAGGAAGATGCCCTTGAACCTGGAGATTTGGGACCCATGGGATGGGTACCACGCAGTATTACTTTAAAGGGTCTGCGTTTGCTCACCCAACCTCACCAAACCTCTCAGCCCCAAGAGTTTCCACCCTTATGTCTCAATCAGCTGTGGGTCTAGATATGGTCAATCCAGGTGGCATTACAGCCGCTGAACGAATTTTGTAAGAATTTCTCTCTCTTTCACTGTCTTTGTTTCACGGGTTTTTAAAAGTAATTGATTTTTATAATGGGGTTTACCTGCTTTTCACTGCTGTGATTTTGCCGCTTTACACCCACTTGACTCACTTACAGAGAGATATCAATGCATAGGTTTCAAGATTCTTACTAGTCAGATATATTCTTGGGCGGTGAATTGGGGGTGTTGAGTGCAATTCATTGAGGAAGGAGTAGGGCTTGTCTATTACATATTGGGTTTATGGAACGGTATCTGAGATAATTTGAAACCCTTGTTGTATGCATCACCCCACCTCACCTTTCCCGTTAAGCAGCCATAGTGTGTTTTCTAAACGTGTGACTCTATTCTGTTTTGTAATTCAGTTCAAGGGTAGCGGTTTTTACATTCCCTCTATAAGTCGTATCTTATGATAAGTGCCTTTTTCTGTGTGACTTATTTCACTCAGAATCGTCGTACCTAAATCCAATCATCATGCTGCTACTAGCCTTATGACGTTGATTTCATGGCTGAGTGATATTCCATTGTACATAAGGACCACCACTTCTTTATCCATTTTTCTCTTTCCTGGGATATTTAAGGTGTAACGAAGTGGAGATTCTTGTCAACAGAGCAGCCCTAAACTTTGGGGTGCCTGTGTCTTGCTGATTTTTAGTTTTCTCAATTTATACGCCCATGAGTGGATGTGCCCTATGCTCCCTAAGCTGAGTTTTTTAGATGTTTCAGGACACACCGTGCACTTCTCCAGAGTGGCTGTTGGCAATTTACATCCCGCCCATCAGCGTAGCCAGGCTCCCGTTTCTCCATGGCCTGTCCTGCATTTCTGGTTTTGACACTTTATTCAGCATGGCCCTTTTGACCGATGGGAAGCGAGACTTCTTTGTAGCGCTGATTTGCCTTTCCAGGTTGCTTGGTTGGCCAAAAAGGGCGTATGCGTTTTTTCCTGAATATATTCAGGAAAAAACGCATACGCCCTTTTTGGCCAAGGGCATCATTGTCGAGGTTTTGCCGCTTTTCCTGTGCTTTAAAGGCGATTCGAATCTCCCTCCTGAAATCTGTTTCCTGCAATTCTGCCTTCCTTTCAAATCCTCTTCGTTGCCTTCCCTCAATATATTTGTGGAAGAGAGTCATCATTTATAAGTCTGCAGGTTTGTGAATTGCAGTGCCCCTGAGCGCCATTTTTCAACTCGCTTTCTTGGGCGCTGGCCGCAAAAGCGCAGGATTGCTTCAGGCCCTATTCTGGTCCCAGGCGGCAGGCTGAGCCTGTGGTTAATTCTTCTTCCTGATGGGAAAATAGAGTGACCTCTGCCTCTCCCAACACCTAGAGCTAGTCTCTCATTGGTTCCCCCTCTTCCCTTTCATCCTCAGGACAAATTGCAAGCTGTACGGAACAGGAGGTTAAAGGTGCTGATTCTCCAAGGAGGGAGATTGCTAGTAAAGCGGCTGGAATGGCGAACCCGAGCACAAGGAGATGAGAAATGAGGTGCGTTTTAGAAACCTTTCCCGATCACACGGTGTACCATCTTCTGGGTTTCTCATGCATGTTTTCGATGTAGGAAGATGCCCTTGAACCTGGAGATTTGGGACCCATGGGATGGGTACCACGCAGTATTACTTTAAAGGGTCTGCGTTTGCTCACCCAACCTCACCAAACCTCTCAGCCCCAAGAGTGTCCACCCTTATGTCTCAATCAGCTGTGGGTCTAGATATGGTCAATCCAGGTGGCATTACAGCCGCTGAAAGAATTTTGTAAGAATTTCTCTCTCTTTCACTGTCTTTGTTTCACGGGTTTTTAAAAGTAATTGATTTTTATAATGGGGTTTACCTGCTTTTCACTGCTGTGATTTTGCCGCTTTACACCCACTTGACTCACTTTCAGAGAGATATCAATGCATAGGTTTCAAGATTCTTACTAGTCAGATATATTCTTGGGCGGTGAATAGGGGGTGCTGAGTCCAATTCCTTGAGCAAGGAGTAGGGCTTGTCTATTACATATTGGGTTTATGGAACGGTATCTGAGCTAATTTGAAACCCTTGTTGTATGCATCACCCCACTTCACCTTTCCCGTTAAGCAGCCATAATGTGTTTTCTAAACGTGTGACTATATTCTGTTTTGTAATTCAGTTCAAGGGTAGCGGTTTTTACATTCCCTCTATAAGTCATATCTTATGATAAGTGTCTTTTTCTGTGTGACTTATTTCACTTAGAATCGTCGTACCTAAATCCACTCATCATGCTGCTACTAGCCTTATGACGTTGATTTCATGGCTGAGTGATATTCCATTGTACATAAGGACCACCACTTCTTTATCCATTTTTCTCTTTCCTGGGATATTTAAGGTGTAACGAAGTGGAGATTCTTGTCAACAGAGCAGCCCTAAACTTTGGGGTGCCTGTGTCTTGCTGATTTTTAGTTTTCTCAATTTATACGCCCATGAGTGGATGTGCCCTATGCTCCCTAAGCTGAGTTTTTTAGATGTTTCAGGACACACCGTGCACTTCTCCAGAGTGGCTGTTGGCAATTTACATCCCGCCCATCAGCGTAGCCAGGCTCCCGTTTCTCCATGGCCTGTCCTGCATTTCTGGTTTTGACACTTTATTCAGCATGGCCCTTTTGACCGATGGGAAGCGAGACCTCTTTGTAGCGCTGATTTGCCTTTCCAGGTTGCTTGGTTGGCCAAAAAGGGCGTATGCGTTTTTTCCTGAATATATTCAGGAAAAAACGCATACGCCCTTTTTGGCCAAGGGCATCATTGTCGAGGTTTTGCCGCTTTTCCTGTGCTTTAAAGGCGATTCGAATCTCCCTCCTGAAATCTGTTTCCTGCAATTCTGCCTTGCTTTCAAATCCTCTTCGTTGCCTTCCCGCAATATATTTGTGGATGAGAGTCATCATTTATAAGTCTGCAGGTTTGTGAATTGCAGTGCCCCTGAGCGCCATTTTTCAACTCGCTTTCTTGGGCGCTGGCCGCAAAAGCGCAGGATTGCTTCAGGCCCTATTCTGGTCCCAGGCGGCAGGCTGAGCCTGTGGTTAATTCTTCTTCTTGATGGGAAAATAGAGTGACCTCTGCCTCTCCCAACACCTAGAGCTAGTCTCTCATTGGTTCCCCCTCTTCCCTTTCATCCTCAGGACAAATTGCAAGCTGTACGGAACAGGAGGTTAAAGGTGCTGATTCTCCAAGGAGGGAGATTGCTAGTAAAGCGGCTGGATTGGCGAACCCGAGCACAAGGAGATGAGAAATGAGGTGCGTTTTAGAAACCTTTCCCGATCACACGGTGTACCATCTTCTGGGTTTCTCATGCATGTTTTCGATGTAGGAAGATGCCCTTGAACCTGGAGATTTGGGACCCATGGGATGGGTACCACGCAGTATTACTTTAAAGGGTCTGCGTTTGCTCACCCAACCTCACCAAACCTCTCAGCCCCAAGAGTGTCCACCCTTATGTCTCAATCAGCTGTGGGTCTAGATATGGTCAATCCAGGTGGCATTACAGCCGCTGAAAGAATTTTGTAAGAATTTTTCTCTCTTTCACTGTCTTTGTTTCACGGGTTTTTAAAAGTAATTGATTTTTATAATGGGGTTTACCTGCTTTTCACTGCTGTGATTTTGCCGCTTTACACCCACTTGACTCACTTTCAGAGAGATATCAATGCATAGGTTTCAAGATTCTTACTAGTCAGATATATTCTTGGGCGGTGAATAGGGGGTGCTGAGTCCAATTCACTGAGCAAGGAGTAGGGCTTGTCTATTACATATTGGGTTTATGGAACGGTATCTGAGCTAATTTGAAACCCTTGTTGTATGCATCACCCCACCTCACCTTTCCCGTTAAGCAGCCATAATGTGTTTTCTAAACGTGTGACTCTATTCTGTTTTGTAATTCAGTTCAAGGGTAGCGGTTTTTACATTCCCTCTATAAGTCATATCTTATGATAAGTGTCTTTTTTTGTGTGACTTATTTCACTTAGAATCGTCGTACCTAAATCCACTCATCATGCTGCTACTAGCCTTATGACGTTGATTTCATGGCTGAGTGATATTCCATTGTACATAAGGACCACCACTTCTTTATCCATTTTTCTCTTTCCTGGGATATTTAAGGTGTAACGAAGTGGAGATTTTTGTCAACAGAGCAGCCCTAAACTTTGGGGTGCCTGTGTCTTGCTGATTTTTAGTTTTCTCAATTTATACGCCCATGAGTGGATGTGCCCTATGCTCCCTAAGCTGAGTTTTTTAGATGTTTCAGGACACACCGTGCACTTCTCCAGAGTGGCTGTTGGCAATTTACATCCCGCCCATCAGCGTAGCCAGGCTCCCGTTTCTCCATGGCCTGTCCTGCATTTCTGGTTTTGACACTTTATTCAGCATGGCCCTTTTGACCGATGGGAAGCGAGACTTCTTTGTAGCGCTGATTTGCCTTTCCAGGTTGCTTGGTTGGCCAAAAAGGGCGTATGCGTTTTTTCCTGAATATATTCAGGAAAAAACGCATACGCCCTTTTTGGCCAAGGGCATCATTGTCGAGGTTTTGCCGCTTTTCCTGTGCTTTAAAGGCGATTCGAATCTCCCTCCTGAAATCTGTTTCCTGCAATTCTGCCTTGCTTTCAAATCCTCTTCGTTGCCTTCCCTCAATATATTTGTGGACGAGAGTCATCATTTATAAGTCTGCAGGTTTGTGAATTGCAGTGCCCCTGAGCGCCATTTTTCAACTCGCTTTCTTGGGCGCTGGCCGCAAAAGCGCAGGATTGCTTCAGGCCCTATTCTGGTCCCAGGCGGCAGGCTGAGCCTGTGGTTAATTCTTCTTCCTGTTGGGAAAATAGAGTGACCTCTGCCTATCCCAACACCTAGAGATAGTCTCTCATTGGTTCCCCCTCTTCCCTTTCATCCTCAGGACAAATTGCAAGCTGTACGGAACAGGAGGTTAAAGGTGCTGATTCTCTAAGGAGGGAGATTGCTAGTAAAGCGGCTGGAATGGCGAACCCGAGCACAAGGAGATGAGAAATGAGGTGCGTTTTAGAAACCTTTCCCGATCACACGGTGTACCATCTTCTGGGTTTCTCATGCATGTTTTCGATGTAGGAAGATGCCCTTGAACCTGGAGATTTGGGACCCATGGGATGGGTACCACGCAGTATTACTTTAAAGGGTCTGCGTTTGCTCACCCAACCTCACGAAACCTCTCAGCCCCAAGAGTGTCCACCCTTATGTCTCAATCAGCTGTGGGTCTAGATATGGTCAATCCAGGTGGCATCACAGCACCTGAACGAATTTTGTAAGAATTTCTCTCTCTTTCACTGTCTTTGTTTCACGGGTTTTTAAAAGTAATTGATTTTTATAATGGGGTTTACCTGCTTTTCACTGCTCTGATTTTGCCACTTTACACCCACTTGACTCACTTACAGAGAGATATCAATGCATAGGTTTCAAGATTCTTACTAGTCAGATATATTCTTGGGCGGTGAATTGGGGGTGTTGAGTCCAATTCATTGAGGAAGGAGTAGGGCTTGTCTATTACATATTGGGTTTATGGAACGGTATCTGAGATAATTTGAAACCCTTGTTGTATGCATCACCCCACCTCACCTTTCCCGTTAAGCAGCCATAGTGTGTTTTCTAAACGTGTGACTCTATTCTGTTTTGTAATTCAGTTCAAGGGTAGCGGTTTTTACATTCCCTCTATAAGTCATATCTTATGATAAGTGTCTTTTTCTGTGTGACTTATTTCACTTAGAATCGTCGTACCTAAATCCACTCATCATGCTGCTACTAGCCTTATGACGTTGATTTCATGGCTGAGTGATATTCCATTGTACATAAGGACCACAATTTCTTTATCCATTTTTCTCTTTCCTGGGATATTTAAGGTGTAACGAAGTGGAGATTCTTGTCAACAGAGCAGCCCTAAACTTTGGGGTGCCTGTGTCTTGCTGATTTTTAGTTTTCCCAATTTATACGCCCATGAGTGGATGTGCCCTATGCTCCCTAAGCTGAGTTTTTTAGATGTTTCAGGACACACCGTACACTTCTCCAGAGTGGCTGTTGGCAATTTACATCCCGCCCATCAGCGTAGTCAGGCTCCCGTTTCTCCATGGCCTGTCCTGCATTTCTGGTTTTGACACTTTATTCAGCATGGCCCTTTTGACCGATGGGAAGCGAGACTTCTTTGTAGCGCTGATTTGCCTTTCCAGGTTGCTTGGTTGGCCAAAAAGGGCGTATGTGTTTTTTCCTGAATATATTCAGGAAAAAACGCATACGCCCTTTTTGGCCAAGGGCATCATTGTCGAGGTTTTGCCGCTTTTCCTGTGCTTTAAAGGCGATTCGAATCTCCCTCCTGAAATCTGTTTCCTGCAATTCTGCCTTGCTTTCAAATCCTCTTCGTTGCCTTCCCTCAATATATTTGTGGACGAGAGTCATCATTTATAAGTCTGCAGGTTTGTGAATTGCAGTGCCCCTGAGCTCCATTTTTCAACTCGCTTTCTTGGGCGCTGGCCGCAAAAGCGCAGGATTGCTTCAGGCCCTATTCTGGTCCCAGGCGGCAGGCTGAGCCTGTGGTTAATTCTTCTTCCTGATGGGAAAATAGAGTGACCTCTGCCTGTCCCAACACCTGGAGCTAGTCTCTCATTGTTTCCCCCTCTTCCCTTTCATCCTCAGGACAAATTGCAAGCTGTACGGAACAGGAGGTTAAAGGTGCTGATTCTCCAAGGAGGGAGATTGCTAGTAAAGCGGCTGGAATGGCGAACCCGAGCACAAGGAGATGAGAAATGAGGTGCGTTTTAGAAACCTTTCCCGATCACACAGTGTACCATCTTCTGGGTTTCTCATGCATGTTTTCGATGTAGGAAGATGCCCTTGAACCTGGAGATTTGGGACCCATGGGATGGGTACCACGCAGTATTACTTTAAAGGGTCTGCGTTTGCTCACCCAACCTCACCAAACCTCTCAGCCCCAAGAGTGTCCACCCTTATGTCTCAATCAGCTGTGGGTCTAGATATGGTCAATCCAGGTGGCATTACAGCCGCTGAACGAATTTTGTAAGAATTTCTCTCTCTTTCACTGTCTTTGTTTCACGGGTTTTTAAAAGTAATTGATTTTTATAATGGGGTTTACCTGCTTTTCACTGCTGTGATTTTGCCGCTTTACACCCACTTGACTCACTTACAGAGAGATATCAATGCATAGGTTTCAAGATTCTTACTAGTCAGATATATTCTTGGGCGGTGAATTGGGGGTGTTGAGTCCAATTCATTGAGGAAGGAGTAGGGCTTGTCTATTACATATTGGGTTTATGGAACGGTATCTGAGATAATTTGAAACCCTTGTTGTATGCATCACCCCACCTCACCTTTCCCGTTAAGCAGCCATAGTGTGTTTTCTAAACGTGTGACTCTATTCTGTTTTGTAATTCAGTTCAAGGGTAGCGGTTTTTACATTCCCTCTATAAGTCGTATCTTATGATAAGTGCCTTTTTCTGTGTGACTTATTTCACTCAGAATCGTCGTACCTAAATCCAATCATCATGCTGCTACTAGCCTTATGACGTTGATTTCATGGCTGAGTGATATTCCATTGTACATAAGGACCACCACTTCTTTATCCATTTTTCTCTTTCCTGGGATATTTAAGGTGTAACGAAGTGGAGATTCTTGTCAACAGAGCAGCCCTAAACTTTGGGGTGCCTGTGTCTTGCTGATTTTTAGTTTTCTCAATTTATACGCCCATGAGTGGATGTGCCCTATGCTCCCTAAGCTGAGTTTTTTAGATGTTTCAGGACACACCGTGCACTTCTCCAGAGTGGCTGTTGGCAATTTACATCCCGCCCATCAGCGTAGCCAGGCTCCCGTTTCTCCATGGCCTGTCCTGCATTTCTGGTTTTGACACTTTATTCAGCATGGCCCTTTTGACCGATGGGAAGCGAGACTTCTTTGTAGCGCTGATTTGCCTTTCCAGGTTGCTTGGTTGGCCAAAAAGGGCGTATGCGTTTTTTCCTGAATATATTCAGGAAAAAACGCATACGCCCTTTTTGGCCAAGGGCATCATTGTCGAGGTTTTGCCGCTTTTCCTGTGCTTTAAAGGCGATTCGAATCTCCCTCCTGAAATCTGTTTCCTGCAATTCTGCCTTGCTTTCAAATCCTCTTCGTTGCCTTCCATCAATATATTTGTGGAAGAGAGTCATCATTTATAAGTCTGCAGGTTTGTGAATTGCAGTGCCCCTGAGCGCCATTTTTCAACTCGCTTTCTTGGGCGCTGGCCGCAAAAGCGCAGGATTGCTTCAGGCCCTATTCTGGTCCCAGGCGGCAGGCTGAGCCTGTGGTTAATTCTTCTTCCTGATGGGAAAATAGAGTGACCTCTGCCTCTCCCAACACCTAGAGCTAGTCTCTCATTGGTTCCCCCTCTTCCCTTTCATCCTCAGGACAAATTGCAAGCTGTACGGAACAGGAGGTTAAAGGTGCTGATTCTCCAAGGAGGGAGATTGCTAGTAAAGCGGCTGGAATGGCGAACCCGAGCACAAGGAGATGAGAAATGAGGTGCGTTTTAGAAACCTTTCCCGATCACACGGTGTACCATCTTCTGGGTTTCTCATGCATGTTTTCGATGTAGGAAGATGCCCTTGAACCTGGAGATTTGGGACCCATGGGATGGGTACCACGCAGTATTACTTTAAAGGGTCTGCGTTTGCTCACCCAACCTCACCAAACCTCTCAGCCCCAAGAGTGTCCACCCTTATGTCTCAATCAGCTGTGGGTCTAGATATGGTCAATCCAGGTGGCATTACAGCCGCTGAAAGAATTTTGTAAGAATTTCTCTCTCTTTCACTGTCTTTGTTTCACGGGTTTTTAAAAGTAATTGATTTTTATAATGGGGTTTACCTGCTTTTCACTGCTGTGATTTTGCCGCTTTACACCCACTTGACTCACTTTCAGAGAGATATCAATGCATAGGTTTCAAGATTCTTACTAGTCAGATATATTCTTGGGCGGTGAATAGGGGGTGCTGAGTCCAATTCCTTGAGCAAGGAGTAGGGCTTGTCTATTACATATTGGGTTTATGGAACGGTATCTGAGCTAATTTGAAACCCTTGTTGTATGCATCACCCCACCTCACCTTTCCCGTTAAGCAGCCATAATGTGTTTTCTAAACGTGTGACTCTATTCTGTTTTGTAATTCAGTTCAAGGGTAGCGGTTTTTACATTCCCTCTATAAGTCATATCTTATGATAAGTGTCTTTTTCTGTGTGACTTATTTCACTTAGAATCGTCGTACCTAAATCCACTCATCATGCTGCTACTAGCCTTATGACGTTGATTTCATGGCTGAGTGATATTCCATTGTACATAAGGACCACCACTTCTTTATCCATTTTTCTCTTTCCTGGGATATTTAAGGTGTAACGAAGTGGAGATTCTTGTCAACAGAGCAGCCCTAAACTTTGGGGTGCCTGTGTCTTGCTGATTTTTAGTTTTCTCAATTTATACGCCCATGAGTGGATGTGCCCTATGCTCCCTAAGCTGAGTTTTTTAGATGTTTCAGGACACACCGTGCACTTCTCCAGAGTGGCTGTTGGCAATTTACATCCCGCCCATCAGCGTAGCCAGGCTCCCGTTTCTCCATGGCCTGTCCTGCATTTCTGGTTTTGACACTTTATTCAGCATGGCCCTTTTGACCGATGGGAAGCGAGACTTCTTTGTAGCGCTGATTTGCCTTTCCAGGTTGCTTGGTTGGCCAAAAAGGGCGTATGCGTTTTTTCCTGAATATATTCAGGAAAAAACGCATACGCCCTTTTTGGCCAAGGGCATCATTGTCGAGGTTTTGCCGCTTTTCCTGTGCTTTAAAGGCGATTCGAATCTCCCTCCTGAAATCTGTTTCCTGCAATTCTGCCTTGCTTTCAAATCCTCTTCGTTGCCTTCCCTCAATATATTTGTGGACGAGAGTCATCATTTATAAGTCTGCAGGTTTGTGAATTGCAGTGCTCCTGAGCGCCATTTTTCAACTCGCTTTCTTGGGCGCTGGCCGCAAAAGCGCAGGATTGCTTCAGGCCCTATTCTGGTCCCAGGCGGCAGGCTGAGCCTGTGGTTAATTCTTCTTCTTGATGGGAAAATAGAGTGACCTCTGCCTCTCCCAACACCTAGAGCTAGTCTCTCATTGGTTCCCCCTCTTCCCTTTCATCCTCAGGGCAAATTGCAAGCTGTACGGAACAGGAGGTTAAAGGTGCTGATTCTCCAAGGAGGGAGATTGCTAGTAAAGCGGCTGGAATGGCGAACCCGAGCACAAGGAGATGAGAAATGAGGTGCGTTTTAGAAACCTTTCCCGATCACACGGTGTACCATCTTCTGGGTTTCTCATGCATGTTTTCGATGTAGGAAGATGCCCTTGAACCTGGAGATTTGGGACCCATGGGATGGGTACCACGCAGTATTACTTTAAAGGGTCTGCGTTTGCTCACCCAACCTCACCAAACCTCTCAGCCCCAAGAGTGTCCACCCTTATGTCTCAATCAGCTGTGGGTCTAGATATGGTCAATCCAGGTGGCATTACAGCCGCTGAAAGAATTTTGTAAGAATTTTTCTCTCTTTCACTGTCTTTGTTTCACGGGTTTTTAAAAGTAATTGATTTTTATAATGGGGTTTACCTGCTTTTCACTGCTGTGATTTTGCCGCTTTACACCCACTTGACTCACTTTCAGAGAGATATCAATGCATAGGTTTCAAGATTCTTACTAGTCAGATATATTCTTGGGCGGTGAATAGGGGGTGCTGAGTCCAATTCACTGAGCAAGGAGTAGGGCTTGTCTATTACATATTGGGTTTATGGAACGGTATCTGAGCTAATTTGAAACCCTTGTTGTATGCATCACCCCACCTCACCTTTCCCGTTAAGCAGCCATAATGTGTTTTCTAAACGTGTGACTCTATTCTGTTTTGTAATTCAGTTCAAGGGTAGCGGTTTTTACATTCCCTCTATAAGTCATATCTTATGATAAGTGTCTTTTTCTGTGTGACTTATTTCACTTAGAATCGTCGTACCTAAATCCACTCATCATGCTGCTACTAGCCTTATGACGTTGATTTCATGGCTGAGTGATATTCCATTGTACATAAGGACCACCACTTCTTTATCCATTTTTCTCTTTCCTGGGATATTTAAGGTGTAACGAAGTGGAGATTTTTGTCAACAGAGCAGCCCTAAACTTTGGGGTGCCTGTGTCTTGCTGATTTTTAGTTTTCTCAATTTATACGCCCATGAGTGGATGTGCCCTATGCTCCCTAAGCTGAGTTTTTTAGATGTTTCAGGACACACCGTGCACTTCTCCAGAGTGGCTGTTGGCAATTTATATCCCGCCCATCAGCGTAGCCAGGCTCCCGTTTCTCCATGGCCTGTCCTGCATTTCTGGTTTTGACACTTTATTCAGCATGGCCCTTTTGACCGATGGGAAGCGAGACTTCTTTGTAGCGCTGATTTGCCTTTCCAGGTTGCTTGGTTGGCCAAAAAGGGCGTATGCGTTTTTTCCTGAATATATTCAGGAAAAAACGCATACGCCCTTTTTGGCCAAGGGCATCATTGTCGAGGTTTTGCCGCTTTTCCTGTGCTTTAAAGGCGATTCGAATCTCCCTCCTGAAATCTGTTTCCTGCAATTCTGCCTTGCTTTCAAATCCTCTTCGTTGCCTTCCCTCAATATATTTGTGGACGAGAGTCATCATTTATAAGTCTGCAGGTTTGTGAATTGCAGTGCCCCTGAGCGCCATTTTTCAACTCGCTTTCTTGGGCGCTGGCCGCAAAAGCGCAGGATTGCTTCAGGCCCTATTCTGGTCCCAGGCGGCAGGCTGAGCCTGTGGTTAATTCTTCTTCCTGTTGGGAAAATAGAGTGACCTCTGCCTATCCCAACACCTAGAGATAGTCTCTCATTGGTTCCCCCTCTTCCCTTTCATCCTCAGGACAAATTGCAAGCTGTACGGAACAGGAGGTTAAAGGTGCTGATTCTCTAAGGAGGGAGATTGCTAGTAAAGCGGCTGGAATGGCGAACCCGAGCACAAGGAGATGAGAAATGAGGTGCGTTTTAGAAACCTTTCCCGATCACACGGTGTACCATCTTCTGGGTTTCTCATGCATGTTTTCGATGTAGGAAGATGCCCTTGAACCTGGAGATTTGGGACCCATGGGATGGGTACCACGCAGTATTACTTTAAAGGGTCTGCGTTTGCTCACCCAACCTCACGAAACCTCTCAGCCCCAAGAGTGTCCACCCTTATGTCTCAATCAGCTGTGGGTCTAGATATGGTCAATCCAGGTGGCATCACAGCACCTGAACGAATTTTGTAAGAATTTCTCTCTCTTTCACTGTCTTTGTTTCACGGGTTTTTAAAAGTAATTGATTTTTATAATGGGGTTTACCTGCTTTTCACTGCTCTGATTTTGCCACTTTACACCCACTTGACTCACTTACAGAGAGATATCAATGCATAGGTTTCAAGATTCTTACTAGTCAGATATATTCTTGGGCGGTGAATTGGGGGTGTTGAGTCCAATTCATTGAGGAAGGAGTAGGGCTTGTCTATTACATATTGGGTTTATGGAACGGTATCTGAGATAATTTGAAACCCTTGTTGTATGCATCACCCCACCTCACCTTTCCCGTTAAGCAGCCATAGTGTGTTTTCTAAACGTGTGACTCTATTCTGTTTTGTAATTCAGTTCAAGGGTAGCGGTTTTTACATTCCCTCTATAAGTCATATCTTATGATAAGTGTCTTTTTCTGTGTGACTTATTTCACTTAGAATCGTCGTACCTAAATCCAATCATCATGCTGCTACTAGCCTTATGACGTTGATTTCATGGCTGAGTGATATTCCATTGTACATAAGGACCACAATTTCTTTATCCATTTTTCTCTTTCCTGGGATATTTAAGGTGTAACGAAGTGGAGATTCTTGTCAACAGAGCAGCCCTAAACTTTGGGGTGCCTGTGTCTTGCTGATTTTTAGTTTTCCCAATTTATACGCCCATGAGTGGATGTGCCCTATGCTCCCTAAGCTGAGTTTTTTAGATGTTTCAGGACACACCGTACACTTCTCCAGAGTGGCTGTTGGCAATTTACATCCCGCCCATCAGCGTAGCCAGGCTCCCGTTTCTCCATGGCCTGTCCTGCATTTCTGGTTTTGACACTTTATTCAGCATGGCCCTTTTGACCGATGGGAAGCGAGACTTCTTTGTAGCGCTGATTTGCCTTTCCAGGTTGCTTGGTTGGCCAAAAAGGGCGTATGTGTTTTTTCCTGAATATATTCAGGAAAAAACGCATACGCCCTTTTTGGCCAAGGGCATCATTGTCGAGGTTTTGCCGCTTTTCCTGTGCTTTAAAGGCGATTCGAATCTCCCTCCTGAAATCTGTTTCCTGCAATTCTGCCTTGCTTTCAAATCCTCTTCGTTGCCTTCCCTCAATATATTTGTGGACGAGAGTCATCATTTATAAGTCTGCAGGTTTGTGAATTGCAGTGCCCCTGAGCTCCATTTTTCAACTCGCTTTCTTGGGCGCTGGCCGCAAAAGCGCAGGATTGCTTCAGGCCCTATTCTGGTCCCAGGCGGCAGGCTGAGCCTGTGGTTAATTCTTCTTCCTGATGGGAAAATAGAGTGACCTCTGCCTGTCCCAACACCTGGAGCTAGTCTCTCATTGTTTCCCCCTCTTCCCTTTCATCCTCAGGACAAATTGCAAGCTGTACGGAACAGGAGGTTAAAGGTGCTGATTCTCCAAGGAGGGAGATTGCTAGTAAAGCGGCTGGAATGGCGAACCCGAGCACAAGGAGATGAGAAATGAGGTGCGTTTTAGAAACCTTTCCCGATCACACGGTGTACCATCTTCTGGGTTTCTCATGCATGTTTTCGATGTAGGAAGATGCCCTTGAACCTGGAGATTTGGGACCCATGGGATGGGTACCACGCAGTATTACTTTAAAGGGTCTGCGTTTGCTCACCCAACCTCACCAAACCTCTCAGCCCCAAGAGTGTCCACCCTTATGTCTCAATCAGCTGTGGGTCTAGATATGGTCAATCCAGGTGGCATTACAGCCGCTGAACGAATTTTGTAAGAATTTCTCTCTCTTTCACTGTCTTTGTTTCACGGGTTTTTAAAAGTAATTGATTTTTATAATGGGGTTTACCTGCTTTTCACTGCTGTGATTTTGCCGCTTTACACCCACTTGACTCACTTACAGAGAGATATCAATGCATAGGTTTCAAGATTCTTACTAGTCAGATATATTCTTGGGCGGTGAATTGGGGGTGTTGAGTCCAATTCATTGAGGAAGGAGTAGGGCTTGTCTATTACATATTGGGTTTATGGAACGGTATCTGAGATAATTTGAAACCCTTGTTGTATGCATCACCCCACCTCACCTTTCCCGTTAAGCAGCCATAGTGTGTTTTCTAAACGTGTGACTCTATTCTGTTTTGTAATTCAGTTCAAGGGTAGCGGTTTTTACATTCCCTCTATAAGTCGTATCTTATGATAAGTGCCTTTTTCTGTGTGACTTATTTCACTCAGAATCGTCGTACCTAAATCCAATCATCATGCTGCTACTAGCCTTATGACGTTGATTTCATGGCTGAGTGATATTCCATTGTACATAAGGACCACCACTTCTTTATCCATTTTTCTCTTTCCTGGGATATTTAAGGTGTAACGAAGTGGAGATTCTTGTCAACAGAGCAGCCCTAAACTTTGGGGTGCCTGTGTCTTGCTGATTTTTAGTTTTCTCAATTTATACGCCCATGAGTGGATGTGCCCTATGCTCCCTAAGCTGAGTTTTTTAGATGTTTCAGGACACACCGTGCACTTCTCCAGAGTGGCTGTTGGCAATTTACATCCCGCCCATCAGCGTAGCCAGGCTCCCGTTTCTCCATGGCCTGTCCTGCATTTCTGGTTTTGACACTTTATTCAGCATGGCCCTTTTGACCGATGGGAAGCGAGACTTCTTTGTAGCGCTGATTTGCCTTTCCAGGTTGCTTGGTTGGCCAAAAAGGGCGTATGCGTTTTTTCCTGAATATATTCAGGAAAAAACGCATACGCCCTTTTTGGCCAAGGGCATCATTGTCGAGGTTTTGCCGCTTTTCCTGTGCTTTAAAGGCGATTCGAATCTCCCTCCTGAAATCTGTTTCCTGCAATTCTGCCTTGCTTTCAAATCCTCTTCGTTGCCTTCCCTCAATATATTTGTGGAAGAGAGTCATCATTTATAAGTCTGCAGGTTTGTGAATTGCAGTGCCCCTGAGCGCCATTTTTCAACTCGCTTTCTTGGGCGCTGGCCGCAAAAGCGCAGGATTGCTTCAGGCCCTATTCTGGTCCCAGGCGGCAGGCTGAGCCTGTGGTTAATTCTTCTTCCTGATGGGAAAATAGAGTGACCTCTGCCTCTCCCAACACCTAGAGCTAGTCTCTCATTGGTTCCCCCTCTTCCCTTTCATCCTCAGGACAAATTGCAAGCTGTACGGAACAGGAGGTTAAAGGTGCTGATTCTCCAAGGAGGGAGATTGCTAGTAAAGCGGCTGGAATGGCGAACCCGAGCACAAGGAGATGAGAAATGAGGTGCGTTTTAGAAACCTTTCCCGATCACACGGTGTACCATCTTCTGGGTTTCTCATGCATGTTTTCGATGTAGGAAGATGCCCTTGAACCTGGAGATTTGGGACCCATGGGATGGGTACCACGCAGTATTACTTTAAAGGGTCTGCGTTTGCTCACCCAACCTCACCAAACCTCTCAGCCCCAAGAGTGTCCACCCTTATGTCTCAATCAGCTGTGGGTCTAGATATGGTCAATCCAGGTGGCATTACAGCCGCTGAAAGAATTTTGTAAGAATTTCTCTCTCTTTCACTGTCTTTGTTTCACGGGTTTTTAAAAGTAATTGATTTTTATAATGGGGTTTACCTGCTTTTCACTGCTGTGATTTTGCCGCTTTACACCCACTTGACTCACTTTCAGAGAGATATCAATGCATAGGTTTCAAGATTCTTACTAGTCAGATATATTCTTGGGCGGTGAATAGGGGGTGCTGAGTCCAATTCCTTGAGCAAGGAGTAGGGCTTGTCTATTACATATTGGGTTTATGGAACGGTATCTGAGCTAATTTGAAACCCTTGTTGTATGCATCACCCCACCTCACCTTTCCCGTTAAGCAGCCATAATGTGTTTTCTAAACGTGTGACTCTATTCTGTTTTGTAATTCAGTTCAAGGGTAGCGGTTTTTACATTCCCTCTATAAGTCATATCTTATGATAAGTGTCTTTTTCTGTGTGACTTATTTCACTTAGAATCGTCGTACCTAAATCCACTCATCATGCTGCTACTAGCCTTATGACGTTGATTTCATGGCTGAGTGATATTCCATTGTACATAAGGACCACCACTTCTTTATCCATTTTTCTCTTTCCTGGGATATTTAAGGTGTAACGAAGTGGAGATTCTTGTCAACAGAGCAGCCCTAAACTTTGGGGTGCCTGTGTCTTGCTGATTTTTAGTTTTCTCAATTTATACGCCCATGAGTGGATGTGCCCTATGCTCCCTAAGCTGAGTTTTTTAGATGTTTCAGGACACACCGTGCACTTCTCCAGAGTGGCTGTTGGCAATTTACATCCCGCCCATCAGCGTAGCCAGGCTCCCGTTTCTCCATGGCCTGTCCTGCATTTCTGGTTTTGACACTTTATTCAGCATGGCCCTTTTGACCGATGGGAAGCGAGACTTCTTTGTAGCGCTGATTTGCCTTTCCAGGTTGCTTGGTTGGCCAAAAAGGGCGTATGCGTTTTTTCCTGAATATATTCAGGAAAAAACGCATACGCCCTTTTTGGCCAAGGGCATCATTGTCGAGGTTTTGCCGCTTTTCCTGTGCTTTAAAGGCGATTCGAATCTCCCTCCTGAAATCTGTTTCCTGCAATTCTGCCTTGCTTTCAAATCCTCTTCGTTGCCTTCCCTCAATATATTTGTGGACGAGAGTCATCATTTATAAGTCTGCAGGTTTGTGAATTGCAGTGCCCCTGAGCGCCATTTTTCAACTCGCTTTCTTGGGCGCTGGCCGCAAAAGCGCAGGATTGCTTCAGGCCCTATTCTGGTCCCAGGCGGCAGGCTGAGCCTGTGGTTAATTCTTCTTCTTGATGGGAAAATAGAGTGACCTCTGCCTCTCCCAACACCTAGAGCTAGTCTCTCATTGGTTCCCCCTCTTCCCTTTCATCCTCAGGGCAAATTGCAAGCTGTACGGAACAGGAGGTTAAAGGTGCTGATTCTCCAAGGAGGGAGATTGCTAGTAAAGCGGCTGGAATGGCGAACCCGAGCACAAGGAGATGAGAAATGAGGTGCGTTTTAGAAACCTTTCCCGATCACACGGTGTACCATCTTCTGGGTTTCTCATGCATGTTTTCGATGTAGGAAGATGCCCTTGAACCTGGAGATTTGGGACCCATGGGATGGGTACCACGCAGTATTACTTTAAAGGGTCTGCGTTTGCTCACCCAACCTCACCAAACCTCTCAGCCCCAAGAGTGTCCACCCTTATGTCTCAATCAGCTGTGGGTCTAGATATGGTCAATCCAGGTGGCATTACAGCCGCTGAAAGAATTTTGTAAGAATTTTTCTCTCTTTCACTGTCTTTGTTTCACGGGTTTTTAAAAGTAATTGATTTTTATAATGGGGTTTACCTGCTTTTCACTGCTGTGATTTTGCCGCTTTACACCCACTTGACTCACTTTCAGAGAGATATCAATGCATAGGTTTCAAGATTCTTACTAGTCAGATATATTCTTGGGCGGTGAATAGGGGGTGCTGAGTCCAATTCACTGAGCAAGGAGTAGGGCTTGTCTATTACATATTGGGTTTATGGAACGGTATCTGAGCTAATTTGAAACCCTTGTTGTATGCATCACCCCACCTCACCTTTCCCGTTAAGCAGCCATAATGTGTTTTCTAAACGTGTGACTCTATTCTGTTTTGTAATTCAGTTCAAGGGTAGCGGTTTTTACATTCCCTCTATAAGTCATATCTTATGATAAGTGTCTTTTTCTGTGTGACTTATTTCACTTAGAATCGTCGTACCTAAATCCACTCATCATGCTGCTACTAGCCTTATGACGTTGATTTCATGGCTGAGTGATATTCCATTGTACATAAGGACCACCACTTCTTTATCCATTTTTCTCTTTCCTGGGATATTTAAGGTGTAACGAAGTGGAGATTTTTGTCAACAGAGCAGCCCTAAACTTTGGGGTGCCTGTGTCTTGCTGATTTTTAGTTTTCTCAATTTATACGCCCATGAGTGGATGTGCCCTATGCTCCCTAAGCTGAGTTTTTTAGATGTTTCAGGACACACCGTGCACTTCTCCAGAGTGGCTGTTGGCAATTTACATCCCGCCCATCAGCGTAGCCAGGCTCCCGTTTCTCCATGGCCTGTCCTGCATTTCTGGTTTTGACACTTTATTCAGCATGGCCCTTTTGACCGATGGGAAGCGAGACTTCTTTGTAGCGCTGATTTGCCTTTCCAGGTTGCTTGGTTGGCCAAAAAGGGCGTATGCGTTTTTTCCTGAATATATTCAGGAAAAAACGCATACGCCCTTTTTGGCCAAGGGCATCATTGTCGAGGTTTTGCCGCTTTTCCTGTGCTTTAAAGGCGATTCGAATCTCCCTCCTGAAATCTGTTTCCTGCAATTCTGCCTTGCTTTCAAATCCTCTTCGTTGCCTTCCCTCAATATATTTGTGGACGAGAGTCATCATTTATAAGTCTGCAGGTTTGTGAATTGCAGTGCCCCTGAGCGCCATTTTTCAACTCGCTTTCTTGGGCGCTGGCCGCAAAAGCGCAGGATTGCTTCAGGCCCTATTCTGGTCCCAGGCGGCAGGCTGAGCCTGTGGTTAATTCTTCTTCCTGTTGGGAAAATAGAGTGACCTCTGCCTATCCCAACACCTAGAGATAGTCTCTCATTGGTTCCCCCTCTTCCCTTTCATCCTCAGGACAAATTGCAAGCTGTACGGAACAGGAGGTTAAAGGTGCTGATTCTCTAAGGAGGGAGATTGCTAGTAAAGCGGCTGGAATGGCGAACCCGAGCACAAGGAGATGAGAAATGAGGTGCGTTTTAGAAACCTTTCCCGATCACACGGTGTACCATCTTCTGGGTTTCTCATGCATGTTTTCGATGTAGGAAGATGCCCTTGAACCTGGAGATTTGGGACCCATGGGATGGGTACCACGCAGTATTACTTTAAAGGGTCTGCGTTTGCTCACCCAACCTCACGAAACCTCTCAGCCCCAAGAGTGTCCACCCTTATGTCTCAATCAGCTGTGGGTCTAGATATGGTCAATCCAGGTGGCATCACAGCACCTGAACGAATTTTGTAAGAATTTCTCTCTCTTTCACTGTCTTTGTTTCACGGGTTTTTAAAAGTAATTGATTTTTATAATGGGGTTTACCTGCTTTTCACTGCTCTGATTTTGCCACTTTACACCCACTTGACTCACTTACAGAGAGATATCAATGCATAGGTTTCAAGATTCTTACTAGTCAGATATATTCTTGGGCGGTGAATTGGGGGTGTTGAGTCCAATTCATTGAGGAAGGAGTAGGGCTTGTCTATTACATATTGGGTTTATGGAACGGTATCTGAGCTAATTTGAAACCCTTGTTGTATGCATCACCCCACCTCACCTTTCCCATTAAGCAGCCATAGTGTGTTTTCTAAACGTGTGACTCTATTCTGTTTTGTAATTCAGTTCAAGGGTAGCGGTTTGTACATTCCCTCTATAAGTCATATCTTATGATAAGTGTCTTTTTCTGTGTGACTTATTTCACTTAGAATCGTCGTACCTAAATCCACTCATCATGCTGCTACTAGCCTTATGACGTTGATTTCATGGCTGAGTGATATTCCATTGTACATAAGGACCACAACTTCTTTATCCATTTTTCTCTTTCCTGGGATATTTAAGGTGTAACGAAGTGGAGATTCTTGTCAACAGAGCAGCCCTAAACTTTGGGGTGCTGTGTCTTGCTGATTTTTAGTTTTCTCAATTTATACGCCCATGAGTGGATGTGCCCTATGCTCCCTAAGCTGAGTTTTTTAGATGTTTCAGGACACACCGTGCACTTCTCCAGAGTGGCTGTTGGCAATTTACATCCCGCCCATCAGCGTAGCCAGGCTCCCGTTTCTCCATGGCCTGTCCTGCATTTCTGGTTTTGACACTTTATTCAGCATGGCCCTTTTGACCGATGGGAAGCGAGACTTCTTTGTAGCGCTGATTTGCCTTTCCAGGTTGCTTGGTTGGCCAAAAAGGGCGTATGCGTTTTTTCCTGAATATATTCAGGAAAAAACGCATACGCCCTTTTTGGCCAAGGGCATCATTGTCGAGGTTTTGCCGCTTTTCCTGTGCTTTAAAGGCGATTCGAATCTCCCTCCTGAAATCTGTTTCCTGCAATTCTGCCTTGCTTTCAAATCCTCTTCGTTGCCTTCCCTCAATATATTTGTGGACGAGAGTCATCATTTATAAGTCTGCAGGTTTGTGAATTGCAGTGCCCCTGAGCTCCATTTTTCAACTCGCTTTCTTGGGCGCTGGCCGCAAAAGCGCAGGATTGCTTCAGGCCCTATTCTGGTCCCGGGCGGCAGGCTGAGCCTGTGGTTAATTCTTCTTTCTGAGGGAAAATAGAGTGACCTCTGCCTGTCCCAACACCTAGAGCTAGTCTCTCATTGATTCCCCCTCTTCCCATTCATCCTCAGGACAAATTGCAACCTGTACGGAACAGTAGGTTAAAGGTGCTGATTCTCTAAGGAGGGAGATTGCTAGTAAAGCGGCTGGAATGGCGAACCCGAGCACAAGGAGATGAGAAATGAGGTGCGTTTTAGAAACCTTTCCCGATCACACGGTGTACCATCTTCTGGGTTTCTCATGCATGTTTTCGATGTAGGAAGATGCCCTTGAACCTGGAGATTTGGGACCCATGGAATGGGTACCACGCAGTATTACTTTAAAGGGTCTGCGTTTGCTCACCCAACCTCACCAAACCTCTCAGCCCCAAGAGTGTCCACCCTTATGTCTCAATCAGCTGTGGGTCTAGATATGGTCAATCCAGGTGGCATTACAGCCGCTGAACGAATTTTGTAAGAATTTCTCTCTCTTTCACTGTCTTTGTTTCACGGGTTTGTAAAAGTAATTGATTTTTATAATGGGGTTTACCTGCTTTTCACTGCTGTGATTTTGCCGCTTTACACCCACTTGACTCACTTACAGAGAGATATCAATGCATAGGTTTCAAGATTCTTACTAGTCAGATATATTCTTGGGCGGTGAATTGGGGGTGTTGAGTCCAATTCATTGAGGAAGGAGTAGGGCTTGTCTATTACATATTGGGTTTATGGAACGGTATCTGAGATAATTTGAAACCCTTGTTGTATGCATCACCCCACCTCACCTTTCCCGTTAAGCAGCCATAGTGTGTTTTCTAAACGTGTGACTCTATTCTGTTTTGTAATTCAGTTCAAGGGTAGCGGTTTTTACATTCCCTGTATAAGTCATATCTTATGATAAGTGTCTTTTTCTGTGTGACTTATTTCACTTAGAATCTTCGTACCTAAATCCACTCATCATGCTGCTACTAGCCTTATGACGTTGATTTCATGGCTGAGTGATATTCCATTGTACATAAGGACCACAACTTCTTTATCCATTTTTCTCTTTCCTGGGATATTTAAGGTGTAACGAAGTGGAGATTCTTGTCAACAGAGCAGCTCCAAACTTTGGGGTGCCTGTGTCTTGCTGATTTTTAGTTTTCCCAATTTATACGCCCATGAGTGGATGGGCCCTATGCTCCCTTAGCTCAGTTTTTTAGATGTTTCAGGACACACCGTGCACTTCTCCAGAGTGGCTGTTGGCAATTTACATCCCGCCCATCAGCGTAGCCAGGCTCCCGTTTCTCCATGGCCTGTCCTGCATTTCTGGTTTTGACACTTTATTCAGCATGGCCCTTTTGACCGATGGGAAGCGAGACTTCATTGTAGCGCTGATTTGCCTTTCCAGGTTGCTTGGTTGGCCAAAAAGGGCGTATGCGTTTTTTCCTGAATATATTCAGGAAAAAACGCATACGCCCTTTTTGGCCAAGGGCATCATTGTCGAGGTTTTGCCGCTTTTCCTGTGCTTTAAAGGCGATTCGAATCTCCCTCCTGAAATCTGTTTCCTGCAATTCTGCCTTGCTTTCAAATCCTCTTCGTTGCCTTCCCTCAATATATTTGTGGACGAGAGTCATCATTTATAAGTCTGCAGGTTTGTGAATTGCAGTGCCCCTGAGCTCCATTTTTCAACTCGCTTTCTTGGGCGCTGGCCGCAAAAGCGCAGGATTGCTTCAGGCCCTATTCTGGTCCCAGGCGGCAGGCTGAGCCTGTGGTTAATTCTTCTTCCTGATGGGAAAATAGAGTGACCTCTGCCTGTCCCAACACCTAGAGCTAGTCTCTCATTGGTTCCCCCTCTTCCCGTTCATCCTCAGGACAAATTGCAACCTGTACGGAACAGGAGGTTAAAGGTGCTGATTCTCCAAGGAGGGAGATTGCTAGTAAAGCGGCTGGAATGGCGAACCCAAGCACAAGGAGATGAGAAATGAGGTGCGTTTTAGAAACCTTTCCCGATCACACGGTGTACCATCTTCTGGGTTTCTCATGCATGTTTTCGATGTAGGAAGATGCCCTTGAACCTGGAGATTTGGGACCCATGGGATGGGTACCACGCAGTATTACTTTAAAGGGTCTGCGTTTGCTCACCCAACCTCACCAAACCTCTCAGCCCCAAGAGTGTCCACCCTTATGTCTCAATCAGCTGTGGGTCTAGATATGGTCAATCCAGGTGGCATTACAGCCGCTGAAAGAATTTTGTAAGAATTTCTCTCTCTTTCACTGTCTTTGTTTCACGGGTTTTTAAAAGTAATTGATTTTTATAATGGGGTTTACCTGCTTTTCACTGCTGTGATTTTGCCGCTTTACACCCACTTGACTCACTTTCAGAGAGATATCAATGCATAGGTTTCAAGATTCTTACTAGTCAGATATATTCTTGGGCGGTGAATAGGGGGTGCTGAGTCCAATTCACTGAGCAAGGAGTAGGGCTTGTCTATTACATATTGGGTTTATGGAACGGTATCTGAGCTAATTTGAAACCCTTGTTGTATGCATCACCCCACCTCACCTTTCCCGTTAAGCAGCCATAATGTGTTTTCTAAACGTTTGACTCTATTCTGTTTTGTAATTCAGTTCAAGGGTAGCGGTTTTTACATTCCCTCTATAAGTCATATCTTATGATAAGTGTCTTTTTCTGTGTGACTTATTTCACTTAGAATCGTCGTACCTAAATCCACTCATCATGCTGCTACTAGCCTTATGACGTTGATTTCATGGCTGAGTGATATTCCATTGTACATAAGGACCACCACTTCTTTATCCATTTTTCTCTTTCCTGGGATATTTAAGGTGTAACGAAGTGGAGATTTTTGTCAACAGAGCAGCCCTAAACTTTGGGGTGCCTGTGTCTTGCTGATTTTTAGTTTTCTCAATTTATACGACCATGAGTGGATGTGCCCTATGCTCCCTAAGCTGAGTTTTTTAGATGTTTCAGGACACACCGTGCACTTCTCCAGAGTGGCTGTTGGCAATTTACATCCCGCCCATCAGCGTAGCCATGCTCCCGTTTCTCCATGGCCTGTCCTGCATTTCTGGTTTTGACACTTTATTCAGCATGGCCCTTTTGACCGATGGGAAGCGAGACTTCTTTGTAGCGCTGATTTGCCTTTCCAGGTTGCTTGGTTGGCCAAAAAGGGCGTATGCGTTTTTTCCTGAATATATTCAGGAAAAAACGCATACGCCCTTTTTGGCCAAGGGCATCATTGTCGAGGTTTTGCCGCTTTTCCTGTGCTTTAAAGGCGATTCGAATCTCCCTCCTGAAATCTGTTTCCTGCAATTCTGCCTTGCTTTCAAATCCTCTTCGTTGCCTTCCCTCAATATATTTGTGGACGAGAGTCATCATTTATAAGTCTGCAGGTTTGTGAATTGCAGTGCCCCTGAGCGCCATTTTTCAACTCGCTTTCTTGGGCGCTGGCCGCAAAAGCGCAGGATTGCTTCAGGCCCTATTCTGGTCCCAGGCGGCAGGCTGAGCCTGTGGTTAATTCTTCTTCCTGTTGGGAAAATAGAGTGACCTCTGCCTATCCCAACACCTAGAGATAGTCTCTCATTGGTTCCCCCTCTTCCCTTTCATCCTCAGGACAAATTGCAAGCTGTACGGAACAGGAGGTTAAAGGTGCTGATTCTCCAAGGAGGGAGATTGCTAGTAAAGCGGCTGGAATGGCGAACCCGAGCACAAGGAGATGAGAAATGAGGTGCGTTTTAGAAACCTTTCCCGATCACACGGTGTACCATCTTCTGGGTTTCTCATGCATGTTTTCGATGTAGGAAGATGCCCTTGAACCTGGAGATTTGGGACCCATGGGATGGGTACCACGCAGTATTACTTTAAAGGGTCTGCGTTTGCTCACCCAACCTCACCAAACCTCTCAGCCCCAAGAGTGTCCACCCTTATGTCTCAATCAGCTGTGGGTCTAGATATGGTCAATCCAGGTGGCATTACAGCCGCTGAAAGAATTTTGTAAGAATTTCTCTCTCTTTCACTGTCTTTGTTTCACGGGTTTTTAAAAGTAATTGATTTTTATAATGGGGTTTACCTGCTTTTCACTGCTGTGATTTTGCCGCTTTACACCCACTTGACTCACTTACAGAGAGATATCAATGCATAGGTTTCAAGATTCTTACTAGTCAGATATATTCTTGGGCGGTGAATTGGGGGTGTTGAGTCCAATTCATTGAGGAAGGAGTAGGGCTTGTCTATTACATATTGGGTTTATGGAACGGTATCTGAGCTAATTTGAAACCCTTGTTGTATGCATCACCCCACCTCACCTTTCCCGTTAAGCAGCCATAGTGTGTTTTCTAAACGTGTGATTCTCTTCTGTTTTGTAATTCAGTTCAAGGGTAGCGGTTTTTACATTCCCTCTATAAGTCATATCTTATGATAAGTGTCTTTTTCTGTGTGACTTATTTCACTTAGAATCGTCGTACCTAAATCCACTCATCATGCTGCTACTAGCCTTATGACGTTGATTTCATGGCTGAGTGATATTCCATTGTACATAAGGACCACCACTTCTTTATCCATTTTTCTCTTTCCTGGGATATTTAAGGTGTAACGAAGTGGAGATTCTTGTCAACAGAGCAGCCCTAAACTTTGGGGTGCCTGTGTCTTGCTGATTTTTAGTTTTCTCAATTTATACGCCCATGAGTGGATGTGCCCTATGCTCCCTAAGCTGAGTTTTTTAGATGTTTCAGGACACACCGTGCACTTCTCCAGAGTGGCTGTTGGCAATTTACATCCCGCCCATCAGCGTAGCCAGGCTCCCGTTTCTCCATGGCCTGTCCTGCATTTCTGGTTTTGACACTTTATTCAGCATGGCCCTTTTGACCGATGGGAAGCGAGACTTCTTTGTAGCGCTGATTTGCCTTTCCAGGTTGCTTGGTTGGCCAAAAAGGGCGTATGCGTTTTTTCCTGAATATATTCAGGAAAAAACGCATACGCCCTTTTTGGCCAACGGCATCATTGTCGAGGTTTTGCCGCTTTTCCTGTGCTTTAAAGGCGATTCGAATCTCCCTCCTGAAATCTGTTTCCTGCAATTCTGCCTTGCTTTCAAATCCTCTTCGTTGCCTTCCCTCAATATATTTGTGGACGAGAGTCATCATTTATAAGTCTGCAGGTTTGTGAATTGCAGTGCCCCTGAGCTCCATTTTTCAACTCGCTTTCTAGGGCGCTGGCCGCAAAAGCGCAGGATTGCTTCAGGCCCTATTCTGGTCCCAGGCGGCAGGCTGAGCCTGTGGTTAATTCTTCTTCTTGAGGGGAAAATAGAGTGACCTGTGCCTTTCCCAACACCTAGAGCTAGTCTCTCATTGGTTCCCCCTCTTCCCTTTCATACTCAGGACAAATTGCAAGCTGTACGGAACAGGAGGTTAAAGGTGCTGATTCTCCAAGGAGGGAGATTGCTAGTAAAGCGGCTGGAATGGCGAACCCGAGCACAAGGAGATGAGAAATGAGGTGCGTTTTAGAAACCTTTCCCGATCACACGGTGTACCATCTTCTGGGTTTCTCATGCATGTTTTCGATGTAGGAAGATGCCCTTGAACCAGGAGATTTGGGACCCATGGGATGGGTACCACGCAGTATTACTTTAAAGGGTCTGCGTTTGCTCACCCAACCTCACCAAACCTCTCAGCCCCAAGAGTGTCCACCCTTATGTCTCAATCAGCTGTGGGTCAAGATATGGTCAATCCAGGTGGCATCACAGCCCCTGAACGAATTTTGTAAGAATTTCTCTCTCTTTCACTGTCTTTGTTTCACGGGTTTTTAAAAGTAATTGATTTTTATAATGGGGTTTACCTGCTTTTCACTGCTGTGATTTTGCCGCTTTACACCCACTTGACTCACTTTCAGAGAGATATCAATGCATAGGTTTCAAGATTCTTACTAGTCAGATATCTTCTTGGGCGGTGAATAGGGGGTGCTGAGTCCAATTCCTTGAGCAAGGAGTAGGGATTGTCTATTACATATTGGTTTTATGGAACGGTATCTGAGCTAATTTGAAACCCTTGTTGTATGCATCACCCCACCTCACCTTTCCCGTTAAGCAGCCATAGTGTTTTTTCTAAACGTGTGATTCTCTTCTGTTTTGTAATTCAGTTCAAGGGTAGCGGTTTTTACATTCCCTCTATAAGTCATATCTTATGATAAGTGTCTTTTTCTGTGTGACTTATTTCACTTAGAATCGTCGTACCTAAATCCACTCATCATGCTGCTACTAGCCTTATGACGTTGATTTCATGGCTGAGTGATATTCCATTGTACATAAGGACCACCACTTCTTTATCCATTTTTCTCTTTCCTGGGATATTTAAGGTGTAACGAAGTGGAGATTCTTGTCAACAGAGCAGCCCTAAACTTTGGGGTGCCTGTGTCTTGCTGATTTTTAGTTTTCTCAATTTATACGCCCATGAGTGGATGTGCCCTATGCTCCCTAAGCTGAGTTTTTTAGATGTTTCAGGACACACCGTGCACTTCTCCAGAGTGGCTGTTGGCAATTTACATCCCGCCCATCAGCGTAGCCAGGCTCCCGTTTCTCCATGGCCTGTCCTGCATTTCTGGTTTTGACACTTTATTCAGCATGGCCCTTTTGACCGATGGGAAGCGAGACTTCTTTGTAGCGCTGATTTGCCTTTCCAGGTTGCTTGGTTGGCCAAAAAGGGCGTATGCGTTTTTTCCTGAATATATTCAGGAAAAAACGCATACGCCCTTTTTGGCCAAGGGCATCATTGTCGAGGTTTTGCCGCTTTTACTGTGCTTTAAAGGCGATTCGAATCTCCCTCCTGAAATCTGTTTCCTGCAATTCTGCCTTGCTTTCAAATCCTCTTCGTTGCCTTCCCTCAATATATTTGTGGACGAGAGTCATCATTTATAAGTCTGCAGGTTTGTGAATTGCAGTGCCCCTGAGCGCCATTTTTCAACTCGCTTTCTTGGGCGCTGGCCGCAAAAGCGCAGGATTGCTTCAGGCCCTATTCTGGTCCCAGGCGGCAGGCTGAGCCTGTGGTTAATTCTTCTTCCTGATGGGAAAATAGAGTGACCTCTGCCTCTCCCAACACCTAGAGCTAGTCTCTCATTGGTTCCCCCTCTTCCCTTTCATCCTCAGGACAAATTGCAAGCTGTACGGAACAGGAGGTTAAAGGTGCTGATTCTCCAAGGAGGGAGATTGCTAGTAAAGCGGCTGGAATGGCGAACCCGAGCACAAGGAGATGAGAAATGAGGTGCGTTTTAGAAACCTTTCCCGATCACACGGTGTACCATCTTCTGGGTTTCTCATGCATGTTTTCGATGTAGGAAGATGCCCTTGAACCTGGAGATTTGGGGCCCATGGGATGGGTACCACGCAGTATTACTTTAAAGGGTCTGCGTTTGCTCACCCAACCTCACCAAACCTCTCAGCCCCAAGAGTGTCCACCCTTATGTCTCAATCAGCTGTGGGTCTAGATATGGTCAATCCAGGTGGCATTACAGCCGCTGAAAGAATTTTGTAAGAATTTCTCTCTCTTTCACTGTCTTTGTTTCACGGGTTTTTAAAAGTAATTGATTTTTATAATGGGGTTTACCTGCTTTTCACTGCTGTGATTTTGCCGCTTTACACCCACTTGACTCACTTTCAGAGAGATATCAATGCATAGGTTTCAAGATTCTTACTAGTCAGATATATTCTTGGGCGGTGAATAGGGGGTGCTGAGTCCAATTCACTGAGCAAGGAGTAGGGCTTGTCTATTACATATTGGGTTTATGGAACGGTATCTGAGCTAATTTGAAACCCTTGTTGTATGCATCACCCCACCTCACCTTTCCCGTTAAGCAGCCATAATGTGTTTTCTAAACGTGTGACTCTATTCTGTTTTGTAATTCAGTTCAAGGGTAGCGGTTTTTACATTCCCTCTATAAGTCATATCTTATGATAAGTGTCTTTTTCTGTGTGACTTATTTCACTTAGAATCGTCGTACCTAAATCCACTCATCATGCTGCTACTAGCCTTATGACGTTGATTTCATGGCTGAGTGATATTCCATTGTACATAAGGACCACCACTTCTTTATCCATTTTTCTCTTTCCTGGGATATTTAAGGTGTAACGAAGTGGAGATTTTTGTCAACAGAGCAGCCCTAAACTTTGGGGTGCCTGTGTCTTGCTGATTTTTAGTTTTCTCAATTTATACGCCCATGAGTGGATGTGCCCTATGCTCCCTAAGCTGAGTTTTTTAGATGTTTCAGGACACACCGTGCACTTCTCCAGAGTGGCTGTTGGCAATTTACATCCCGCCCATCAGCGTAGCCAGGCTCCCGTTTCTCCATGGCCTGTCCTGCATTTCTGGTTTTGACACTTTATTCAGCATGGCCCTTTTGACCGATGGGAAGCGAGACTTCTTTGTAGCGCTGATTTGCCTTTCCAGGTTGCTTGGTTGGCCAAAAAGGGCGTATGCGTTTTTTCCTGAATATATTCAGGAAAAAACGCATACGCCCTTTTTGGCCAAGGGCATCATTGTCGAGGTTTTGCCGCTTTTCCTGTGCTTTAAAGGCGATTCGAATCTCCCTCCTGAAATCTGTTTCCTGCAATTCTGCCTTGCTTTCAAATCCTCTTCGTTGCCTTCCCTCAATATATTTGTGGACGAGAGTCATCATTTATAAGTCTGCAGGTTTGTGAATTGCAGTGCCCCTGAGCGCCATTTTTCAACTCGCTTTCTTGGGCGCTGGCCGCAAAAGCGCAGGATTGCTTCAGGCCCTATTCTGGTCCCAGGCGGCAGGCTGAGCCTGTGGTTAATTCTTCTTCCTGATGGGAAAATAGAGTGACCTCTGCCTCTCCCAACACCTAGAGCTAGTCTCTCATTGGTTCCCCCTCTTCCCTTTCATCCTCAGGACAAATTGCAAGCTGTACGGAACAGGAGGTTAAAGGTGCTGATTCTCCAAGGAGGGAGATTGCTAGTAAAGCGGCTGGAATGGCGAACCCGAGCACAAGGAGATGAGAAATGAGGTGCGTTTTAGAAACCTTTCCCGATCACACGGTGTACCATCTTCTGGGTTTCTCATGCATGTTTTCGATGTAGGAAGATGCCCTTGAACCTGGAGATTTGGGACCCATGGGATGGGTACCACGCAGTATTACTTTAAAGGGTCTGCGTTTGCTCACCCAACCTCACCAAACCTCTCAGCCCCAAGAGTGTCCACCCTTATGTCTCAATCAGCTGTGGGTCTAGATATGGTCAATCCAGGTGGCATTACAGCCGCTGAAAGAATTTTGTAAGAATTTCTCTCTCTTTCACTGTCTTTGTTTCACGGGTTTTTAAAAGTAATTGATTTTTATAATGGGGTTTACCTGCTTTTCACTGCTGTGATTTTGCCGCTTTACACCCACTTGACTCACTTTCAGAGAGATATCAATGCATAGGTTTCAAGATTCTTACTAGTCAGATATATTCTTGGGCGGTGAATAGGGGGTGCTGAGTCCAATTCACTGAGCAAGGAGAAGGGCTTGTCTATTACATATTGGGTTTATGGAACGGTATCTGAGCTAATTTGAAACCCTTGTTGTATGCATCACCCCACCTCACCTTTCCCGTTAAGCAGCCATAATGTGTTTTCTAAACGTGTGACTCTATTCTGTTTTGTAATTCAGTTCAAGGGTAGCGGTTTTTACATTCCCTCTATAAGTCATATCTTATGATAAGTGTCTTTTTCTGTGTGACTTATTTCACTTAGAATCGTCGTACCTAAATCCACTCATCATGCTGCTACTAGCCTTATGACGTTGATTTCATGGCTGAGTGATATTCCATTGTACATAAGGACCACCACTTCTTTATCCATTTTTCTCTTTCCTGGGATATTTAAGGTGTAACGAAGTGGAGATTTTTGTCAACAGAGCAGCCCTAAACTTTGGGGTGCCTGTGTCTTGCTGATTTTTAGTTTTCTCAATTTATACGCCCATGAGTGGATGTGCCCTATGCTCCCTAAGCTGAGTTTTTTAGATGTTTCAGGACACACCGTGCACTTCTCCAGAGTGGCTGTTGGCAATTTACATCCCGCCCATCAGCGTAGCCAGGCTCCCGTTTCTCCATGGCCTGTCCTGCATTTCTGGTTTTGACACTTTATTCAGCATGGCCCTTTTGACCGATGGGAAGCGAGACTTCTTTGTAGCGCTGATTTGCCTTTCCAGGTTGCTTGGTTGGCCAAAAAGGGCGTATGCGTTTTTTCCTGAATATATTCAGGAAAAAACGCATACGCCCTTTTTGGCCAAGGGCATCATTGTCGAGGTTTTGCCGCTTTTCCTGTGCTTTAAAGGCGATTCGAATCTCCCTCCTGAAATCTGTTTCCTGCAATTCTGCCTTGCTTTCAAATCCTCTTCGTTGCCTTCCCTCAATATATTTGTGGACGAGAGTCATCATTTATAAGTCTGCAGGTTTGTGAATTGCAGTGCCCCTGAGCGCCATTTTTCAACTCGCTTTCTTGGGCGCTGGCCGCAAAAGCGCAGGATTGCTTCAGGCCCTATTCTGGTCCCAGGCGGCAGGCTGAGCCTGTGGTTAATTCTTCTTCCTGTTGGGAAAATAGAGTGACCTCTGCCTATCCCAACACCTAGAGCTAGTCTCTCATTGGTTCCCCCTCTTCCCTTTCATCCTCAGGACAAATTGCAAGCTGTACGGAACAGGAGGTTAAAGGTGCTGATTCTCCAAGGAGGGAGATTGCTAGTAAAGCGGCTGGAATGGCGAACCCGAGCACAAGGAGATGAGAAATGAGGTGCGTTTTAGAAACCTTTCCCGATCACACGGTGTACCATCTTCTGGGTTTCTCATGCATGTTTTCGATGTAGGAAGATGCCCTTGAACCTGGAGATTTGGGACCCATGGGATGGGTACCACGCAGTATTACTTTAAAGGGTCTGCGTTTGCTCACCCAACCTCACCAAACCTCTCAGCCCCAAGAGTGTCCACCCTTATGTCTCAATCAGCTGTGGGTCTAGATATGGTCAATCCAGGTGGCATTACAGCCGCTGAAAGAATTTTGTAAGAATTTCTCTCTCTTTCACTGTCTTTGTTTCACGGGTTTTTAAAAGTAATTGATTTTTATAATGGGGTTTACCTGCTTTTCACTGCTGTGATTTTGCCGCTTTACACCCACTTGACTCACTTACAGAGAGATATCAATGCATAGGTTTCAAGATTCTTACTAGTCAGATATATTCTTGGGTGGTGAATTGGGGGTGTTCAGTCCAATTCATTGAGGAAGGAGTAGGGCTTGTCTATTACATATTGGGTTTATGGAACGGTATCTGAGATAATTTGAAACCCTTGTTGTATGCATCACCCCACCTCACCTTTCCCGTTAAGCAGCCATAGTGTGTTTTCTAAACGTGTGACTCTATTCTGTTTTGTAATTCAGTTCAAGGGTAGCGGTTTTTACATTCCCTCTATAAGTCATATCTTATGATAAGTGTCTTTTTCTGTGTGACTTATTTCACTTAGAATCGTCGTACCTAAATCCAATCATCATGCTGCTACTAGCCTTATGACGTTGATTTCATGGCTGAGTGATATTCCATTGTACATAAGGACAACCACTTCTTTATCCATTTTTCTCTTTCCTGGGATATTTAAGGTGTAACGAAGTGGAGATTCTTGTCAACAGAGCAGCCCTAAACTTTGGGGTGCCTGTGTCTTGCTGATTTTTAGTTTTCTCAATTTATACGCCCATGAGTGGATGTGCCCTATGCTCCCTAAGCTGAGTTTTTTAGATGTTTCAGGACACACCGTGCACTTCTCCAGAGTGGCTGTTGGCAATTTACATCCCGCCCATCAGCGTAGCCAGGCTCCCGTTTCTCCATGGCCTGTCCTGCATTTCTGGTTTTGACACTTTATTCAGCATGGCCCTTTTGACCGATGGGAAGCGAGACTTCTTTGTAGCGCTGATTTGCCTTTCCAGGTTGCTTGGTTGGCCAAAAAGGGCGTATGCGTTTTTTCCTGAATATATTCAGGAAAAAACGCATACGCCCTTTTTGGCCAAGGGCATCATTGTCGAGGTTTTGCCGCTTTTCCTGTGCTTTAAAGGCGATTCGAATCTCCCTCCTGAAATCTGTTTCCTGCAATTCTGCCTTGCTTTCAAATCCTCTTCGTTGCCTTCCCTCAATATATTTGTGGACGAGAGTCATCATTTATAAGTCTGCAGGTTTGTGAATTGCAGTGCCCCTGAGCGCCATTTTTCAACTCGCTTTCTTGGGCGCTGGCCGCAAAAGCGCAGGATTGCTTCAGGCCCTATTCTGGTCCCAGGCGGCAGGCTGAGCCTGTGGTTAATTCTTCTTCCTGTTGGGAAAATAGAGTGACCTCTGCCTATCCCAACACCTAGAGCTAGTCTCTCATTGGTTCCCCCTCTTCCCTTTCATCCTCAGGACAAATTGCAAGCTGTACGGAACAGGAGGTTAAAGGTGCTGATTCTCCAAGGAGGGAGATTGCTAGTAAAGCGGCTGGAATGGCGAACCCGAGCACAAGGAGATGAGAAATGAGGTGCGTTTTAGAAACCTTTCCCGATCACACGGTGTACCATCTTCTGGGTTTCTCATGCATGTTTTCGATGTAGGAAGATGCCCTTGAACCTGGAGATTTGGGACCCATGGGATGGGTACCACGCAGTATTACTTTAAAGGGTCTGCGTTTGCTCACCCAACCTCACCAAACCTCTCAGCCCCAAGAGTGTCCACCCTTATGTCTCAATCAGCTGTGGGTCTAGATATGGTCAATCCAGGTGGCATTACAGCCGCTGAAAGAATTTTGTAAGAATTTCTCTCTCTTTCACTGTCTTTGTTTCACGGGTTTTTAAAAGTAATTGATTTTTATAATGGGGTTTACCTGCTTTTCACTGCTGTGATTTTGCCGCTTTACACCCACTTGACTCACTTTCAGAGAGATATCAATGCATAGGTTTCAAGATTCTTACTAGTCAGATATATTCTTGGGCGGTGAATAGGGGGTGCTGAGTCCAATTCCTTGAGCAAATAGTAGGGCTTGTCTATTACATATTGGGTTTATGGAACGGTATCTGAGCTAATTTGAAACCCTTGTTGTATGCATCACCCCACCTCACCTTTCCCGTTAAGCAGCCATAATGTGTTTTCTAAACGTGTGACTCTATTCTGTTTTGTAATTCAGTTCAAGGGTAGCGGTTTTTACATTCCCTCTATAAGTCATATCTTATGATAAGTGTCTTTTTCTGTGTGACTTATTTCACTTAGAATCGTCGTACCTAAATCCACTCATCATGCTGCTACTAGCCTTATGACGTTGATTTCATGGCTGAGTGATATTCCATTGTACATAAGGACCACCACTTCTTTATCCATTTTTCTCTTTCCTGGGATATTTAAGGTGTAACGAAGTGGAGATTCTTGTCAACAGAGCAGCCCTAAACTTTGGGGTGCCTGTGTCTTGCTGATTTTTAGTTTTCTCAATTTATACGCCCATGAGTGGATGTGCCCTATGCTCCCTAAGCTGAGTTTTTTAGATGTTTCAGGACACACCGTGCACTTCTCCAGAGTGGCTGTTGGCAATTTACATCCCGCCCATCAGCGTAGCCAGGCTCCCGTTTCTCCATGGCCTGTCCTGCATTTCTGGTTTTGACACTTTATTCAGCATGGCCCTTTTGACCGATGGGAAGCGAGACTTCTTTGTAGCGCTGATTTGCCTTTCCAGGTTGCTTGGTTGGCCAAAAAGGGCGTATGCGTTTTTTCCTGAATATATTCAGGAAAAAACGCATACGCCCTTTTTGGCCAAGGGCATCATTGTCGAGGTTTTGCCGCTTTTCCTGTGCTTTAAAGGCGATTCGAATCTCCCTCCTGAAATCTGTTTCCTGCAATTCTGCCTTGCTTTCAAATCCTCTTCGTTGCCTTCCCTCAATATATTTGTGGACGAGAGTCATCATTTATAAGTCTGCAGGTTTGTGAATTGCAGTGCCCCTGAGCGCCATTTTTCAACTCGCTTTCTTGGGCGCTGGCCGCAAAAGCGCAGGATTGCTTCAGGCCCTATTCTGGTCCCAGGCGGCAGGCTGAGCCTGTGGTTAATTCTTCTTCCTGTTGGGAAAATAGAGTGACCTCTGCCTATCCCAACACCTAGAGCTAGTCTCTCATTGGTTCCCCCTCTTCCCTTTCATCCTCAGGACAAATTGCAAGCTGTACGGAACAGGAGGTTAAAGGTGCTGATTCTCCAAGGAGGGAGATTGCTAGTAAAGCGGCTGGAATGGCGAACCCGAGCACAAGGAGATGAGAAATGAAGTGCGTTTTAGAAACCTTTCCCGATCACACGGTGTACCATCTTCTGGGTTTCTCATGCATGTTTTCGATGTAGGAAGATGCCCTTGAACCTGGAGATTTGGGACCCATGGGATGGGTACCACGCAGTATTACTTTAAAGGGTCTGCGTTTGCTCACCCAACCTCACCAAACCTCTCAGCCCCAAGAGTGTCCACCCTTATGTCTCAATCAGCTGTGGGTCTAGATATGGTCAATCCAGGTGGCATTACAGCCGCTGAAAGAATTTTGTAAGAATTTCTCTCTCTTTCACTGTCTTTGTTTCACGGGTTTTTAAAAGTAATTGATTTTTATAATGGGGTTTACCTGCTTTTCACTGCTGTGATTTTGCCGCTTTACACCCACTTGACTCACTTACAGAGAGATATCAATGCATAGGTTTCAAGATTCTTACTAGTCAGATATATTCTTGGGCGGTGAATTGGGGGTGTTGAGTCCAATTCATTGAGGAAGGAGTAGGGCTTGTCTATTACATATTGGGTTTATGGAACGGTATCTGAGATAATTTGAAACCCTTGTTGTATGCATCACCCCACCTCACCTTTCCCGTTAAGCAGCCATAGTGTGTTTTCTAAACGTGTGACTCTATTCTGTTTTGTAATTCAGTTCAAGGGTAGCGGTTTTTACATTCCCTCTATAAGTCATATCTTATGATAAGTGTCTTTTTCTGTGTGACTTATTTCACTTAGAATCGTCGTACCTAAATCCAATCATAATGCTGCTACTAGCCTTATGACGTTGATTTCATGGCTGAGTGATATTCCATTGTACATAAGGACCACAACTTCTTTATCCATTTTTCTCTTTCCTGGGATATTTAAGGTGTAACGAAGTGGAGATTCTTGTCAACAGAGCATCCCTAAACTTTGGGGTGTCTGTGTCTTGCTGATTTTTTGTTTTCCCAATTTATACGCCCATGAGTGGATGTGCCCTATGCTCCCTAAGCTGAGTTTTTTAGATGTTTCAGGACACACCGTGCACTTCTCCAGAGTGGCTGTTGGCAATTTACATCCCGCCCATCAGCGTAGCCAGGCTCCCGTTTCTCCATGGCCTGTCCTGCATTTCTGGTTTTGACACTTTATTCAGCATAGCCCTTTTGACCGATGGGAAGCGAGACTTCTTTGTAGCGCTGATTTGCCTTTCCAGGTTGCTTGGTTGGCCAAAAAGGGCGTATGCGTTTTTTTCTGAATATATTCAGGAAAAAACGCATACGCCCTTTTTGGCCAAGGGCATCATTGTCGAGGTTTTGCCGCTTTTCCTGTGCTTTAAAGGCGATTCGAATCTCCCTCCTGAAATCTGTTTCCTGCAATTCTGCCTTGCTTTCAAATCCTCTTCGTTGTCTTCCCTCAATATATTTGTGGACGAGAGTCATCATTTATAAGTCTGCAGGTTTGTGAATTGCAGTGTCCCTGAGCTCCATTTTTCAACTCGCTTTCTTGGGCGCTGGCCGCAAGAGCGCAGGATTGCTTCAGGCCCTATTCTGGTCCCAGGCGGCAGGCTGAGCCTGTGGTTAATTCTTCTTCCTGTTGGGAAAATAGAGTGACCTCTGCCTATCCCAACACCTAGAGATAGTCTCTCATTGGTTCCCCCTCTTCCCTTTCATCCTCAGGACAAATTGCAAGCTGTACGGAACAGGAGGTTAAAGGTGCTGATTCTCCAAGGAGGGAGATTGCTAGTAAAGGGGCTGGAATGGCGAACCCGAGCACAAGGAGATGAGAAATGAGGTGCGTTTTAGAAACCTTTCCCGATCACACGGTGTACCATCTTCTGGGTTTCTCATGCATGTTTTCGATGTAGGAAGATGCCCTTGAACCTGGAGATTTGGGACCCATGGGATGGGTACCACGCAGTATTACTTTAAAGGGTCTGCGTTCGCTCACCCAACCTCACCAAACCTCTCAGCCCCAAGAGTGTCCACCCTTATGTCTCAATCAGCTGTGGGTCTAGATATGGTCAATCCAGGTGGCATTACAGCCGCTGAAAGAATTTTGTAAGAATTTCTCTCTCTTTCACTGTCTTTGTTTCACGGGTTTTTAAAAGTAATTGATTTTTATAATGGGGTTTACCTGCTTTTCACTGCTGTGATTTTGCCGCTTTACACCCACTTGACTCACTTTCAGAGAGATATCAATGCATAGGTTTCAAGATTCTTACTAGTCAGATATATTCTTGGGCGGTGAATAGGGGGTGCTGAGTCCAATTCACTGAGCAAGGAGTAGGGCTTGTCTATTACATATTGGGTTTATGGAACGGTATCTGAGCTAATTTGAAACCCTTGTTGTATGCATCACCCCACCTCACCTTTCCCGTTAAGCAGCCATAATGTGTTTTCTAAACGTGTGACTCTATTCTGTTTTGTAATTCAGTTCAAGGGTAGCGGTTTTTACATTCCCTCTATAAGTCATATCTTATGATAAGTGTCTTTTTCTGTGTGACTTATTTCACTTAGAATCGTCGTACCTAAATCCACTCATCATGCTGCTACTAGCCTTATGACGTTGATTTCATGGCTGAGTTATATTCCATTGTACATAAGGACCACCACTTCTTTATCCATTTTTCTCTTTCCTGGGATATTTAAGGTGTAACGAAGTGGAGATTTTTGTCAACAGAGCAACCCTAAACTTTGGGGTGCCTGTGTCTTGCTGATTTTTAGTTTTCTCAATTTATACGCCCATGAGTGGATGTGCCCTATGCTCCCTAAGCTGAGTTTTTTAGATGTTTCAGGACACACCGTGCACTTCTCCAGAGTGGCTGTTGGCAATTTACATCCCGCCCATCAGCGTAGCCAGGCTCCCGTTTCTCCATGGCCTGTCCTGCATTTCTGGTTTTGACACTTTATTCAGCATGGCCCTTTTGACCGATGGGAAGCGAGACTTCTTTGTAGCGCTGATTTGCCTTTCCAGGTTGCTTGGTTGGCCAAAAAGGGCGTATGCGTTTTTTCCTGAATATATTCAGGAAAAAACGCATACGCCCTTTTTGGCCAAGGGCATCATTGTCGAGGTTTTGCCGCTTTTCCTGTGCTTTAAAGGCGATTCGAATCTCCCTCCTGAAATCTGTTTCCTGCAATTCTGCCTTGCTTTCAAATCCTCTTCGTTGCCTTCCCTCTATATATTTTTGGACGAGAGTCATCATTTATAAGTCTGCAGGTTTGTGAATTGCAGTGCCCCTGAGCGCCATTTTTCAACTCGCTTTCTTGGGCGCTGGCTGCAAAAGCGCAGGATTGCTTCAGGCCCTATTCTGGTCCCAGGCGGCAGGCTGAGCCTGTGGTTAATTCTTCTTCCTGTTGGGAAAATAGAGTGACCTCTGCCTATCCCAACACCTAGAGATAGTCTCTCATTGGTTCCCCCTCTTCCCTTTCATCCTCAGGACAAATTGCAAGCTGTACGGAACAGGAGGTTAAAGGTGCTGATTCTCCAAGGAGGGAGATTGCTTGTAAAGCGGCTGGAATGGCGAACCCGAGCACAAGGAGATGAGAAATGAGGTGCGTTTTAGAAACCTTTCCCGATCACACGGTGTACCATCTTCTGGGTTTCTCATGCATGTTTTCGATGTAGGAAGATGCCCTTGAACCTGGAGATTTGGGACCCATGGGATGGGTACCACGCAGTATTACTTTAAAGGGTCTGCGTTTGCTCACCCAACCTCACCAAACCTCTCAGCCCCAGGAGTGTCCACCCTTATGTCTCAATCAGCTGTGGGTCTAGATATGGTCAATCCAGGTGGCATTACAGCCGCTGAACGAATTTTGTAAGAATTTCTCTCTCTTTCACTGTCTTTGTTTCACGTGTTTTTAAAAGTAATTGATTTTTATAATGGGGTTTACCTGCTTTTCACTGCTGTGATTTTGCCGCTTTACACCCACTTGACTCACTTACAGAGAGATATCAATGCATAGGTTTCAAGATTCTTACTAGTCAGATATATTCTTGGGCGGTGAATTGGGGGTGTTGAGTCCAATTCATTGAGGAAGGAGTAGGGCTTGTCTATTACATATTGGGTTTATGGAACGGTATCTGAGATAATTTGAAACCCTTGTTGTATGCATCACCCCACCTCACCTTTCCCGTTAAGCAGCCATAGTGTGTTTTCTAAACGTGTGACTCTATTCTGTTTTGTAATTCAGTTCAAGGGTAGCGGTTTTTACATTCCCTCTATAAGTCATATCTTATGATAAGTGTCTTTTTCTGTGTGACTTATTTCACTTAGAATCGTCGTACCTAAATCCAATCATCATGCTGCTACTAGCCTTATGACGTTGATTTCATGGCTGAGTGATATTCCATTGTACATAAGGACCACAACTTCTTTATCCATTTTTCTCTTTCCTGGGATATTTAAGGTGTAACAAAGTGGAGATTCTTGTCAACAGAGCAGCCCTAAACTTTGGGGTGCCTGTGTCTTGCTGATTTTTAGTTTTCCCAATTTATACGCCCATGAGTGGATGTGCCCTATGCTCCCTAAGCTGAGTTTTTTAGATGTTTCAGGACACACCGTGCACTTCTCCAGAGTGGCTGTTGGCAATTTACATCCCGCCCATCAGCGTAGCCAGGCTCCCGTTTCTCCATGGCCTGTCCTGCATTTCTGGTTTTGACACTTTATTCAGCATGGCCCTTTTGACCGATGGGAAGCGAGACTTCTTTGTAGCGCTGATTTGCCTTTCCAGGTTGCTTGGTTGGCCAAAAAGGGCGTATGCGTTTTTTCCTGAATATATTCAGGAAAAAACGCATACGCCCTTTTTGGCCAAGGGCATCATTGTCGAGGTTTTGCCGCTTTTCCTGTGCTTTAAAGGCGATTCGAATCTCCCTCCTGAAATCTGTTTCCTGCAATTCTGCCTTGCTTTCAAATCCTCTTCGTTGCCTTCCCTCAATATATTTGTGGACGAGAGTCATCATTTATAAGTCTGCAGGTTTGTGAATTGCAGTGCCCCTGAGCGCCATTTTTCAACTCGCTTTCTTGGGCGCTGGCCGCAAAAGCGCAGGATTGCTTCAGGCCCTATTCTGGTCCCAGGCGGCAGGCTGAGCCTGTGGTTAATTCTTCTTCCTGTTGGGAAAATAGAGTGACCTCTGCCTATCCCAACACCTAGAGCTAGTCTCTCATTGGTTCCCCCTCTTCCCTTTCATCCTCAAGACAAATTGCAAGCTGTACGGAACAGGAGGTTAAAGGTGCTGATTCTCCAAGGAGGGAGATTGCTAGTAAAGCGGCTGGAATGGCGAACCCGAGCACAAGGAGATGAGAAATGAGGTGCGTTTTAGAAACCTTTCCCGATCACACGGTGTACCATCTTCTGGGTTTCTCATGCATGTTTTCGATGTAGGAAGATGCCCTTGAACCTGGAGATTTGGGACCCATGGGATGGGTACCACGCAGTATTACTTTAAAGGGTCTGCGTTTGCTCACCCAACCTCACCAAACCTCTCAGCCCCAAGAGTGTCCACCCTTATGTCTCAATCAGCTGTGGGTCTAGATATGGTCAATCCAGGTGGCATTACAGCCGCTGAAAGAATTTTGTAAGTATTTCTCTCTCTTTCACTGTCTTTGTTTCACGGGTTTTTAAAAGTAATTGATTTTTATAATGGGGTTTACCTGCTTTTCACTGCTGTGATTTTGCCGCTTTACACCCACTTGACTCACTTTCAGAGAGATATCAATGCATAGGTTTCAAGATTCTTACTAGTCAGATATATTCTTGGGCGGTGAATAGGGGGTGCTGAGTCCAATTCCTTGAGCAAATAGTAGGGCTTGTCTATTACATATTGGGTTTATGGAACGGTATCTGAGCTAATTTGAAACCCTTGTTGTATGCATCACCCCACCTCACCTTTCCCGTTAAGCAGCCATAATGTGTTTTCTAAACGTGTGACTCTATTCTGTTTTGTAATTCAGTTCAAGGGTAGCGGTTTTTACATTCCCTCTATAAGTCATATCTTATGATAAGTGTCTTTTTCTGTGTGACTTATTTCACTTAGAATCGTCGTACCTAAATCCACTCATCATGCTGCTACTAGCCTTATGACGTTGATTTCATGGCTGAGTGATATTCCATTGTACATAAGGACCACCACTTCTTTATCCATTTTTCTCTTTCCTGGGATATTTAAGGTGTAACGAAGTGGAGATTCTTGTCAACAGAGCAGCCCTAAACTTTGGGGTGCCTGTGTCTTGCTGATTTTTAGTTTTCTCAATTTATACGCCCATGAGTGGATGTGCCCTATGCTCCCTAAGCTGAGTTTTTTAGATGTTTCAGGACACACCGTGCACTTCTCCAGAGTGGCTGTTGGCAATTTACATCCCGCCCATCAGCGTAGCCAGGCTCCCGTTTCTCCATGGCCTGTCCTGCATTTCTGGTTTTGACACTTTATTCAGCATGGCCCTTTTGACCGATGGGAAGCGAGACTTCTTTGTAGCGCTGATTTGCCTTTCCAGGTTGCTTGGTTGGCCAAAAAGGGCGTATGCGTTTTTTCCTGAATATATTCAGGAAAAAACGCATACGCCCTTTTTGGCCAAGGGCATCATTGTCGAGGTTTTGCCGCTTTTCCTGTGCTTTAAAGGCGATTCGAATCTCCCTCCTGAAATCTGTTTCCTGCAATTCTGCCTTGCTTTCAAATCCTCTTCGTTGCCTTCCCTCAATATATTTGTGGACGAGAGTCATCATTTATAAGTCTGCAGGTTTGTGAATTGCAGTGCCCCTGAGCGCCATTTTTCAACTCGCTTTCTTGGGCGCTGGCTGCAAAAGCGCAGGATTGCTTCAGGCCCTATTCTGGTCCCAGGCGGCAGGCTGAGCCTGTGGTTAATTCTTCTTCCTGTTGGGAAAATAGAGTGACCTCTGCCTATCCCAACACCTAGAGATAGTCTCTCATTGGTTCCCCCTCTTCCCTTTCATCCTCAGGACAAATTGCAAGCTGTACGGAACAGGAGGTTAAAGGTGCTGATTCTCCAAGGAGGGAGATTGCTTGTAAAGCGGCTGGAATGGCGAACCCGAGCACAAGGAGATGAGAAATGAGGTGCGTTTTAGAAACCTTTCCCGATCACACGGTGTACCATCTTCTGGGTTTCTCATGCATGTTTTCGATGTAGGAAGATGCCCTTGAACCTGGAGATTTGGGACCCATGGGATGGGTACCACGCAGTATTACTTTAAAGGGTCTGCGTTTGCTCACCCAACCTCACCAAACCTCTCAGCCCCAGGAGTGTCCACCCTTATGTCTCAATCAGCTGTGGGTCTAGATATGGTCAATCCAGGTGGCATTACAGCCGCTGAACGAATTTTGTAAGAATTTCTCTCTCTTTCACTGTCTTTGTTTCACGTGTTTTTAAAAGTAATTGATTTTTATAATGGGGTTTACCTGCTTTTCACTGCTGTGATTTTGCCGCTTTACACCCACTTGACTCACTTACAGAGAGATATCAATGCATAGGTTTCAAGATTCTTACTAGTCAGATATATTCTTGGGCGGTGAATTGGGGGTGTTGAGTCCAATTCATTGAGGAAGGAGTAGGGCTTGTCTATTACATATTGGGTTTATGGAACGGTATCTGAGATAATTTGAAACCCTTGTTGTATGCATCACCCCACCTCACCTTTCCCGTTAAGCAGCCATAGTGTGTTTTCTAAACGTGTGACTCTATTCTGTTTTGTAATTCAGTTCAAGGGTAGCGGTTTTTACATTCCCTCTATAAGTCATATCTTATGATAAGTGTCTTTTTCTGTGTGACTTATTTCACTTAGAATCGTCGTACCTAAATCCAATCATCATGCTGCTACTAGCCTTATGACGTTGATTTCATGGCTGAGTGATATTCCATTGTACATAAGGACCACAACTTCTTTATCCATTTTTCTCTTTCCTGGGATATTTAAGGTGTAACGAAGTGGAGATTCTTGTCAACAGAGCAGCCCTAAACTTTGGGGTGCCTGTGTCTTGCTGATTTTTAGTTTTCCCAATTTATACGCCCATGAGTGGATGTGCCCTATGCTCCCTAAGCTGAGTTTTTTAGATGTTTCAGGACACACCGTGCACTTCTCCAGAGTGGCTGTTGGCAATTTACATCCCGCCCATCAGCGTAGCCAGGCTCCCGTTTCTCCATGGCCTGTCCTGCATTTCTGGTTTTGACACTTTATTCAGCATGGCCCTTTTGACCGATGGGAAGCGAGACTTCTTTGTAGCGCTGATTTGCCTTTCCAGGTTGCTTGGTTGGCCAAAAAGGGCGTAAGCGTTTTTTCCTGAATATATTCAGGAAAAAACGCTTACGCCCTTTTTGGCCAAGGGCATCATTGTCGAGGTTTTGCCGCTTTTCCTGTGCTTTAAAGGCGATTCGAATCTCCCTCCTGAAATCTGTTTCCTGCAATTCTGCCTTGCTTTCAAATCCTCTTCGTTGCCTTCCATCAATATATTTGTGGACGAGAGTCATCATTTATAAGTCTGCAGGTTTGTGAATTGCAGTGCCCCTGAGCTCCATTTTTCAACTCGCTTTCTTGGGAGCTGGCCGCAAGAGCGCAGGATTGCTTCAGGCCCTATTCTGGTCCCAGGCGGCAGGCTGAGCCTGTGGTTAATTCTTCTTCCTGAGGGGAAAATAGAGTGACCTGTGCCTGTCCCAACACCTAGAGCTAGTCTCTCATTGGTTCCCCCTCTTCCCGTTCATCCTCAGGACAAATTGCAAGCTGTACGGAACAGGAGGTTAAAGGGGCTGATTCTCCAAGGAGGGAGATTGCTAGTAAAGCGGCTGGAATGGCGAACCCGAGCACAAGGAGATGAGAAATGAGGTGCGTTTTAGAAACCTTTCCCGATCACACGGTGTACCATCTTCTGGGTTTCTCATGCATGTTTTCGATGTAAGAAGATGCCCTTGAACCTGGAGATTTGGGACCCATGGGATGGGTACCACGCAGTATTACTTTAAAGGGTCTGCGTTTGCTCACCCAACCTCACCAAACCTCTCAGCCCGAAGAGTGTCCACCCTTATGTCTGAATCAGCTGTGGGTCTAGATATGGTCAATCCAGGTGGCATTACAGCCGCTGAACGAATTTTGTAAGAATTTCTCTCTCTTTCACTGTCTTTGTTTCACGGGTTTTTAAAAGTAATTGATTTTTATAATGGGGTTTACCTGCTTTTCACTGCTGTGATTTTGCCGCTTTACACCCACTTGACTCACTTACAGAGAGATATCAATGCATAGGTTTCAAGATTCTTACTAGTCAGATATATTCTTGGGCGGTGAATTGGGGGTGTTGAGTCCAATTCATTGAGGAAGGAGTAGGGCTTGTCTATTACATATTGGGTTTATGGAACGGTATCTGAGATAATTTGAAACCCTTGTTGTATGCATCACCCCACCTCACCTTTCCCGTTAAGCAGCCATAGTGTGTTTTCTAAACGTGTGACTCTATTCTGTTTTGTAATTCAGTTCAAGGGTAGCGGTTTTTACATTCCCTCTATAAGTCATATCTTATGATAAGTGTCTTTTTCTGTGTGACTTATTTCACTTAGAATCGTCGTACCTAAATCCACTCATCATGCTGCTACTAGCCTTATGACGTTGATTTCATGGCTGAGTGATATTCCATTGTACATAAGGACCACCACTTCTTTATCCATTTTTCTCTTTCCTGGGATATTTAAGGTGTAACGAAGTGGAGATTCTTGTCAACAGAGCAGCCCTAAACTTTGGGGTGCCTGTGTCTTGCTGATTTTTAGTTTTCTCAATTTATACGCCCATGAGTGGATGTGCCCTATGCTCCCTAAGCTGAGTTTTTTAGATGTTTCAGGACACACCGTGCACTTCTCCAGAGTGGCTGTTGGCAATTTACATCCCGCCCATCAGCGTAGCCAGGCTCCCGTTTCTCCATGGCCTGTCCTGCATTTCTGGTTTTGACACTTTATTCAGCATGGCCCTTTTGACCGATGGGAAGCGAGACTTCTTTGTAGCGCTGATTTGCCTTTCCAGGTTGCTTGGTTGGCCAAAAAGGGCGTATGCGTTTTTTCCTGAATATATTCAGGAAAAAACGCATACGCCCTTTTTGGCCAAGGGCATCATTGTCGAGGTTTTGCCGCTTTTCCTGTGCTTTAAAGGCGATTCGAATCTCCCTCCTGAAATCTGTTTCCTGCAATTCTGCCTTGCTTTCAAATCCTCTTCGTTGCCTTCCCTCAATATATTTGTGGACGAGAGTCATCATTTATAAGTCTGCAGGTTTGTGAATTGCAGTGCCCCTGAGCGCCATTTTTCAACTCGCTTTCTTGGGCGCTGGCCGCAAAAGCGCAGGATTGCTTCAGGCCCTATTCTGGTCCCAGGCGGCAGGCTGAGCCTGTGGTTAATTCTTCTTCCTGTTGGGAAAATAGAGTGACCTCTGCCTATCCCAACACCTAGAGCTAGTCTCTCATTGGTTCCCCCTCTTCCCTTTCATCCTCAGGACAAATTGCAAGCTGTACGGAACAGGAGGTTAAAGGTGCTGATTCTCCAAGGAGGGAGATTGCTAGTAAAGCGGCTGGAATGGCGAACCCGAGCACAAGGAGATGAGAAATGAAGTGCGTTTTAGAAACCTTTCCCGATCACACGGTGTACCATCTTCTGGGTTTCTCATGCATGTTTTCGATGTAGGAAGATGCCCTTGAACCTGGAGATTTGGGACCCATGGGATGGGTACCACGCAGTATTACTTTAAAGGGTCTGCGTTTGCTCACCCAACCTCACCAAACCTCTCAGCCCCAAGAGTGTCCACCCTTATGTCTCAATCAGCTGTGGGTCTAGATATGGTCAATCCAGGTGGCATTACAGCCGCTGAAAGAATTTTGTAAGAATTTCTCTCTCTTTCACTGTCTTTGTTTCACGGGTTTTTAAAAGTAATTGATTTTTATAATGGGGTTTACCTGCTTTTCACTGCTGTGATTTTGCCGCTTTACACCCACTTGACTCACTTACAGAGAGATATCAATGCATAGGTTTCAAGATTCTTACTAGTCAGATATATTCTTGGGCGGTGAATTGGGGGTGTTGAGTCCAATTCATTGAGGAAGGAGTAGGGCTTGTCTATTACATATTGGGTTTATGGAACGGTATCTGAGATAATTTGAAACCCTTGTTGTATGCATCACCCCACCTCACCTTTCCCGTTAAGCAGCCATAGTGTGTTTTCTAAACGTGTGACTCTATTCTGTTTTGTAATTCAGTTCAAGGGTAGCGGTTTTTACATTCCCTCTATAAGTCATATCTTATGATAAGTGTCTTTTTCTGTGTGACTTATTTCACTTAGAATCGTCGTACCTAAATCCAATCATAATGCTGCTACTAGCCTTATGACGTTGATTTCATGGCTGAGTGATATTCCATTGTACATAAGGACCACAACTTCTTTATCCATTTTTCTCTTTCCTGGGATATTTAAGGTGTAACGAAGTGGAGATTCTTGTCAACAGAGCATCCCTAAACTTTGGGGTGTCTGTGTCTTGCTGATTTTTAGTTTTCCCAATTTATACGCCCATGAGTGGATGTGCCCTATGCTCCCTAAGCTGAGTTTTTTAGATGTTTCAGGACACACCGTGCACTTCTCCAGAGTGGCTGTTGGCAATTTACATCCCGCCCATCAGCGTAGCCAGGCTCCCGTTTCTCCATGGCCTGTCCTGCATTTCTGGTTTTGACACTTTATTCAGCATAGCCCTTTTGACCGATGGGAAGCGAGACTTCTTTGTAGCGCTGATTTGCCTTTCCAGGTTGCTTGGTTGGCCAAAAAGGGCGTATGCGTTTTTTTCTGAATATATTCAGGAAAAAACGCATACGCCCTTTTTGGCCAAGGGCATCATTGTCGAGGTTTTGCCGCTTTTCCTGTGCTTTAAAGGCGATTCGAATCTCCCTCCTGAAATCTGTTTCCTGCAATTCTGCCTTGCTTTCAAATCCTCTTCGTTGTCTTCCCTCAATATATTTGTGGACGAGAGTCATCATTTATAAGTCTGCAGGTTTGTGAATTGCAGTGTCCCTGAGCTCCATTTTTCAACTCGCTTTCTTGGGCGCTGGCCGCAAGAGCGCAGGATTGCTTCAGGCCCTATTCTGGTCCCAGGCGGCAGGCTGAGCCTGTGGTTAATTCTTCTTCCTGTTGGGAAAATAGAGTGACCTCTGCCTATCCCAACACCTAGAGATAGTCTCTCATTGGTTCCCCCTCTTCCCTTTCATCCTCAGGACAAATTGCAAGCTGTACGGAACAGGAGGTTAAAGGTGCTGATTCTCCAAGGAGGGAGATTGCTAGTAAAGGGGCTGGAATGGCGAACCCGAGCACAAGGAGATGAGAAATGAGGTGCGTTTTAGAAACCTTTCCCGATCACACGGTGTACCATCTTCTGGGTTTCTCATGCATGTTTTCGATGTAGGAAGATGCCCTTGAACCTGGAGATTTGGGACCCATGGGATGGGTACCACGCAGTATTACTTTAAAGGGTCTGCGTTCGCTCACCCAACCTCACCAAACCTCTCAGCCCCAAGAGTGTCCACCCTTATGTCTCAATCAGCTGTGGGTCTAGATATGGTCAATCCAGGTGGCATTACAGCCGCTGAAAGAATTTTGTAAGAATTTCTCTCTCTTTCACTGTCTTTGTTTCACGGGTTTTTAAAAGTAATTGATTTTTATAATGGGGTTTACCTGCTTTTCACTGCTGTGATTTTGCCGCTTTACACCCACTTGACTCACTTTCAGAGAGATATCAATGCATAGGTTTCAAGATTCTTACTAGTCAGATATATTCTTGGGCGGTGAATAGGGGGTGCTGAGTCCAATTCACTGAGCAAGGAGTAGGGCTTGTCTATTACATATTGGGTTTATGGAACGGTATCTGAGCTAATTTGAAACCCTTGTTGTATGCATCACCCCACCTCACCTTTCCCGTTAAGCAGCCATAATGTGTTTTCTAAACGTGTGACTCTATTCTGTTTTGTAATTCAGTTCAAGGGTAGCGGTTTTTACATTCCCTCTATAAGTCATATCTTATGATAAGTGTCTTTTTCTGTGTGACTTATTTCACTTAGAATCGTCGTACCTAAATCCACTCATCATGCTGCTACTAGCCTTATGACGTTGATTTCATGGCTGAGTTATATTCCATTGTACATAAGGACCACCACTTCTTTATCCATTTTTCTCTTTCCTGGGATATTTAAGGTGTAACGAAGTGGAGATTTTTGTCAACAGAGCAACCCTAAACTTTGGGGTGCCTGTGTCTTGCTGATTTTTAGTTTTCTCAATTTATACGCCCATGAGTGGATGTGCCCTATGCTCCCTAAGCTGAGTTTTTTAGATGTTTCAGGACACACCGTGCACTTCTCCAGAGTGGCTGTTGGCAATTTACATCCCGCCCATCAGCGTAGCCAGGCTCCCGTTTCTCCATGGCCTGTCCTGCATTTCTGGTTTTGACACTTTATTCAGCATGGCCCTTTTGACCGATGGGAAGCGAGACTTCTTTGTAGCGCTGATTTGCCTTTCCAGGTTGCTTGGTTGGCCAAAAAGGGCGTATGCGTTTTTTCCTGAATATATTCAGGAAAAAACGCATACGCCCTTTTTGGCCAAGGGCATCATTGTCGAGGTTTTGCCGCTTTTCCTGTGCTTTAAAGGCGATTCGAATCTCCCTCCTGAAATCTGTTTCCTGCAATTCTGCCTTGCTTTCAAATCCTCTTCGTTGCCTTCCCTCAATATATTTTTGGACGAGAGTCATCATTTATAAGTCTGCAGGTTTGTGAATTGCAGTGCCCCTGAGCGCCATTTTTCAACTCGCTTTCTTGGGCGCTGGCTGCAAAAGCGCAGGATTGCTTCAGGCCCTATTCTGGTCCCAGGCGGCAGGCTGAGCCTGTGGTTAATTCTTCTTCCTGTTGGGAAAATAGAGTGACCTCTGCCTATCCCAACACCTAGAGATAGTCTCTCATTGGTTCCCCCTCTTCCCTTTCATCCTCAGGACAAATTGCAAGCTGTACGGAACAGGAGGTTAAAGGTGCTGATTCTCCAAGGAGGGAGATTGCTTGTAAAGCGGCTGGAATGGCGAACCCGAGCACAAGGAGATGAGAAATGAGGTGCGTTTTAGAAACCTTTCCCGATCACACGGTGTACCATCTTCTGGGTTTCTCATGCATGTTTTCGATGTAGGAAGATGCCCTTGAACCTGGAGATTTGGGACCCATGGGATGGGTACCACGCAGTATTACTTTAAAGGGTCTGCGTTTGCTCACCCAACCTCACCAAACCTCTCAGCCCCAGGAGTGTCCACCCTTATGTCTCAATCAGCTGTGGGTCTAGATATGGTCAATCCAGGTGGCATTACAGCCGCTGAACGAATTTTGTAAGAATTTCTCTCTCTTTCACTGTCTTTGTTTCACGTGTTTTTAAAAGTAATTGATTTTTATAATGGGGTTTACCTGCTTTTCACTGCTGTGATTTTGCCGCTTTACACCCACTTGACTCACTTACAGAGAGATATCAATGCATAGGTTTCAAGATTCTTACTAGTCAGATATATTCTTGGGCGGTGAATTGGGGGTGTTGAGTCCAATTCATTGAGGAAGGAGTAGGGCTTGTCTATTACATATTGGGTTTATGGAACGGTATCTGAGATAATTTGAAACCCTTGTTGTATGCATCACCCCACCTCACCTTTCCCGTTAAGCAGCCATAGTGTGTTTTCTAAACGTGTGACTCTATTCTGTTTTGTAATTCAGTTCAAGGGTAGCGGTTTTTACATTCCCTCTATAAGTCATATCTTATGATAAGTGTCTTTTTCTGTGTGACTTATTTCACTTAGAATCGTCGTACCTAAATCCAATCATCATGCTGCTACTAGCCTTATGACGTTGATTTCATGGCTGAGTGATATTCCATTGTACATAAGGACCACAACTTCTTTATCCATTTTTCTCTTTCCTGGGATATTTAAGGTGTAACGAAGTGGAGATTCTTGTCAACAGAGCAGCCCTAAACTTTGGGGTGCCTGTGTCTTGCTGATTTTTAGTTTTCCCAATTTATACGCCCATGAGTGGATGTGCCCTATGCTCCCTAAGCTGAGTTTTTTAGATGTTTCAGGACACACCGTGCACTTCTCCAGAGTGGCTGTTGGCAATTTACATCCCGCCCATCAGCGTAGCCAGGCTCCCGTTTCTCCATGGCCTGTCCTGCATTTCTGGTTTTGACACTTTATTCAGCATGGCCCTTTTGACCGATGGGAAGCGAGACTTCTTTGTAGCGCTGATTTGCCTTTCCAGGTTGCTTGGTTGGCCAAAAAGGGCGTAAGCGTTTTTTCCTGAATATATTCAGGAAAAAACGCTTACGCCCTTTTTGGCCAAGGGCATCATTGTCGAGGTTTTGCCGCTTTTCCTGTGCTTTAAAGGCGATTCGAATCTCCCTCCTGAAATCTGTTTCCTGCAATTCTGCCTTGCTTTCAAATCCTCTTCGTTGCCTTCCATCAATATATTTGTGGACGAGAGTCATCATTTATAAGTCTGCAGGTTTGTGAATTGCAGTGCCCCTGAGCTCCATTTTTCAACTCGCTTTCTTGGGAGCTGGCCGCAAGAGCGCAGGATTGCTTCAGGCCCTATTCTGGTCCCAGGCGGCAGGCTGAGCCTGTGGTTAATTCTTCTTCCTGAGGGGAAAATAGAGTGACCTGTGCCTGTCCCAACACCTAGAGCTAGTCTCTCATTGGTTCCCCCTCTTCCCGTTCATCCTCAGGACAAATTGCAAGCTGTACGGAACAGGAGGTTAAAGGGGCTGATTCTCCAAGGAGGGAGATTGCTAGTAAAGCGGCTGGAATGGCGAACCCGAGCACAAGGAGATGAGAAATGAGGTGCGTTTTAGAAACCTTTCCCGATCACACGGTGTACCATCTTCTGGGTTTCTCATGCATGTTTTCGATGTAAGAAGATGCCCTTGAACCTGGAGATTTGGGACCCATGGGATGGGTACCACGCAGTATTACTTTAAAGGGTCTGCGTTTGCTCACCCAACCTCACCAAACCTCTCAGCCCGAAGAGTGTCCACCCTTATGTCTGAATCAGCTGTGGGTCTAGATATGGTCAATCCAGGTGGCATTACAGCCGCTGAACGAATTTTGTAAGAATTTCTCTCTCTTTCACTGTCTTTGTTTCACGGGTTTTTAAAAGTAATTGATTTTTATAATGGGGTTTACCTGCTTTTCACTGCTGTGATTTTGCCGCTTTACACCCACTTGACTCACTTACAGAGAGATATCAATGCATAGGTTTCAAGATTCTTACTAGTCAGATATATTCTTGGGCGGTGAATTGGGGGTGTTGAGTCCAATTCATTGAGGAAGGAGTAGGGCTTGTCTATTACATATTGGGTTTATGGAACGGTATCTGAGATAATTTGAAACCCTTGTTGTATGCATCACCCCACCTCACCTTTCCCGTTAAGCAGCCATAGTGTGTTTTCTAAACGTGTGACTCTATTCTGTTTTGTAATTCAGTTCAAGGGTAGCGGTTTTTACATTCCCTCTATAAGTCATATCTTATGATAAGTGTGTTTTTCTGTGTGACTTATTTCACTTAGAATCGTCGTACCTAAATCCAATCATCATGCTGCTACTAGCCTTATGACGTTGATTTCATGGCTGAGTGATATTCCATTGTACATAAGGACCACAACTTCTTTATCCATTTTTCTCTTTCCTGGGATATTTAAGGTGTAACGAAGTGGAGATTCTTGTCAACAGAGCAGCCCTAAACTTTGGGGTGCCTGTGTCTTGCTGATTTTTAGTTTTCCCAATTTATACGCCCATGAGTGGATGTGCCCTATGCTCCCTAAGCTGAGTTTTTTAGATGTTTCAGGACACACCGTGCACTTCTCCAGAGTGGCTGTTGGCAATTTACATCCCGCCCATCAGCGTAGCCAGGCTCCCGTTTCTCCATGGCCTGTCCTGCATTTCTGGTTTTGACACTTTATTCAGCATGGCCCTTTTGACCGATGGGAAGCGAGACTTCTTTGTAGCGCTGATTTGCCTTTCCAGGTTGCTTGGTTGGCCAAAAAGGGCGTAAGCGTTTTTTCCTGAATATATTCAGGAAAAAACGCATACGCCCTTTTTGGCCAAGGGCATCATTGTCGAGGTTTTGCCGCTTTTCCTGTGTTTAAAAGGCGATTCGAATCTCCCTCCTGAAATCTGTTTCCTGCAATTCTGCCTTGCTTTCAAATCCTCTTCGTTGCCTTCCCTCAATATATTTGTGGACGAGAGTCATCATTTATAAGTCTGCAGGTTTGTGAATTGCAGTGCCCCTGAGCTCCATTGTTCACCTCGCTTTCTTGGGCGCTGGCCGCAAAAGCGCAGGATTGCTTCAGGCCCTATTCTGGTCCCAGGCGGCAGGCTGAGCCTGTGGTTAATTCTTCTTCCTGATGGGAAAATAGAGTGACCTCTGCCTGTCCCAACACCTAGAGCTTGTCTCTCATTGGTTCCCCCTCTTCCCTTTCATCCTCAGGACAAATTGCAAGCTGTACGGAACAGGAGGTTAAAGGTGCTGATTCTCCAAGGAGGGAGATTGCTAGTAAAGCGGTTGGAATGGCGAACCCGAGCACAAGGAGATGAGAAATGAGGTGCGTTTTAGAAACCTTTCCCGATCACACGGTGTACCATCTTCTGGGTTTCTCATGCATATTTTCGATGTAGGAAGATGCCCTTGAACCTGGAGATTTGGGACCCATGGGATGGGTACCACGCAGTATTACTTTAAAGGGTCTGCGTTTGCTCACCCAACCTCACCAAACCTCTCAGCCCCAAGAGTGTCCACCCTTATGTCTGAATCAGCTGTGGGTCTAGATATGGTCAATCCAGGTGGCATTACAGCCGCTGAACGAATTTTGTAAGAATTTCTCTCTCTTTCACTGTCTTTGTTTCACGGGTTTTTAAAAGTAATTGATTTTTATAATGGGGTTTACCTGCTTTTCACTGCTGTGATTTTGCCGCTTTACACCCACTTGACTCACTTACAGAGAGATATCAATGCATAGGTTTCAAGATTCTTACTAGTCAGATATATTCTTGGGCGGTGAATTGGGGGTGTTGAGTCCAATTCATTGAGGAAGGAGTAGGGCTTGTCTATTACATATTGGGTTTATGGAACGGTATCTGAGATAATTTGAAACCCTTGTTGTATGCATCACCCCACCTCACCTTTCCCGTTAAGCAGCCATAGTGTGTTTTCTAAACGTGTGACTCTATTCTGTTTTGTAATTCAGTTCAAGGGTAGCGGTTTTTACATTCCCTCTATAAGTCATATCTTATGATAAGTGTCTTTTTCTGTGTGACTTATTTCACTTAGAATCGTCGTACCTAAATCCAATCATCATGCTGCTACTAGCCTTATGACGTTGATTTCATGGCTGAGTGATATTCCATTGTACATAAGGTCCACAACTTCTTTATCCATTTTTCTCTTTCCTGGGATATTTAAGGTGTAATGAAGTGGAGATTCTTGTCAACAGAGCAGCCCTAAACTTTGGGGTGCCTGTGTCTTGCTGATTTTTAGTTTTCCCAATTTATACGCCCATGAGTGGATGTGACCTATGCTCCCTAAGCTCAGTTTTTTAGATGTTTCAGGACACACCGTGCACTTCTCCAGAGTGGCTGTTGGCAATTTACATCCTCCCATCAGCGTAGCCAGGCTCCTGTTTCTCCATGGCCTGTCCTGCATTTCTGCTTTTGACACTTTATTCAGCATGGCCCTTTTGACCGATGGGAAGCGAGACTTCTTTGTAGCGCTGATTTGCCTTTCCAGGTTGCTTGGTTGGCCAAAAAGGGCGTATGCGTTTTTTCCTGAATATATTCAGGAAAAAACGCATACGCCCTTTTTGGCCAAGGGCATCATTGTCGAGGTTTTGCCGCTTTTCCTGTGCTTTAAAGGCGATTCGAATCTCCCTCCTGAAATCTGTTTCCTGCAATTCTGCCTTGCTTTCAAATCCTCTTCGTTGCCTTCCATCAATATATTTGTGGACGAGAGTCATCATTTATAAGTCTGCAGGTTTGTGAATTGCAGTGCCCCTGAGCGCCATTTTTCAACTCGCTTTCTTGGGCGCTGGCCGCAAAAGCGCAGGATTGCTTCAGGCCCTATTCTGGTCCCAGGCGGCAGGCTGAGCCTGTGGTTAATTCTTCTTCCTGATGGGAAAATAGAGTGACCTCTGCCTGTCCCAACACCTAGAGCTAGTCTCTCATTGGTTCCCCCTCTTCCCTTTCATCCTCAGGACAAATTGCAAGCTGTACGGAACAGGAGGTTAAAGGTGCTGATTCTCCAAGGAGGGAGATTGCTAGTAAAGCGACTGGAATGGCGAACCCGAGCACAAGGAGATGAGAAATGAGGTGCGTTTTAGAAACCTTTCCCGATCACACGGTGTACCATCTTCTGGGTTTCTCATGCATGTTTTCGATGTAGGAAGATGCCCTTGAACCTGGAGATTTGGGACCCATGGGATGTGTACCACGCAGTATTACTTTAAAGGGTCTGCGTTTGCTCACCCAACCTCACCAAACCTCTCAGCCCCAAGAGTGTCCACCCTTATGTCTCAATCAGCTGTGGGTCTAGATATGGTCAATCCAGGTGGCATTACAGCCGCTGAACGAATTTTGTAAGTATTTCTCTCTCTTTCACTGTCTTTGTTTCACGGGTTTTTAAAAGTAATTGATTTTTATAATGGGGTTTACCTGCTTTTCACTGCTGTGATTTTGCCGCTTTACACCCACTTGACTCACTTACAAGAGAGATATCAATGCATAGGTTTCAAGATTCTTACTAGTCAGATATATTCTTGGGCGGTGAATTGGGGGTGTTGAGTCCAATTCATTGAGGAAGGAGTAGGGCTTGTCTATTACATATTGGGTTTATGGAACGGTATCTGAGATAATTTGAAACCCTTGTTGTATGCATCACCCCACCTCACCTTTCCCGTTAAGCAGCCATAGTGTGTTTTCTAAACGTGTGACTCTATTCTGTTTTGTAATTCAGTTCAAGGGTAGCGGTTTTTACATTCCCTCTATAAGTCATATCTTATGATAAGTGTCTTTTTCTGTGTGACTTATTTCACTTAGAATCGTCGTACCTAAATCCAATCATCATGCTGCTACTAGCCTTATGACGTTGATTTCATGGCTGAGTGATATTCCATTGTACATAAGGACCACAACTTCTTTATCCATTTTTCTCTTTCCTGGGATATTTAAGGTGTAACGAAGTGGAGATTCTTGTCAACAGAGCAGCCCTAACTTTGGGGTGCCTGTGTCTTGCTGATTTTTAGTTTTCCCAATTTATACGCCCATGAGTGGATGTGCCCTATGCTCCCTAAGCTGAGTTTTTTAGATGTTTCAGGACACACCGTGCACTTCTCCAGAGTGGCTGTTGGCAATTTACATCCCGCCCATCAGCGTAGCCAGGCTCCCGTTTCTCCATGGCCTGTCCTGCATTTCTGGTTTTGACACTTTATTCAGCATGGCCCTTTTGACCGATGGGAAGCGAGACTTCTTTGTAGTGCTGATTTGCCTTTCCAGGTTGCTTGGTTGGCCAAAAAGGGCGTATGCGTTTTTTCCTGAATATATTCAGGAAAAAACGCATACGCCCTTTTTGGCCAAGGGCATCATTGTCGAGGTTTTGCCGCTTTTCCTGTGCTTTAAAGGCGATTCGAATCTCCCTCCTGAAATCTGTTTCCTGCAATTCTGCCTTGCTTTCAAATCCTCTTCGTTGCCTTCCCTCAATATATTTGTGGACGAGAGTCATCATTTATAAGTCTGCAGGTTTGTGAATTGCAGTGCCCCTGAGCTCCATTTTTCAACTCGCTTTCTTGGGAGCTGGCCGCAAGAGCGCAGGATTGCTTCAGGCCCTATTCTGGTCCCAGGCGGCAGGCTGAGCCTGTGGTTAATTCTTCTTCCTGAGGGGAAAATAGAGTGACCTGTGCCTGTCCCAACACCTAGAGCTAGTCTCTCATTGGTTCCCCCTCTTCCCGTTCATCCTCAGGACAAATTGCAACCTGTACGGAACAGGAGGTTAAAGGTGCTGATTCTCCAAGGAGGGAGATTGCTAGTAAAGCGGCTGGAATGGCGAACCCGAGCACAAGGAGATGAGAAATGAGGTGCGTTTTAGAAACCTTTCCTGATCACACGGTGTACCATCTTCTGGGTTTCTCATGCATGTTTTCGATGTAGGAAGATGCCCTTGAACCTGGAGATTTGGGACCCATGGAATGGGTACCACGCAGTATTACTTTAAAGGGTCTGCGTTTGCTCACCCAACCTCACCAAACCTCTCAGCCCCAAGAGTGTCCACCCTTATGTCTCAATCAGCTGTGGGTCTAGATATGGTCAATCCAGGTGGCATTACAGCCGCTGAACGAATTTTGTAAGAATTTCTCTCTCTTTCACTGTCTTTGTTTCACGGGTTTTTAAAAGTAATTGATTTTTATAATGGGGTTTACCTGCTTTTCACTGCTGTGATTTTGGCGCTTTACACCCACTTGACTCACTTACAGAGAGATATCAATGCATAGGTTTCAAGATTCTTACTAGTCAGATATATTCTTGGGCGGTGAATTGGGGGTGTTGAGTCCAATTCATTGAGGAAGGAGTAGGGCTTGTCTATTACATATTGGGTTTATGGAACGGTATCTGAGATAATTTGAAACCCTTGTTGTATGCATCACCCCACCTCACCTTTCCCGTTAAGCAGCCATAGTGTTTTTTCTAAACGTGTGACTCTATTCTGTTTTGTAATTCAGTTCAAGGGTAGCGGTTTTTACATTCCCTCTATAAGTCATATCTTATGATAAGTGTCTTTTTCTGTGTGACTTATTTCACTTAGAATCGTCGTACCTAAATCCACTCATCATGCTGCTACTAGCCTTATGACGTTGATTTCATGGCTGAGTGATATTCCATTGTACATAAGGACCACAACTTCTTTATCCATTTTTCTCTTTCCTGGGATATTTAAGGTGTAACGAAGTGGAGATTCTTGTCAACAGAGCAGCCCTAAACTTTGGGGTGCCTGTGTCTTGCTGATTTTTAGTTTTCCCAATTTATACGCCCATGAGTGGATGTGCCCTATGCTCCCTAAGCTGAGTTTTTTAGATGTTTCAGGACACACCGTGCACTTCTCCAGAGTGGCTGTTGGCAATTTACATCCCGCCCATCAGCGTAGCCAGGCTCCCGTTTCTCCATGGCCTGTCCTGCATTTCTGGTTTTGACACTTTATTCAGCATGGCCCTTTTGACCGATGGGAAGCGAGACTTCTTTGTAGCGCTGATTTGCCTTTCCAGGTTGCTTGGTTGGCCAAAAAGGGCGTATGCGTTTTTTCCTGAATATATTCAGGAAAAAACGCATACGCCCTTTTTGGCCAAGGGCATCATTGTCGAGGTTTTGCCGCTTTTCCTGTGCTTTAAAGGCGATTCGAATCTCTCTCCTGAAATCTGTTTCCTGCAATTCTGCCTTGCTTTCAAATCCTCTTCGTTGCCTTCCATCAATATATTTGTGGACGAGAGTCATCATTTATAAGTCTGCAGGTTTGTGAATTGCAGTGCCCCTGAGCTCCATTTTTCAACTCGCTTTCTTGGGCGCTGGCCGCAAGAGCGCAGGATTGCTTCAGGCCCTATTCTGGTCCCAGGCGGCAGGCTGAGCCTGTGGTTAATTCTTCTTCCTGAGGGGAAAATAGAGTGACCTGTGCCTGTCCCAACACCTAGAGCTAGTCTCTCATTGGTTCCCCCTCTTCCCGTTCATCCTCAGGACAAATTGCAACCTGTACGGTACAGGAGGTTAAAGGTGCTGATTCTCCAAGGAGGGAGATTGCTAGTAAAGCAGCTGGAATGGGGAACCCGAGCACAAGGAGATGAGAAATGAGGTGCGTTTTAGAAACCTTTCCCGATCACACGGTGTACCATCTTCTGGGTTTCTCATGCATGTTTTCGATGTAGGAAGATGCCCTTGAACCTGGAGATTTGGGACCCATGGGATGGGTACCACGCAGCATTACTTTAAAGGGTCTGCGTTTGCTCACCCAACCTCACCAAACCTCTCAGCCCCAAGAGTGTCCACCCTTATGTCTCAATCAGCTGTGGGTCTAGATATGGTCAATCCAGGTGGCATTACAGCCGCTGAACGAATTTTGTAAGAATTTCTCTCTCTTTCACTGTCTTTGTTTCACGGGTTTTTAAAAGTAATTGATTTTTATAATGGGGTTTACCTGCTTTTCACTGCTGTGATTTTGCCGCTTTACACCCACTTGACTCACTTACAGAGAGATATCAATGCATAGGTTTCAAGATTCTTACTAGTCAGATATATTCTTGGGCGGTGAATTGGGGGTGTTGAGTCCAATTCATTGAGGAAGGAGTAGGGCTTGTCTATTACATATTGGGTTTATGGAACGGTATCTGAGATAATTTGAAACCCTTGTTGTATGCATCACCCCACCTCACCTTTCCCGTTTAGCAGCCATAGTGTGTTTTCTAAACGTGTGACTCTATTCTGTTTTGTAATTCAGTTCAAGGGTAGCGGTTTTTACATTCCCTCTATAAGTCATATCTTATGATAAGTGTCTTTTTCGGTGTGACTTATTTCACTTAGAATCGTCGTACCTAAATCCAATCATCATGCTGCTACTAGCCTTATGACGTTGATTTCATGGCTGAGTGATATTCCATTGTACATAAGGACCACAACTTCTTTATCCATTTTTCTCTTTCCTGGGATATTTAAGGTGTAACGAAGTGGAGATTCTTGTCAACAGAGCAGCCCTAACCTTTGGGGTGCCTGTGTCTTGCTGATTTTTAGTTTTCCCAATTTATACGCCCATGAGTTGATGTGCCCTATGCTCCCTAAGCTGAGTTTTTTAGATGTTTCAGGACACACCGTGCACTTCTCCAGAGTGGCTGTTGGCAATTTACATCCCGCCCATCAGCGTAGCCAGGCTCCCGTTTCTCCATGGCCTGTCCTGCATTTCTGGTTTTGACACTTTATTCAGCATGGCCCTTTTGACCGATGGGAAGCGAGACTTCTTTGTAGCGCTGATTTGCCTTTCCAGGTTGCTTGGTTGGCCAAAAAGGGCGTATGCGTTTTTTCCTGAATATATTCAGGAAAAAACGCATACGCCCTTTTTGGCCAAGGGCATCATTGTCGAGGTTTTGCCGCTTTTCCTGTGCTTTAAAGGCGATTCGAATCTCCCTCCTGAAATCTGTTTCCTGCAATTCTGCCTTGCTTTCAAATCCTCTTCGTTGCCTTCCATCAATATATTTGTGGACGAGAGTCATCATTTATAAGTCTGCAGGTTTGTGAATTGCAGTGCCCCTGAGCTCCATTTTTCAACTCGCTTTCTTGGGAGCTGGCCGCAAGAGCGCAGGATTGCTTCAGGCCCTATTCTGGTCCCAGGCGGCAGGCTGAGCCTGTGGTTAAATCTTCTTCCTGAGGGGAAAATAGAGTGACCTGTGCCTGTCCCAACACCTAGAGCTAGTCTCTCATTGGTTCCCCCTCTTCCCGTTCATCCTCAGGACAAATTGCAACCTGTACGGAACAGGAGGTTAAAGGTGCTGATTCTCCAAGGAGGGAGATTGCTAGTAAAGCGGCTGGAATGGCGAACCCGAGCACAAGGAGATGAGAAATGAGGTGCGTTTTAGAAACCTTTCCCGATCACACGGTGTACCATCTTCTGGGTTTCTCATGCATGTTTTCGATGTAGGAAGATGCCCTTGAACCTGGAGATTTGGGACCCATGGAATGGGTACCACGCAGTATTACTTTAAAGGGTCTGCGTTTGCTCACCCAACCTCACCAAACCTCTCAGCCCCAAGAGTGTTCACCCTTATGTCTCAATCAGCTGTGGGTCTAGATATGGTCAATCCAGGTGGCATTACAGCCGCTGAACGAATTTTGTAAGAATTTCTCTCTCTTTCACTGTCTTTGTTTCACGGGTTTTTAAAAGTAATTGATTTTTATAATGGGGTTTACCTGCTTTTCACTGCTGTGATTTTGCCGCTTTACACCCACTTGACTCACTTACAGAGAGATATCAATGCATAGGTTTCAAGATTCTTACTAGTCAGATATATTCTTGGGCGGTGAATTGGGGGTGTTGAGACCAATTCATTGAGGAAGGAGTAGGGCTTGTCTATTACATATTGGGTTTATGGAACGGTATCTGAGATAATTTGAAACCCTTGTTGTATGCATCACCCCACCTCACCTTTCCCGTTAAGCAGCCATAGTGTTTTTTCTAAACGTGTGACTCTATTCTGTTATGTAATTCAGTTCAAGGGTAGCGGTTTTTACATTCCCTCTATAAGTCATATCTTATGATAAGTGTCTTTTTCTGTGTGACTTATTTCACTTAGAATCGTCGTACCTAAATCCAATCATCATGCTGCTACTAGCCTTATGACGTTGATTTCATGGCTGAGTGATATTCCATTGTACATAAGGACCACAACTTCTTTATCCATTTTTCTCTTTCCTGGGATATTTAAGGTGTAACGAAGTGGAGATTCTTGTCAACAGAGCAGCCCTAAACTTTGGGGTGCCTGTGTCTTGCTGATTTTTAGTTTTCCCAATTTATACGCCCATGAGTGGATGTGCCCTATGCTCCCTAAGCTGAGTTTTTTAGATGTTTCAGGACACACCGTGCACTTCTCCAGAGTGGCTGTTGGCAATTTACATCCCGCCCATCAGCGTAGCCAGGCTCCCGTTTCTCCATGGCCTGTCCTGCATTTCTGGTTTTGACACTTTATTCAGCATGGCCCTTTTGACCGATGGGAAGCGAGACTTCTTTGTAGTGCTGATTTGCCTTTCCAGGTTGCTTGGTTGGCCAAAAAGGGCGTATGCATTTTTTCCTGAATATATTCAGGAAAAAACGCATACGCCCTTTTTGGCCAAGGGCATCATTGTCGAGGTTTTGCCGCTTTTCCTGTGCTTTAAAGGCGATTCAAATCTCCCTCCTGAAATCTGTTTCCTGCAATTCTGCCTTGCTTTCAAATCCTCTTCGTTGCCTTCCCTCAATATATTTGTGGACGAGAGTCATCATTTATAAGTCTGCAGGTTTGTGAATTGCAGTGCCCCTGAGCTCCATTTTTCAACTCGCTTTCTTGGGCGCTGGCCGCAAAAGCGCAGGATTGCTTCAGGCCCTATTCTGGTCCCAGGCGACAGGCTGAGCCTGTGGTTAATTCTTCTTCCTGATGGGAAAATAGAGTGACCTATGCCTGTCCCAACACCTGGAGCTTGTCTCTCATTGGTTCCCCCTCTTCCCTTTCATCCTCAGGACAAATTGCAAGCTGTACGGAACAGGAGGTTAAGGGTGCTGATTCTCCAAGGAGGGAGATTGCTAGTAAAGCGGTTCGAATGGCGAACCCGAGCACAAGGAGATGAGAAATGAGGTGCATTTTAGAAACCTTTCCCGATCACACGGTGTACCATCTTCTGGGTTGCTCATGCATGTTTTCGATGTAGGAAGATGCCCTTGAACCTGGAGATTTGTGACCCATGGGATGGGTACCACGCAGTATTACTTTAAAGGGTCTGCGTTTGCTCACCCAACCTCACCAAACCTCTCAGCCCCAAGAGTGTCCACCCTTATGTCTCAATCAGCTGTGGGTCTAGATATGGTCAATCCAGGTGGCATTAGAGCCGCTGAACGAATTTTGTAAGAATTTCTCTCTCTTTCACTGTCTTTGTTTCACGGGTTTTTAAAAGTAATTGATTTTTATAATGGGGTTTACCTGCTTTTCACTGCTGTGATTTTGCCGCTTTACACCCACTTGACTCACTTACAGAGAGATATCAATGCATAGGTTTCAAGATTCTTACTAGTCAGATATATTCTTGGGCAGTGAATTGGGGGTGTTGAGTCCAATTCATTGAGGAAGGAGTAGGGCTTGTCTATTACATATTGGGTTTATGGAACGGTATCTGAGATAATTTGAAACCCTTGTTGTATGCATCACCCCACCTCACATTTCCCGTTAAGCAGACATAGTTTGTTTTCTAAACGTGTGACTCTATTCTGTTTTGTAATTCATTTCAAGGGTAGCGGTTTTTACATTCCCTCTATAAGTCATATCTTATGATAAGTGTCTTTTTCTGTGTGACTTATTTCACTTAGAATCGTCGTACCTAAATCCAATCATCATGCTGCTACTAGCCTTATGACGTTGATTTCATGGCTGAGTGATATTCCATTGTACATAAGGTCCACAACTTCTTTATCCATTTTTCTCTTTCCTGGGATATTTAAGGTGTAATGAAGTGGAGATTCTTGTCAACAGAGCAGCCCTAAACTTTGGGGTGTCTGTGTCTTGCTGATTTTTAGTTTTCCCAATTTATACGCCCATGAGTGGATGTGCCCTATGCTCCCTAAGCTCAGTTTTTTAGATGTTTCAGGACACACCGTGCACTTCTCCAGAGTGGCTGTTGGCAATTTACATCCCGCCCATCAGCGTAGCCAGGCTCCCGTTTCTCCATGGCCTGTCCTGCATTTCTGGTTTTGACACTTTATTCAGCATGGCCCTTTTGACCGATGGGAAGCGAGACTTCTTTGTAGCGCTGATTTGCCTTTCCAGGTTGCTTGGTTGGCCAAAAAGGGCGTAAGCGTTTTTTCCTGAATATATTCAGGAAAAAACGCATACGCCCTTTTTGGCCAAGGGCATCATTGTCGAGGTTTTGCCGCTTTTCCTGTGCTTTAAAGGCGATTCGAATCTCCCTCCTGAAATCTGTTTCCTGCAATTCTGCCTTGCTTTCAAATCCTCTTCTTTGCCTTCCCTCAATATATTTGTGGACGAGAGTCATCATTTATAAGTCTGCAGGTTTGTGAATTGCAGTGCCCCTGAGCTGCATTTTTCAACTCGGTTTCTTGGGCGCTGGCCGCAAAAGCGCAGGATTGCTTCAGGCCCTATTCTGGTCCCAGGCGGCAGGCTGAGCCTGTGGTTAATTCTTCTTCCTGATGGGAAAATAGAGTGACCTCTGCCTATCCCAACACCTAGAGCTAGTCTCTCATTGGTTCCCCCTCTTCCCTTTCATCCTCAGGACAAATTGCAAGCTGTACGGAACAGGAGGTTAAAGGTGCTGATTCTCCAAGGAGGGAGATTGCTAGTAAAGCGGCTGGAATGGCGAACCCGAGCACAAGGAGATGAGAAATGAGGTGCGTTTTAGAAACCTTTCCCGATCACACGGTGTACCATCTTCTGGGTTTCTCATGCATGTTTTCGATGTAGGAAGATGCCCTTGAACCTGGAGATTTGGGACCCATGGGATGGGTACCACGCAGTATTACTTTAAAGGGTCTGCGTTTGCTCACCCAACCTCACCAAACCTCTCAGCCCCAAGAGTGTCCACCCTTATGTCTCAATCAGCTGTGGGTCTAGATATGGTCAATCCAGGTGGCATTACAGCCGCTGAACGAATTTTGTAAGAATTTCTCTCTCTTTCACTGTCTTTGTTTCACGGGTTTTTAAAAGTAATTGATTTTTATAATGGGGTTTACCTGCTTTTCACTGCTGTGATTTTGGCGCTTTACACCCACTTGACTCACTTACAGAGAGATATCAATGCATAGGTTTCAAGATTCTTACTAGTCAGATATATTCTTGGGCGGTGAATTGGGGGTGTTGAGTCCAATTCATTGAGGAAGGAGTAGGGCTTGTCTATTACATATTGGGTTTATGGAACGGTATCTGAGATAATTTGAAACCCTTGTTGTATGCATCACCCCACCTCACCTTTCCCGTTAAGAAGCCATAGTGTGTTTTCTAAACGTGTGACTCTATTCTGTTTTGTAATTCAGTTCAAGGGTAGCGGTTTTTACATTCCCTCTATAAGTCATATCTTATGATAAGTGTCTTTTTCTGTGTGACTTATTTCACTTAGAATCTTCGTACCTAAATCCACTCATCATGCTGCTACTAGCCTTATGACGTTGATTTCATGGCTGAGTGATATTCCATTGTACATAAGGACCACAACTTCTTTATCCATTTTTCTCTTTCCTGGGATATTTAAGGTGTAACGAAGTGGAGATTCTTGTCAACAGAGCAGCCCTAAACTTTGGGGTGCCTGTGTCTTGCTGATTTTTAGTTTTCCCAATTTATACGCCCATGAGTGGATGTGCCCTATGCTCCCTAAGCTGAGTTTTTTAGATGTTTCAGGACACACCGTGCACTTCTCCAGAGTGGCTGTTGGCAATTTACATCCCGCCCATCAGCGTAGCCAGGCTCCCGTTTCTCCATGGCCTGTCCTGCATTTCTGGTTTTGACACTTTATTCAGCATGGCCCTTTTGACCGATGGGAAGCGAGACTTCTTTGTAGTGCTGATTTGCCTTTCCAGGTTGCTTGGTTGGCCAAAAAGGGCGTATGCATTTTTTCCTGAATATATTCAGGAAAAAACGCATACGCCCTTTTTGGCCAAGGGCATCATTGTCGAGGTTTTGCCGCTTTTCCTGTGCTTTAAAGGCGATTCAAATCTCCCTCCTGAAATCTGTTTCCTGCAATTCTGCCTTGCTTTCAAATCCTCTTCGTTGCCTTCCCTCAATATATTTGTGGACGAGAGTCATCATTTATAAGTCTGCAGGTTTGTGAATTGCAGTGCCCCTGAGCTCCATTTTTCAACTCGCTTTCTTGGGCGCTGGCCGCAAAAGCGCAGGATTGCTTCAGGCCCTATTCTGGTCCCAGGCGACAGGCTGAGCCTGTGGTTAATTCTTCTTCCTGATGGGAAAATAGAGTGACCTATGCCTGTCCCAACACCTGGAGCTTGTCTCTCATTGGTTCCCCCTCTTCCCTTTCATCCTCAGGACAAATTGCAAGCTGTACGGAACAGGAGGTTAAGGGTGCTGATTCTCCAAGGAGGGAGATTGCTAGTAAAGCGGTTGGAATGGCGAACCCGAGCACAAGGAGATGAGAAATGAGGTGCATTTTAGAAACCTTTCCCGATCACACGGTGTACCATCTTCTGGGTTGCTCATGCATGTTTTCGATGTAGGAAGATGCCCTTGAACCTGGAGATTTGTGACCCATGGGATGGGTACCACGCAGTATTACTTTAAAGGGTCTGCGTTTGCTCACCCAACCTCACCAAACCTCTCAGCCCCAAGAGTGTCCACCCTTATGTCTCAATCAGCTGTGGGTCTAGATATGGTCAATCCAGGTGGCATTAGAGCCGCTGAACGAATTTTGTAAGAATTTCTCTCTCTTTCACTGTCTTTGTTTCACGGGTTTTTAAAAGTAATTGATTTTTATAATGGGGTTTACCTGCTTTTCACTGCTGTGATTTTGCCGCTTTACACCCACTTGACTCACTTACAGAGAGATATCAATGCATAGGTTTCAAGATTCTTACTAGTCAGATATATTCTTGGGCAGTGAATTGGGGGTGTTGAGTCCAATTCATTGAGGAAGGAGTAGGGCTTGTCTATTACATATTGGGTTTATGGAACGGTATCTGAGATAATTTGAAACCCTTGTTGTATGCATCACCCCACCTCACATTTCCCGTTAAGCAGCCATAGTTTGTTTTCTAAACGTGTGACTCTATTCTGTTTTGTAATTCATTTCAAGGGTAGCGGTTTTTACATTCCCTCTATAAGTCATATCTTATGATAAGTGTCTTTTTCTGTGTGACTTATTTCACTTAGAATCGTCGTACCTAAATCCAATCATCATGCTGCTACTAGCCTTATGACGTTGATTTCATGGCTGAGTGATATTCCATTGTACATAAGGTCCACAACTTCTTTATCCATTTTTCTCTTTCCTGGGATATTTAAGGTGTAACGAAGTGGAGATTCTTGTCAACAGAGCAGCCCTAAACTTTGGGGTGCCTGTGTCTTGCTGATTTTTAGTTTTCCCAATTTATACGCCCATGAGTGGATGTGCCCTATGCTCCCTAAGCTGAGTTTTGTAGATGTTTCAGGACACACCGTGCACTTCTCCAGAGTGGCTGTTGGCAATTTACATCCCGCCCATCAGCGTAGCCAGGCTCCCGTTTCTCCATGGCCTGTCCTGCATTTCTGGTTTTGACACTTTATTCAGCATGGCCCTTTTGACCGATGGGAAGCGAGACTTCTTTGTAGCGCTGATTTGCCTTTCCAGGTTGCTTGGTTGGCCAAAAAGGGCGTATGCGTTTTTTCCTGAATATATTCAGGAAAAAACGCATACGCCCTTTTTGGCCAAGGGCATCATTGTCGAGGTTTTGCCGCTTTTCCTGTGCTTAAAAGGCGATTCGAATCTCCCTCCTGAAATCTGTTTCCTGCAATTCTGCCTTGCTTTCAAATCCTCTTCGTTGCCTTCCCTCAATATATTTGTGGACGAGAGTCATCATTTATAAGTCTGCAGGTTTGTGAATTGCAGTGCCCCTGAGCTCCATTTTTCAACTCGCTTTCTTGGGCGCTGGCCGCAAAAGCGCAGGATTGCTTCAGGCCCTATTCTGGTCCCAGGCGGCAGGCTGAGCCTGTGGTTAATTCTTCTTCTTGAGGGGAAAATAGAGTGACCTGTGCCTGTCCCAACACCTAGAGCTAGTCTCTCATTGGTTCCCCCTCTTCCCGTTCATCCTCAGGACAAATTGCAACCTGTACGGAACAGGAGGTTAAAGGTGCTGATTCTCCAAGGAGGGAGATTGCTAGTAAAGCGGCTGGAATGGCGAACCCGAGCACAAGGAGATGAGAAATGAGGTGCGTTTTAGAAACCTTTCCCGATCACACGGTGTACCATCTTCTGGGTTTCTCATGCATGTTTTCGATGTAGGAAGATGCCCTTGAACCTGGAGATTTGGGACCCATGGGATGGGTACCACGCAGTATTACTTTAAAGGGTCTGCGTTTGCTCACCCAACCTCACCAAACCTCTCAGCCCCAAGAGTGTCCACCCTTATGTCTCAATCAGCTGTGGGTCTAGATATGGTCAATCCAGGTGGCATTACAGCCGCTGAACGAATTTTGTAAGAATTTCTCTCTCTTTCACTGTCTTTGTTTCACGGGTTTTTAAAAGTAATTGATTTTTATAATGGGGTTTACCTGCTTTTCACTGCTGTGATTTTGCCGCTTTACACCCACTTGACTCACTTACAGAGAGATATCAATGCATAGGTTTCAAGATTCTTACTAGTCAGATATATTCTTGGGCGGTGAATTGGGGGTGTTGAGTCCAATTCATTGAGGAAGGAATAGGGCTTGTCTATTACATATTGGGTTTATGGAACGGTATCTGAGATAATTTGAAACCCTTGTTGTATGCATCACCGCACCTCACCTTTCCCGTTAAGCAGCCATAGTGTGTTTTCTAAACGTGTGACTCTATTCTGTTTTGTAATTCAGTTCAAGGGTAGCGGTTTTTACATTCCCTCTATAAGTCATATCTTATGATAAGTGTCTTTTTCTGTGTGACTTATTTCACTTAGAATCGTCGTACCTAAATCCAATCATCATGCTGCTACTAGCCTTATGACGTTGATTTCATGGCTGAGTGATATTCCATTGTACATAAGGACCACAACTTCTTTATCCATTTTTCTCTTTCCTGGGATATTTAAGGTGTAACGAAGTGGAGATTCTTGTCAACAGAGCAGCCCTAAACTTTGGGGTGCCTGTGTCTTGCTGATTTTTAGTTTTCCCAATTTATACGCCCATGAGTGGATGTGCCCTATGCTCCCTAAGCTGAGTTTTGTAGATGTTTCAGGACACACCGTGCACTTCTCCAGAGTGGCTGTTGGCAATTTACATCCCGCCCATCAGCGTAGCCAGGCTCCCGTTTCTCCATGGCCTGTCCTGCATTTCTGGTTTTGACACTTTATTCAGCATAGCCCTTTTGACCGATGGGAAGCGAGACTTCTTTGTAGCGCTGATTTGCCTTTCCAGGTTGCTTGGTTGGCCAAAAAGGGCGTATGCGTTTTTTCCTGAATATATTCAGGAAAAAACGCATACGCCCTTTTTGGCCAAGGGCATCATTGTCGAGGTTTTGCCGCTTTTCCTGTGCTTTAAAGGCGATTCGAATCTCCCTCCTGAAATCTGTTTCCTGCAATTCTGCCTTGCTTTCAAATCCTCTTCGTTGTCTTCCCTCAATATATTTGTGGACGAGAGTCATCATTTATAAGTCTGCAGGTTTGTGAATTGCAGTGTCCCTGAGCTCCATTTTTCAACTCGCTTTCTTGGGCGCTGGCCGCAAAAGCGCAGGATTGCTTCAGGCCCTATTCTGGTCCCAGGCGGCAGGCTGAGCCTGTGGTTAATTCCTCTTCTTGAGGGGAAAATAGAGTGACCTGTGCCTGTCCCAACACCTAGAGCTAGTCTCTCATTGGTTCCCCCTCTTCCCTTTCATCCTCAGGACAAATTGCAAGCTGTACGGAACAGGAGGTTAAAGGTGCTGATTCTCCAAGGAGGGAGATTGCTAGTAAAGCGGCTGGAATGGCGAACCCGAGCACAAGGAGATGAGAAATGAGGTGCGTTTTAGAAACCTTTCCCGATCACACGGTGTACCATCTTCTGGGTTTCTCATGCATGTTTTCGATGTAGGAAGATGCCCTTGAACCTGGAGATTTGGGACCCATGGGATGGGTACCACGCAGTATTACTTTAAAGGGTCTGCGTTTGCTCACCCAACCTCACCAAACCTCTCAGCCCCAAGAGTGTCCACCCTTATGTCTCAATCAGCTGTGGGTCTAGATATGGTCAATCCAGATGGCATTACAACCGGTGAACGAATTTTGTAAGAATTTCTCTCTCTTTCACTGTCTTTGTTTCACGGGTTTTTAAAAGTAATTGATTTTTATAATGGGGTTTACCTGCTTTTCACTGCTGTGATTTTGCCGCTTTACACCCACTTGACTCACTTACAGAGAGATATCAATGCATAGGTTTCAAGATTCTTACTAGTCAGATATATTCTTGGGCGGTGAATTGGGGGTGTTGAGTCCAATTCATTGAGGAAGGAGTAGGGCTTGTCTATTACATATTGGGTTTATGGAACGGTATCTGAGATAATTTGAAACCCTTGTTGTATGCATCACCCCACCTCACCTTTCCCGTTAAGCAGCCATAGTGTGTTTTCTAAACTTGTGACTCTATTCTGTTTTGTAATTCAGTTCAAGGGTAGCGGGTTTTACATTCCCTCTATAAGTCATATCTTATGATAAGTGTCTTTTTCTGTGTGACTTATTTCACTTAGTATCGTCGTACCTAAATCCAATCATCATGCTGCTACTAGCCTTATGACGTTGATTTCATGGCTGAGTGATATTCCATTGTACATAAGGACCACAACTTCTTTATCCATTTTTCTCTTTCCTGGGATATTTAAGGTGTAACGAAGTGGAGATTCTTGTCAACAGAGCAGCCCTAAACTTTGGGGTGCCTGTGTCTTGCTGATTTTTAGTTTTCCCAATTTATACGCCCATGAGTGGATGTGCCCTATGCTCCCTAAGCTGAGTTTTGTAGATGTTTCAGGACACACCGTGCACTTCTCCAGAGTGGCTGTTGGCAATTTACATCCCGCCCATCAGCGTAGCCAGGCTCCCGTTTCTCCGTGGCCTGTCCTGCATTTCTGGTTTTGACACTTTATTCAGCATGGCCCTTTTGACCGATGGGAAGCGAGACTTCTTTGTAGCGCTGATTTGCCTTTCCAGGTTGCTTGGTTGGCCAAAAAGGGCGTATGCGTTTTTTCCTGAATATATTCAGGAAAAAACGCATACGCCCTTTTTGGCCAAGGGCATCATTGTCGAGGTTTTGCCGCTTTTCCTGTGCTTTAAAGGCGATTCGAATCTCCCTCCTGAAATCTGTTTCCTGCAATTCTGCCTTGCTTTCAAATCCTCTTCGTTGCCTTCCCTCAATATATTTGTGGACGAGAGTCATCATTTATAAGTCTGCAGGTTTGTGAATTGCAGTGTCCCTGAGCTCCATTTTTCAACTCGCTTTCTTGGGAGCTGGCCGCAAAAGCGCAGGATTGCTTCAGGCCCTATTCTGGTCCCAGGCGGCAGGCTGAGCCTGTGGTTAATTCTTCTTCTTGAGGGGAAAATAGAGTGACCTGTGCCTGTCCCAACACCTAGAGCTAGTCTCTCATTGGTTCCCCCTCTTCCCGTTCATCCTCAGGACAAATTGCAACCTGTACGGAACAGGAGGTTAAAGGTGCTGATTCTCCAAGGAGGGAGATTGCTAGTAAAGCGGCTGGAATGGCGAACCCAAGCACAAGGAGATGAGAAATGAGGTGCGTTTTAGAAACCTTTCCCGATCACACGGTGTACCATCTTCTGGGTTTCTCATGAATGTTTTCGATGTAGGAAGATGCCCTTGAACCTGGAGATTTGGGACCCATGGGATGGGTACCACGCAGTATTACTTTATAGGGTCTGCGTTTGCTCACCCAACCTCACCAAACCTCTCAGCCCCAAGAGTGTCCACCCTTATGTCTCAATCAGCTGTGGGTCTAGATATGGTCAATCCAGGTGGCATCACAGCCCCTGAACGAATTTTGTAAGAATTTCTCTCTCTTTCACTGTCTTTGTTTCACGGGTTTTTAAAAGTAATTGATTTTTATAATGGGGTTTACCTGCTTTTCACTGCTGTGATTTTGCCGCTTTACACCCACTTGACTCACTTACAGAGAGATATCAATGCATAGGTTTCAAGATTCTTACTAGTCAGATATATTCTTGGGCGCTGAATAGGGGGTGTTGAGTCCAATTCACTGAGGAAGGAGTAGGGCTTATCTATTACATATTGGGTTTATGGAACGGTATCTGAGCTAATTTGAAACCCTTGTTGTATGCATCACCCCACCTCACCTTTCCCGTTAAGCAGCCATAGTGTGTTTTCTAAACGTGTGACTCTATTCTGTTTTGTAATTCAGTTCAAGGGTAGCGGTTTTTACATTCCCTCTATAAGTCATATCTTATGATAAGTGTCTTTTTCTGTGTGACTTATTTCACTTAGAATCGTCGTACCTAAATCCAATCATCATGCTGCTACTAGCCTTATGACGTTGATTTCATGGCTGAGTGATATTCCATTGTACATAAGGACCACAACTTCTTTATCCATTTTTCTCTTTCCTGGGATATTTAAGGTGTAACGAAGTGGAGATTCTTGTCAACAGCGCAGCCCTAAACTTTGGGGTGCCTGTGTCTTGCTGATTTTTAGTTTTCCCAATTTATACGCCCATGAGTGGATGTGCCCTATGCTCCCTAAGCTGAGTTTTTTAGATGTTTCAGGACACACCGTGCACTTCTCCAGAGTGGCTGTTGGCAATTTACATCCCGCCCATCAGCGTAGCCAGGCTCCCGTTTCTCCATGGCCTGTCCTGCATTTCTGGTTTTGACACTTTATTCAGCATGGCCCTTTTGACCGATGGGAAGCGAGACTTCTTTGTAGCGCTGATTTGCCTTTCCAGGTTGCTTGGTTGGCCAAAAAGGGCGTATGCGTTTTTTCCTGAATATATTCAGGAAAAAACGCATACGCCCTTTTTGGCCAAGGGCATCATTGTCGAGGTTTTGCCGCTTTTCCTGTGCTTTAAAGGCGATTCGAATCTCCCTCCTGAAATCTGTTTCCTGCAATTCTGCCTTGCTTTCAAATCCTCTTCGTTGCCTTCCATCAATATATTTGTGGACGAGACTCATCATTTATAAGTCTGCAGGTTTGTGAATTGCAGTGCCCCTGAGCTCCATTGTTCAACTCGCTTTCTTGAGAGCTGGCCGCAAGAGCGCAGGATTGCTTCAGGCCCTATTCTGGTCCCAGGCGGCAGGCTGAGCCTGTGGTTAATTCTTCTTCCTGAGGGGAAAATAGAGTGACCTGTGCCTGTCCCAACACCTAGAGCTAGTCTCTCATTGGTTCCCCCTCTTCCCTTTCATCCTCAGGACAAATTGCAAGCTGTACGGAACAGGAGGTTAAAGGTGCTGATTCTCCAAGGAGGGAGATTGCTAGTAAAGCGGCTGGAATGGCGAACCCGAGCACAAGGAGATGAGAAATGAGGTGCGTTTTAGAAACCTTTCCCGATCACACGGTGTACCATCTTCTGGGTTTCTCATGCATGTTTTCGATGTAGGAAGATGCCCTTGAACCTGGAGATTTGGGACCCATGGGATGGGTACCACGCAGTATTACTTTATAGGGTCTGCGTTTGCTCACCCAACCTCACCAAACCTATCAGCCCCAAGAGTGTCCACCCTTATGTCTCAATCAGCTGTGGGTCTAGATATGGTCAATCCAGGTGGCATTACAGCCGCTGAACGAATTTTGTAAGAATTTCTCTCTCTTTCACTGTCTTTGTTTCACGGGTTTTTAAAAGTAATTGATTTTTATAATGGGGTTTACCTGCTTTTCACTGCTGTGATTTTGCCGCTTTACACCCACTTGACTCACTTACAGAGAGATATCAATGCATAGGTTTCAAGATTCTTACTAGTCAGATATATTCTTGGGCGGTGAATTGGGGGTGTTGAGTCCAATTCATTGAGGAAGGAGTAGGGCTTGTCTATTACATATTGGGTTTATGGAACGGTATCTGAGATAATTTGAAACCCTTGTTGTATGCATCACCGCACCTCACCTTTCCCGTTAAGCAGCCATAGTGTGTTTTCTAAACGTGTGACTCTATTCTGTTTTGTAATTCAGTTCAAGGGTAGCGGTTTTTACATTCCCTCTATAAGTCATATCTTATGATAAGTGTCTTTTTCTGTGTGACTTATTTCACTTAGAATCGTCGTACCTAAATCCACTCATCATGCTGCTACTAGCCTTATGACGTTGATTTCATGGCTGAGTGATATTCCATTGTACATAAGGACCACAACTTCTTTATCCATTTTTCTCTTTCCTGGGATATTTAAGGTGTAACGAAGTGGAGATTCTTGTCAACAGAGCAGCCCTAAACTTTGGGGTGCCTGTGTCTTGCTGATTTTTAGTTTTCCCAATTTATACGCCCATGAGTGGATGTGCCCTATGCTCCCTAAGCTGAGTTTTGTAGATGTTTCAGGACACACCGTGCACTTCTCCAGAGTGGCTGTTGGCAATTTACATCCCGCCCATCAGCGTAGCCAGGCTCCCGTTTCTCCATGGCCTGTCCTGCATTTCTGGTTTTGACACTTTATTCAGCATAGCCCTTTTGACCGATGGGAAGCGAGACTTCTTTGTAGCGCTGATTTGCCTTTCCAGGTTGCTTGGTTGGCCAAAAAGGGCGTATGCGTTTTTTCCTGAATATATTCAGGAAAAAACGTATACGCCCTTTTTGGCCAAGGGCATCATTGTCGAGGTTTTGCCGCTTTTCCTGTGCTTTAAAGGCGATTCGAATCTCCCTCCTGAAATCTGTTTCCTGCAATTCTGCCTTGCTTTCAAATCCTCTTCGTTGTCTTCCCTCAATATATTTGTGGACGAGAGTCATCATTTATAAGTCTGCAGGTTTGTGAATTGCAGTGTCCCTGAGCTCCATTTTTCAACTCGCTTTCTTGGGCGCTGGCCGCAAAAGCGCAGGATTGCTTCAGGCCCTATTCTGGTCCCAGGCGGCATGCTGAGCCTGTGGTTTATTCTTCTTCTTGAGGGGAAAATAGAGTGACCTGTGCCTGTCCCAACACCTAGAGCTAGTCTCTCATTGGTTCCCCCTCTTCCCTTTCATCCTCAGGACAAATTGCAAGCTGTACGGAACAGGAGGTTAAAGGTGCTGATTCTCCAAGGAGGGAGATTGCTAGTAAAGCGGCTGGAATGGCGAACCCGAGCACAAGGAGATGAGAAATGAGGTGCGTTTTAGAAACCTTTCCCGATCACACGGTGTACCATCTTCTGGGTTTCTCATGCATGTTTTCGATGTAGGAAGATGCCCTTGAACCTGGAGATTTGGGACCCATGGGATGGGTACCACGCAGTATTACTTTAAAGGGTCTGCGTTTGCTCACCCAACCTCACCAAACCTCTCAGCCCCAAGAGTGTCCACCCTTATGTCTCAATCAGCTGTGGGTCTAGATATGGTCAATCCAGGTGGCATCACAGCCCCTGAACGAATTTTGTAAGAATTTCTCTCTCTTTCACTGTCTTTGTTTCACGGGTTTTTAAAAGTAATTGATTTTTATAATGGGGTTTACCTGCTTTTCACTGCTGTGATTTTGCCGCTTTACACCCACTTGACTCACTTACAGAGAGATATCAATGCATAGGTTTCAAGATTCTTACTAGTCAGATATATTCCTGGGCGCTGAATAGGGGGTGTTGAGTCCAATTCATTGAGGAAGGAGTAGGGCTTGTCTATTACATATTGGGTTTATGGAACGGTATCTGAGCTAATTTGAAACCCTTGTTGTATGCATCACCCCACCTCACCTTTCCCGTTAAGCAGCCATAGTGTGTTTTCTAAACGTGTGACTCTATTCTGTTTTGTAATTCAGTTCAAGGGTAGCGGTTTTTACATTCCCTCTATAAGTCATATCTTATGATAAGTGTCTTTTTCTGTGTGACTTATTTCACTTAGAATCGTCGTACCTAAATCCAATCATCATGCTGCTACTAGCCTTATGACGTTGATTTCATGGCTGAGTGATATTCCATTGTACATAAGGACCACAACTTCTTTATCCATTTTTCTCTTTCCTGGGATATTTAAGGTGTAACGAAGTGGAGATTCTTGTCAACAGAGCAGCCCTAAACTTTGGGGTGCCTGTGTCTTGCTGATTTTTAGTTTTCCCAATTTATACGCCCATGAGTGGATGTGCCCTATGCTCCCTAAGCTCAGTTTTGTAGATGTTTCAGGACACACCGTGCACTTCTCCAGAGTGGCTGTTGGCAATTTACATCCCGCCCATCAGCGTAGCCAGGCTCCCGTTTCTCCATGGCCTGCCCTGCATTTCTGCTTTTGACACTTTATTCAGCATGGCCCTTTTGACCGATGGGAAGCGAGACTTCTTTGTAGCGCTGATTTGCCTTTCCAGGTTGCTTGGTTGGCCAAAAAGGGCGTATGCGTTTTTTCCTGAATATATTCAGGAAAAAACGCATACGCCCTTTTTGGCCAAGGGCATCATTGTCGAGGTTTTGCCGCTTTTCCTGTGCTTTAAAGGCGATTCGAATCTCCCTCCTGAAATCTGTTTCCTGCAATTCTGCCTTGCTTTCAAATCCTCTTCGTTGCCTTCCCTCAATATATTTGTGGACGAGAGTCATCATTTATAAGTCTGCAGGTTTGTGAATTGCAGTGTCCCTGAGCTCCATTTTTCAACTCGCTTTCTTGGGAGCTGGCCGCAAAAGCGCAGGATTGCTTCAGGCCCTATTCTGGTCCCAGGCGGCAGGCTGAGCCTGTGGTTAATTCTTCTTCTTGAGGGGAAAATAGAGTGACCTGTGCCTGTCCCAACACCTAGAGCTAGTCTCTCATTGGTTCCCCCTCTTCCCGTTCATCCTCAGGACAAATTGCAAGCTGTACGGAACAGGAGGTTAAAGGTGCTGATTCTCCAAGGAGGGAGATTGCTAGTAAAGCGGCTGGAATGGCGAACCCAAGCACAAGGAGATGAGAAATGAGGTGCGTTTTAGAAACCTTTCCCGATCACACGGTGTACCATCTTCTGGGTTTCTCATGAATGTTTTCGATGTAGGAAGATGCCCTTGAACCTGGAGATTTGGGACCCATGGGATGGGTACCACGCAGTATTACTTTATAGGGTCTGCGTTTGCTCACCCAACCTCACCAAACCTCTCAGCCCCAAGAGTGTCCACCCTTATGTCTCAATCAGCTGTGGGTCTAGATATGGTCAATCCAGGTGGCATCACAGCCCCTGAACGAATTTTGTAAGAATTTCTCTCTCTTTCACTGTCTTTGTTTCACGGGTTTTTAAAAGTAATTGATTTTTATAATGGGGTTTACCTGCTTTTCACTGCTGTGATTTTGCCGCTTTACACCCACTTGACTCACTTACAGAGAGATATCAATGCATAGGTTTCAAGATTCTTACTAGTCAGATATATTCTTGGGCGCTGAATAGGGGGTGTTGAGTCCAATTCATTGAGGAAGGAGTAGGGCTTGTCTATTACATATTGGGTTTATGGAACGGTATCTGAGCTAATTTGAAACCCTTGTTGTATGCATCACCCCACCTCACCTTTCCCGTTAAGCAGCCATAGTGTGTTTTCTAAACGTGTGACTCTATTCTGTTTTGTAATTCAGTTCAAGGGTAGCGGTTTTTACATTCCCTCTATAAGTCATATCTTATGATAAGTGTCTTTTTCTGTGTGACTTATTTCACTTAGAATCGTCGTACCTAAATCCAATCATCATGCTGCTACTAGCCTTATGACGTTGATTTCATGGCTGAGTGATATTCCATTGTACATAAGGACCACAACTTCTTTATCCATTTTTCTCTTTCCTGGGATATTTAAGGTGTAACGAAGTGGAGATTCTTGTCAACAGCGCAGCCCTAAACTTTGGGGTGCCTGTGTCTTGCTGATTTTTAGTTTTCCCAATTTATACGCCCATGAGTGGATGTGCCCTATGCTCCCTAAGCTGAGTTTTTTAGATGTTTCAGGACACACCGTGCACTTCTCCAGAGTGGCTGTTGGCAATTTACATCCCGCCCATCAGCGTAGCCAGGCTCCCGTTTCTCCATGGCCTGTCCTGCATTTCTGGTTTTGACACTTTATTCAGCATGGCCCTTTTGACCGATGGGAAGCGAGACTTCTTTGTAGCGCTGATTTGCCTTTCCAGGTTGCTTGGTTGGCCAAAAAGGGCGTATGCGTTTTTTCCTGAATATATTCAGGAAAAAACGCATACGCCCTTTTTGGCCAAGGGCATCATTGTCGAGGTTTTGCCGCCTTTCCTGTGCTTTAAAGGAGATTCGAATCTCCCTCCTGAAATCTGTTTCCTGCAATTCTGCCTTGCTTTCAAATCCTCTTCGTTGCCTTCCCTCAATATATTTGTGGACGAGAGTCATCATTTATAAGTCTGCAGGTTTGTGAATTGCAGTGCCCCTGAGCTCCATTTTTCAACTCGCTTTCTTGGGCGCTGGCCGCAAAAGCGCAGGTTTGCTTCAGGCCCTATTCTGGTCCCAGGCGGCATGCTGAGCCTGTGGTTAATTCTTCTTCTTGAGGGGAAAATAGAGTGACCTGTGCCTGTCCCAACACCTAGAGCTAGTCTCTCATTGGTTCCCCCTCTTCCCGTTCATCCTCAGGACAAATTGCAAGCTGTACGGAACAGGAGGTTAAAGGTGCTGATTCTCCAAGGAGGGAGATTGCTAGTAAAGGGGCTGGAATGGCGAACCCAAGCACAAGGAGATGAGAAATGAGGTGCGTTTTAGAAACCTTTCCCGATCACACGGTGTACCATCTTCTGGGTTTCTCATGCATGTTTTCGATGTAGGAAGATGCCCTTGAACCTGGAGATTTGGGACCCATGGGATGGGTACCACGCAGCATTACTTTATAGGGTCTGCGTTTGCTCACCCAACCTCACCAAACCTCTCAGCCCCAAGAGTGTCCACCCTTATGTCTCAATCAGCTGTGGGTCTGGATATGGTCAATCCAGGTGGCATCACAGCCCCTGAACGACTTTTTAAGAATTTCTCTCTCTTTCACTGTCTTTGTTTCACGGGTTTTTAAAAGTAATTGATATTTATAATGGGGTTTACCTGCTTTTCACTCCTGTGTTTTTGCCGCTTTACACCCACTTGACTCACTTACAGAGAGATATCAATGCATAGGTTTTAAGATTCTTACTAGTCAGATATATTCTTGGGCGGTGAATAGGGGGTGTTGAGTCCAATTCACTGAGGAAGGAGTAGGGCTTGTCTATTACATATTGGGTTTATGGAACGGTATCTGAGCTAATTTGAAACCCTTGTTGTATGCATCACCCCACCTCACCTTTCCCGTTAAGCAGCCATAGTGTGTTTTCTAAACGTGTGACTCTATTCTGTTTTGTAATTCAGTTCAAGGGTAGCGGTTTTTACATTCCCTCTATAAGTCATATCTTATGATAAGTGTCTTTTTCTGTGTGACTTATTTCACTTAGAATCGTCGTACCTAAATCCACTCATCATGCTGCTACTAGCCTTATGACGTTGATTTCATGGCTGAGTGATATTCCATTGTACATAAGGACCACAACTTCTTTATCCATTTTTCTCTTTCCTGGGATATTTAAGGTGTAACCAAGTGGAGGTTCTTGTCAACAGAGCAGCCCTAAATTTTGGGGTGCCTGTGTCTTGCTGATTTTTAGTTTTCCCAATTTATACGCCCATGAGTGGATGTGCCCTATGCTCCCTAAGCTGAGTTTTGTAGATGTTTCAGGACACACCGTGCACTTCTCCAGAGTGGCTGTTGGCAATTTACATCCCGCCCATCAGCGTAGCCAGGCTCCCGTTTCTCCATGGCCTGTCCTGCATTTCTGGTTTTGACACTTTATTCAGCATGGCCCTTTTGACCGATGGGAAGCGAGACTTCTTTGTAGCGATGATTTGCCTTTCCAGGTTGCTTGGTTGGCCAAAAAGGGCGTATGCGTTTTTTCCTGAATATATTCAGGAAAAAACGCATACGCCCTTTTTGGCCAAGGGCATCATTGTCGAGGTTTTGCCGCCTTTCCTGTGCTTTAAAGGCGATTCGAATCTCCCTCCTGAAATCTGTTTCCTGCAATTCTGCCTTGCTTTCAAATCCTCTTCGTTTCCTTCCATCAATATATTTGTGGACGAGAGTCATCATTTATAAGTCTGCAGGTTTGTGAATTGCAGTGCCCCTGAGCGCCATTTTTCAACTCGCTTTCTTGGGCGCTGGCCGCAAAAGCGCAGGATTGCTTCAGGCCCTATTCTGGTCCCAGGCGGCATGCTGAGCCTGTGGTTAATTCTTCTTCTTGAGGGGAAAATAGAGTGACCTGTGCCTGTCCCAACACCTAGAGCTAGTCTCTCATTGGTTCCCCCTCTTCCCGTTCATCCTCAGGACAAATTGCAAGCTGTACGGAACAGGAGGTTAAAGGTGCTGATTCTCCAAGGAGGGAGATTGCTAGTAAAGCGGCTGGAATGGCGAACCCAAGCACAAGGAGATGAGAAATGAGGTGCGTTTTAGAAACCTTTCCCGATCACACGGTGTACCATCTTCTGGGTTTCTCATGCATGTTTTCGATGTAGGAAGATGCCCTTGAACCTGGAGATTTGGGACCCATGGGATGGGTACCACGCAGCATTACTTTATAGGGTCTGCGTTTGCTCACCCAACCTCACCAAACCTCTCAGCCCCAAGAGTGTCCACCCTTATGTCTCAATCAGCTGTGGGTCTAGATATGGTCAATCCAGGTGGCATCACAGCCCCTGAACGACTTTTTAAGAATTTCTCTCTCTTTCACTGTCTTTGTTTCACGGGTTTTTAAAAGTAATTGATATTTATAATGGGGTTTACCTGCTTTTCACTCCTGTGTTTTTGCCGCTTTACACCCACTTGACTCACTTACAGAGAGATATCAATGCATAGGTTTTAAGATTCTTACTAGTCAGATATATTCTTGGGCGGTGAATAGGGGGTGTTGAGTCCAATTCACTGAGGAAGGAGTAGGGCTTGTCTATTACATATTGGGTTTATGGAACGGTATCTGAGCTAATTTGAAACCCTTGTTGTATGCATCACCCCACCTCACCTTTCCCGTTAAGCAGCCATAGTGTGTTTTCTAAACGTGTGACTCTATTCTGTTTTGTAATTCAGTTCAAGGGTAGCGGTTTTTACATTCCCTCTATAAGTCATATCTTATGATAAGTGTCTTTTTCTGTGTGACTTATTTCACTTAGAATCGTCGTACCTAAATCCACTCATCATGCTGCTACTAGCCTTATGACGTTGATTTCATGGCTGAGTGATATTCCATTGTACATAAGGACCACAACTTCTTTATCCATTTTTCTCTTTCCTGGGATATTTAAGGTGTAACCAAGTGGAGGTTCTTGTCAACAGAGCAGCCCTAAATTTTGGGGTGCCTGTGTCTTGCTGATTTTTAGTTTTCCCAATTTATACGCCCATGAGTGGATGTGCCCTATGCTCCCTAAGCTGAGTTTTGTAGATGTTTCAGGGCACACCGTGCACTTCTCCAGAGTGGCTGTTGGCAATTTACATCCCGCCCATCAGCGTAGCCAGGCTCCCGTTTCTCCATGGCCTGTCCTGCATTTCTGGTTTTGACACTTTATTCAGCATGGCCCTTTTGACCGATGGGAAGCGAGACTTCTTTGTAGCGATGATTTGCCTTTCCAGGTTGCTTGGTTGGCCAAAAAGGGCGTATGCGTTTTTTCCTGAATATATTCAGGAAAAAACGCATACGCCCTTTTTGGCCAAGGGCATCATTGTCGAGGTTTTGCCGCCTTTCCTGTGCTTTAAAGGCGATTCGAATCTCCCTCCTGAAATCTGTTTCCTGCAATTCTGCCTTGCTTTCAAATCCTCTTCGTTTCCTTCCATCAATATATTTGTGGACGAGAGTCATCATTTATAAGTCTGCAGGTTTTTGAATTGCAGTGCCCCTGAGCGCCATTTTTCAACTCGCTTTCTTGGGCGCTGGCCGCAAAAGCGCAGGATTGCTTCAGGCCCTATTCTGGTCCCAGGCGGCATGCTGAGCCTGTGGTTAATTTTTCTTCTTGAGGGGAAAATAGAGTGACCTGTGCCTGTCCCAACACCTAGAGCTAGTCTCTCATTGGTTCCCCCTCTTCCCGTTCATCCTCAGGACAAATTGCAAGCTGTACGGAACAGGAGGTTAAAGGTGCTGATTCTCCAAGGAGGGAGATTGCTAGTAAAGCGGCTGGAATGGCGAAACCAAGCACAAGGAGATGAGAAATGAGGTGCGTTTTAGAAACCTTTCCCGATCACACGGTGTACCATCTTCTGGGTTTCTCATGCATGTTTTCGATGTAGGAAGATGCCCTTGAACCTGGAGATTTGGGACCCATGGGATGGGTACCACGCAGCATTACTTTATAGGGTCTGCGTTTGCTCACCCAACCTCACCAAACCTCTCAGCCCCAAGAGTGTCCACCCTTATGTCTCAATCAGCTGTGGGTCTAGATATGGTCAATCCAGGTGGCATCACAGCCCCTGAACGACTTTTTAAGAATTTCTCTCTCTTTCACTGTCTTTGTTTCACGGGTTTTTAAAAGTAATTGATATTTACAATGGGGTTTACCTGCTTTTCACTCCTGTGTTTTTGCCGCTTTACACCCACTTGACTCACTTACAGAGAGATATCAATGCATAGGTTTTAAGATTCTTACTAGTCAGATATATTCTTGGGCGGTGAATAGGGGGTGTTGAGTCCAATTCACTGAGGAAGGAGTAGGGCTTGTCTATTACATATTGGGTTTATGGAACGGTATCTGAGCTAATTTGAAACCCTTGTTGTATGCATCACCCCACCTCACCTTTCCCGTTAAGCAGCCATAGTGTGTTTTCTAAACGTGTGACTCTATTCTCTTTTGTAATTCAGTTCAAGGGTAGCGGTTTTTACATTCCCTCTATAAGTCATATCTTATGATAAGTGTCTTTTTCTGTGTGACTTATTTCACTTAGAATCGTCGTACCTAAATCCACTCATCATGCTGCTACTAGCCTTATGACGTTGATTTCATGGCTGAGTGATATTCCATTGTACATAAGGACCACAACTTCTTTATCCATTTTTCTCTTTCCTGGGATATTTAAGGTGTAATCAAGTGCAGGTTCTGGTCAACAGAGCAGCCCTAAATTTTGGGGTGCCTGTGTCTTGCTGATTTTTAGTTTTCCCAATTTATACGCCCATGAGTGGATGTGCCCTATGCTCCCTAAGCTGAGTTTTGTAGATGTTTCAGGACACACCGTGCACTTCTCCAGAGTGGCTGTTGGCAATTTACATCCCGCCCATCAGCGTAGCCAGGCTCCCGTTTCTCCATGGCCTGTCCTGCATTTCTGCTTTTGACACTTTATTCAGCATGGCCCTTTTGACCGATGGGAAGCGAGACTTCTTTGTAGCGATGATTTGCCTTTCCAGGTTGCTTGGTTGGCCAAAAAGGGCGTATGCGTTTTTTCCTGAATATATTCAGGAAAAAACGCATAGGCCCTTTTTGGCCAAGGGCATCATTGTCGAGGTTTTGCCGCCTTTCCTGTGCTTTAAAGGCGATTCGAATCTCCCTCCTGAAATCTGTTTCCTGCAATTCTGCCTTGCTTTCAAATCCTCTTCGTTTCCTTCCATCAATATATTTGTGGACGAGAGTCATCATTTATAAGTCTGCAGGTTTGTGAATTGCAGTGCCCCTGAGCGCCATTTTTCAACTCGCTTTCTTGGGCGCTGGCCGCAAAAGCGCAGGATTGCTTCAGGCCCTATTCTGGTCCCAGGCGGCATGCTGAGCCTGTGGTTAATTCTTCTTCTTGAGGGGAAAATAGAGTGACCTGTGCCTGTCCCAACACCTAGAGCTAGTCTCTCATTGGTTCCCCCTCTTCCCGTTCATCCTCAGGACAAATTGCAACCTGTACGGAACAGGAGGTTAAAGGTGCTGATTCTCCAAGGAGGGAGATTGCTAGTAAAGCGGCTGGAATGGCGAACCCAAGCACAAGGAGATGAGAAATGAGGTGCGTTTTAGAAACCTTTCCCGATCACACGGTGTACCATCTTCTGGGTTTCTCATGAATGTTTTCGATGTAGGAAGATGCCCTTGAACCTGGAGATTTGGGAACCATGGGATGGGTACCACGCAGTATTACTTTAAAGGGTCTGCGTTTGCTCACCCAACCTCACCAAACCTCTCAGCCCCAAGAGTGTCCACCCTTATGTCTCAATCAGCTGTGGTCTAGATATGGTCAATCCAGGTGGCATCACAGCCCCTGAACGACTTTTTAAGAATTTCTCTCTCTTTCACTGTCTTTGTTTCACGGGTTTTTAAAAGTAATTGATATTTATTATGGGGTTTACCTGCTTTTCACTCCTGTGTTTTTGCCGCTTTACACCCACTTGACTCACTTACAGAGAGATATCAATGCATAGGTTTTAAGATTCTTACTAGTCAGATATATTCGTGGGCGGTGAATAGGCGGTGTTGAGTCCAATTCATTGAGCAAGGAGTAGGTCTTGTCTATTACATATTGGGTTTATGGAACGGTATCTCAGATAATTTGAAACCCTTGTTTTATGCATCACCCCACCTCACCTTTCCCGTTAAGCAGCCATAGTGTGTTTTCTAAACGTGTGACTCTATTCTGTTTTGTAATTCAGTTCAAGGGTAGCGGTTTTTACATTCCCTCTATAAGTCATATCTTATGATAAGTGTCTTTTTCTGTGTGACTTATTTCACTTAGAATCGTCGTACCTAAATCCACTCATCATGCTGCTACTAGCCTTATGACGTTGATTTCATGGCTGAGTGATATTCCATTGTACATAAGGACCACAACTTCTTTATCCATTTTTCTCTTTCCTGGGATATTTAAGGTGTAACCAAGTGGAGGTTCTTGTCAACAGAGCAGCCCTAAATTTTGGGGTGCCTGTGTCTTGCTGATTTTTAGTTTTCCCAATTTATACGCCCATGAGTGGATGTGCCCTATGCTCCCTAAGGTGAGTTTTGTAGATGTTTCAGGGCACACCGTGCACTTCTCCAGAGTGGCTGTTGGCAATTTACATCCCGCCCATCAGCGTAGCCAGGCTCCCGTTTCTCCATGGCCTGTCCTGCATTTCTGGTTTTGACACTTTATTCAGCATGGCCCTTTTGACCGATGGGAAGCGAGACTTCTTTGTAGCGCTGATTTGCCTTTCCAGGTTGCTTGGTTGGCAAAAAAGGGCGTATGCGTTTTTTCCTGAATATATTCAGGAAAAAACGCATACGCCCTTTTTGGCCAAGGGCATCATTGTCGAGGTTTTGCCGCCTTTCCTGTGCTTTAAAGGCGATTCGAATCTCCCTCCTGAAATCTGTTTCCTGCAATTCTGCCTTGCTTTCAGATCCTCTTCGTTTCCTTCCATCAATATATTTGTGGACGAGAGTCATCATTTATAAGTCTGCAGGTTTGTGAATTGCAGTGCCCCTGAGCGCCATTTTTCAACTCGCTTTCTTGGGCGCTGGCCGCAAAAGCGCAGGATTGCTTCAGGCCCTATTCTGGTCGCAGGCGGCATGCTGAGCCTGTGGTTAATTCTTCTTCTTGAGGGGAAAATAGAGTGACCTGTGCCTGTCCCAACACCTAGAGCTAGTCTCTCATTGGTTCCCCCTCTTCCCGTTCATCCTCAAGACAAATTGCAACCTGTACGGAACAGGAGGTTAAAGGTGCTGATTCTCCAAGGAGGGAGATTGCTAGTAAAGCGGCTGGAATGGCGAACCCGAGCACAAGGAGATGAGAAATGAGGTGCGTTTTAGAAACCTTTCCCGATCACACGGTGTACCATCATCTGGGTTTCTCATGAATGTTTTCGATGTAGGAAGATGCCCTTGAACCTGGAGATTTGGGACCCATGGGATGGGTACCACGCAGTATTACTTTATAGGGTCTGCGTTTGGTCACCCAACCTCACCAAACCTCTCAGCCCCAAGAGTGTCCACCCTTATGTCTCAATCAGCTGTGGGTCTAGATGTGCTCAATCCAGGTGGCATCACAGCCCCTGAACGACTTTTTAAGAATTTCTCTCTCTTTCACTGTCTTTGTTTCACGGGTTTTTAAAAGTAATTGATATTTATAATGGGGTTTACCTGCTTTTCACTCCTGTGTTTTTGCCGCTTTACACCCACTTGACTCACTTACAGAGAGATATCAATGCATAGGTTTTAAGATTCTTACTATTCAGATATATTCGTGGGCGGTGAATAGGGGGTGTTGAGTCCAATTCATTGAGCAAGGAGTAGGTCTTGTCTATTACATATTGGGTTTATGGAACGGTATCTCAGATAATTTGAAACCCTTGTTTTATGCATCACCCCACCTCACCTTTCCCGTTAAGCAGCCATAGTGTGTTTTCTAAACGTGTGACTCTATTCTGTTTTGTAATTCAGTTCAAGGGTAGCGGTTTTTACATTCCCTCTATAAGTCATATCTTATGATAAGTGTCTTTTTCTGTGTGACTTATTTCACTTAGAATCGTCGTACCTAAATCCACTCATCATGCTGCTACTAGCCTTATGACGTTGATTTCATGGCTGAGTGATATTCCATTGTACATAAGGACCACAACTTCTTTATCCATTTTTCTCTTTCCTGGGATATTTAAGGTGTAACCAAGTGGAGGTTCTTGTCAACAGAGCAGCCCTAAATTTTGGGGTGCCTGTGTCTTGCTGATTTTTAGTTTTCCCAATTTATACGCCCATGAGTGGATGTGCCCTATGCTCCCTAAGCTGAGTTTTGTAGATGTTTCAGGACACACCGTGCACTTCTCCAGAGTGGCTGTTGGCAATTTACATCCCGCCCATCAGCGTAGCCAGGCTCCCGTTTCTCCATGGCCTGTCCTGCATTTCTGGTTTTGACACTTTATTCAGCATGGCCCTTTTGACCGATGGGAAGCGAGACTTCTTTGTAGCGCTGATTTGCCTTTCCAGGTTGCTTGGTTGGCCAAAAAGGGCCTATGCGTTTTTTCCTGAATATATTCAGGAAAAAACGCATAGGCCCTTTTTGGCCAAGGGCATCATTGTCGAGGTTTTGCCGCTTTTCCTGTGCTTTAAAGGCGATTCGAATCTCCCTCCTGAAATCTGTTTCCTGCAATTCTGCCTTGCTTTCAAATCCTCTTCGTTTCCTTCCATCAATATATTTGTGGACGAGAGTCATCATTTATAAGTCTGCAGGTTTGTGAATTGCAGTGCCCCTGAGCGCCATTTTTCAACTCGCTTTCTTGGGCGCTGGCCGCAAAAGCGCAGGATTGCTTCAGGCCCTATTCTGGTCCCAGGCGGCATGCTGAGCCTGTGGTTAATTCTTCTTCTTGAGGGGAAAATAGAGTGACCTGTGCCTGTCCCAACACCTAGAGCTAGTCTCTCATTGGTTCCCCCTCTTCCCGTTCATCCTCAGGACAAATTGCAACCTGTACGGAACAGGAGGTTAAAGGTGCTGATTCTCCAAGGAGGGAGATTGCTAGTAAAGCGGCTGGAATGGCGAACCCGAGCACAAGGAGATGAGAAATGATGTGCGTTTTAGAAACCTTTCACGATCACACGGTGTACCATCTTCTGGGTTTCTCATGCATGTTTTCGATGTAGGAAGATGCCCTTGAACCTGGAGATTTGGGACCCATGGGATGGGTACCACGCAGTATTACTTTATAGCGTCTGCATTTGCTCACCCAACCTCACCAAACCTCTCAGCCCCAAGAGTGTCCACCCTTATGTCTCAATCAGCTGTGGGTCTAGATATGGTCAATCCAGGTGGCATCACAGCCCCTGAACGACTTTTTAAGAATTTCTCTCTCTTTCACTGTCTTTGTTTCACGGGTTTTTAAAAGTAATTGATATTTATAATGGGGTTTACCTGCTTTTCACTCCTGTGTTTTTGCCGCTTTACACCCACTTGACTCACTTACAGAGAGATATCAATGCATAGGTTTTAAGATTCTTACTAGTCAGATATATTCTTGGGCGGTGAATAGGGGGTGTTGAGTCCAATTCACTGAGGAAGGAGTAGGGCTTGTCTATTACATATTGGGTTTATGGAACGGTATCTGAGCTAATTTGAAACCCTTGTTGTATGCATCACCCCACCTCACCTTTCCCGTTAAGCAGCCATAGTGTGTTTTCTAAACGTGTGACTCTATTCTGTTTTGTAATTCAGTTCAAGGGTAGCGGTTTTTACATTCCCTCTATAAGTCATATCTTATGATAAGTGTCTTTTTCTGTGTGACTTATTTCACTTAGAATCGTCGTACCTAAATCCACTCATCATGCTGCTACTAGCCTTATGACGTTGATTTCATGGCTGAGTGATATTCCATTGTACATAAGGACCACAACTTCTTTATCCATTTTTCTCTTTCCTGGGATATTTAAGGTGTAACCAAGTGGAGGTTCTTGTCAACAGAGCAGCCCTAAATTTTGGGGTGCCTGTGTCTTGCTGATTTTTAGTTTTCCCAATTTATACGCCCATGAGTGGATGTGCCCTATGCTCCCTAAGCTGAGTTTTGTAGATGTTTCAGGGCACACCGTGCACTTCTCCAGAGTGGCTGTTGGCAATTTACATCCCGCCCATCAGCGTAGCCAGGCTCCCGTTTCTCCATGGCCTGTCCTGCATTTCTGGTTTTGACACTTTATTCAGCATGGCCCTTTTGACCGATGGGAAGCGAGACTTCTTTGTAGCGATGATTTGCCTTTCCAGGTTGCTTGGTTGGCCAAAAAGGGCGTATGCGTTTTTTCCTGAATATATTCAGGAAAAAACGCATACGCCCTTTTTGGCCAAGGGCATCATTGTCGAGGTTTTGCCGCCTTTCCTGTGCTTTAAAGGCGATTCGAATCTCCCTCCTGAAATCTGTTTCCTGCAATTCTGCCTTGCTTTCAAATCCTCTTCGTTTCCTTCCATCAATATATTTGTGGACGAGAGTCATCATTTATAAGTCTGCAGGTTTGTGAATTGCAGTGCCCCTGAGCGCCATTTTTCAACTCGCTTTCTTGGGCGCTGGCCGCAAAAGCGCAGGATTGCTTCAGGCCCTATTCTGGTCCCAGGCGGCATGCTGAGCCTGTGGTTAATTCTTCTTCTTGAGGGGAAAATAGAGTGACCTGTGCCTGTCCCAACACCTAGAGCTAGTCTCTCATTGGTTCCCCCTCTTCCCGTTCATCCTCAGGACAAATTGCAAGCTGTACGGAACAGGAGGTTAAAGGTGCTGATTCTCCAAGGAGGGAGATTGCTAGTAAAGCGGCTGGAATGGCGAACCCAAGCACAAGGAGATGAGAAATGAGGTGCGTTTTAGAAACCTTTCCCGATCACACGGTGTACCATCTTCTGGGTTTCTCATGCATGTTTTCGATGTAGGAAGATGCCCTTGAACCTGGAGATTTGGGACCCATGGGATGGGTACCACGCAGCATTACTTTATAGGGTCTGCGTTTGCTCACCCAAGCTCACCAAACCTCTCAGCCCCAAGAGTGTCCACCCTTATGTCTCAATCAGCTGTGGGTCTAGATATGGTCAATCCAGGTGGCATCACAGCCCCTGAACGACTTTTTAAGAATTTCTCTCTCTTTCACTGTCTTTGTTTCACGGGTTTTTAAAAGTAATTGATATTTATAATGTGGTTTACCTGCTTTTCACTCCTGTGTTTTTGCCGCTTTACACCCACTTGACTCACTTACAGAGAGATATCAATGCATAGGTTTTAAGATTCTTACTAGTCAGATATATTCTTGGGCGGTGAATAGGGGGTGTTGAGTCCAATTCACTGAGGAAGGAGTAGGGCTTGTCTATTACATATTGGGTTTATGGAACGGTATCTGAGCTAATTTGAAACCCTTGTTGTATGCATCACCCCACCTCACCTTTCCCGTTAAGCAGCCATAGTGTGTTTTCTAAACGTGTGACTCTATTCTGTTTTGTAATTCAGTTCAAGGGTAGCGGTTTTTACATTCCCTCTATAAGTCATATCTTATGATAAGTGTCTTTTTCTGTGTGACTTATTTCACTTAGAATCGTCGTACCTAAATCCACTCATCATGCTGCTACTAGCCTTATGACGTTGATTTCATGGCTGAGTGATATTCCATTGTACATAAGGACCACATCTTCTTTATCCATTTTTCTCTTTCCTGGGATATTTAAGGTGTAATCAAGTGCAGGTTCTGGTCAACAGAGCAGCCCTAAATTTTGGGGTGCCTGTGTCTTGCTGATTTTTAGTTTTCCCAATTTATACGCCCATGAGTGGATGTGCCCTATGCTCCCTAAGCTGAGTTTTGTAGATGTTTCAGGACACACCGTGCACTTCTCCAGAGTGGCTGTTGGCAATTTACATCCCGCCCATCAGCGTAGCCAGGCTCCCGTTTCTCCATGGCCTGTCCTGCATTTCTGCTTTTGACACTTTATTCAGCATGGCCCTTTTGACCGATGGGAAGCGAGACTTCTTTGTAGCGCTGATTTGCCTTTCCAGGTTGCTTGGTTGGCCAAAAAGGGCCTATGCGTTTTTTCCTGAATATATTCAGGAAAAAACGCATAGGCCCTTTTTGGCCAAGGGCATCATTGTCGAGGTTTTGCCGCCTTTCCAGTGCTTTAAAGGCGATTCGAATCTCCCTCCTGAAATCTGTTTCCTGCAATTCTGCCTTGCTTTCAAATCCTCTTCGTTTCCTTCCATCAATATATTTGTGGACGAGAGTCATCATTTATAAGTCTGCAGGTTTGTGAATTGCAGTGCCCCTGAGCGCCATTTTTCAACTCGCTTTCTTGGGCGCTGGCCGCAAAAGCGCAGGATTGCTTCAGGCCCTATTCTGGTCCCAGGCGGCATGCTGAGCCTGTGGTTAATTCTTCTTCTTGAGGGGAAAATAGAGTGACCTGTGCCTGTCCCAACACCTAGAGCTAGTCTCTCATTGGTTCCCCCTCTTCCCGTTCATCCTCAGGACAAATTGCAACCTGTACGGAACAGGAGGTTAAAGGTGCTGATTCTCCAAGGAGGGAGATTGCTAGTAAAGCGGCTGGAATGGCGAACCCAAGCACAAGGAGATGAGAAATGAGGTGCGTTTTAGAAACCTTTCCCGATCACACGGTGTACCATCTTCTGGGTTTCTCATGAATGTTTTCGATGTAGGAAGATGCCCTTGAACCTGGAGATTTGGGACCCATGGGATGGGTACCACGCAGTATTACTTTATAGGGTCTGCGTTTGGTCACCCAACCTCACCAAACCTCTCAGCCCCAAGAGTGTCCACCCTTATGTCTCAATCAGCTGTGGGTCTAGATATGGTCAATCCAGGTGGCATCACAGCCCCTGAACGACTTTTTAAGAATTTCTCTCTCTTTCACTGTCTTTGTTTCACGGGTTTTTAAAAGTAATTGATATTTATTATGGGGTTTACCTGCTTTTCACTCCTGTGTTTTTGCCGCTTTACACCCACTTGACTCACTTACAGAGAGATATCAATGCATAGGTTTTAAGATTCTTACTAGTCAGATATATTCGTGGGCGGTGAATAGGCGGTGTTGAGTCCAATTCATTGAGCAAGGAGTAGGTCTTGTCTATTACATATTGGGTTTATGGAACGGTATCTCAGATAATTTGAAACCCTTGTTTTATGCATCACCCCACCTCACCTTTCCCGTTAAGCAGCCATAGTGTGTTTTCTAAACGTGTGACTCTATTCTGTTTTGTAATTCAGTTCAAGGGTAGCGGTTTTTACATTCCCTCTATAAGTCATATCTTATGATAAGTGTCTTTTTCTGTGTGACTTATTTCACTTAGAATCGTCGTACCTAAATCCACTCATCATGCTGCTACTAGCCTTATGACGTTGATTTCATGGCTGAGTGATATTCCATTGTACATAAGGACCACAACTTCTTTATCCATTTTTCTCTTTCCTGGGATATTTAAGGTGTAATCAAGTGCAGGTTCTGGTCAACAGAGCAGCCCTAAATTTTGGGGTTCCTGTGACTTGCTGATTTTTAGTTTTCCCAATTTATACGCCCATGAGTGGATGTGCCCTATGCTCCCTAAGCTGAGTTTTGTAGATGTTTCAGGACACACCGTGCACTTCTCCAGAGTGACTGTTGGCAATTTACATCCCGCCCATCAGCGTAGCCAGGCTCCCGTTTCTCCATGGCCTGTCCTGCATTTCTGCTTTTGACACTTTATTCAGCATGGCCCTTTTGACCGATGGGAAGCGAGACTTCTTTGTAGCGCTGATTTGCCTTTCCAGGTTGCTTGGTTGGCCAAAAAGGGCGTATGCGTTTTTTCCTGAATATATTCAGGAAAAAACGCATAGGCCCTTTTTGGCCAAGGGCATAATTGTCGAGGTTTTGCCGCCTTTCCTGTGCTTTAAAGGCGATTCGAATCTCCCTCCTGAAATCTGTTTCCTGCAATTCTGCCTTGCTTTCAAATCCTCTTCGTTTCCTTCCATCAATATATTTGTGGACGAGAGTCATCATTTATAAGTCTGCAGGTTTGTGAATTGCAGTGCCCCTGAGCGCCATTTTTCAACTCGCTTTCTTGGGCGCTGGCCGCAAAAGCGCAGGATTGCTTCAGGCCCTATTCTGGTCCCAGGCGGCATGCTGAGCCTGTGGTTAATTCTTCTTCTTGAGGGGAAAATAGAGTGACCTGTGCCTGTCCCAACACCTAGAGCTAGTCTCTCATTGGTTCCCCCTCTTCCCGTTCATCCTCAGGAAAAATTGCAACCTGTACGGAACAGGAGGTTAAAGGTGCTGATTCTCCAAGGAGGGAGATTGCTAGTAAAGCGGCTGGAATGGCGAACCCGAGCACAAGGAGATGAGAAATGAGGTGCGTTTTAGAAACCTTTCCCGATCACACGGTGTACCATCTTCTGGGTTTCTCATGAATGTTTTCGATGTAGGAAGATGCCCTTGAACCTGGAGATTTGGGACCCATGGGATGGGTACCACGCAGTATTACTTTATAGGGTCTGCGTTTGGTCACCCAACCTCACCAAACCTCTCAGCCCCAAGAGTGTCCACCCTTATGTCTCAATCAGCTGTGGGTCTAGATATGGTCAATCCAGGTGGCATCACAGCCCCTGAACGACTTTTTAAGAATTTCTCTCTCTTTCACTGTCTTTGTTTCACGGGTTTTTAAAAGTAATTGATATTTATTATGGGGTTTACCTGCTTTTCACTCCTGTGTTTTTGCCGCTTTACACCCACTTGACTCACTTACAGAGAGATATCAATGCATAGGTTTTAAGATTCTTACTAGTCAGATATATTCGTGGGCGGTGAATAGGCGGTGTTGAGTCCAATTCATTGAGCAAGGAGTAGGTCTTGTCTATTACATATTGGGTTTATGGAACGGTATCTCAGATAATTTGAAACCCTTGTTTTATGCATCACCCCACCTCACCTTTCCCGTTAAGCAGCCATAGTGTGTTTTCTAAACGTGTGACTCTATTCTGTTTTGTAATTCAGTTCAAGGGTAGCGGTTTTTACATTCCCTCTATAAGTCATATCTTATGATAAGTGTCTTTTTCTGTGTGACTTATTTCACTTAGAATCGTCGTACCTAAATCCACTCATCATGCTGCTACTAGCCTTATGACGTTGATTTCATGGCTGAGTGATATTCCATTGTACATAAGGACCACAACTTCTTTATCCATTTTTCTCTTTCCTGGGATATTTAAGGTGTAACCAAGTGGAGGTTCTTGTCAACAGAGCAGCCCTAAATTTTGGGGTGCCTGTGTCTTGCTGATTTTTAGTTTTCCCAATTTATACGCCCATGAGTGGATGTGCCCTATGCTCCCTAAGCTGAGTTTTGTAGATGTTTCAGGACACACCGTGCACTTCTCCAGAGTGGCTGTTGGCAATTTACATCCCGACCATCAGCGTAGCCAGGCTCCCGTTTCTCCATGGCCTGTCCTGCATTTCTGGTTTTGACACTTTATTCAGCATGGCCCTTTTGACCGATGGGAAGCGAGACTTCTTTGTAGCGCTGATTTGCCTTTCCAGGTTGCTTGGTTGGCCAAAAAGGGCGTATGCGTTTTTTCCTGAATATATTCAGGAAAAAACGCATACGCCCTTTTTGGCCAAGGGCATCATTGTCGAGGTTTTGCCGCCTTTCCTGTGCTTTAAAGGCGATTCGAATCTCCCTCCTGAAATCTGTTTCCTGCAATTCTGCCTTGCTTTCAAATCCTCTTCGTTTCCTTCCATCAATATATTTGTGGACGAGAGTCATCATTTATAAGTCTGCAGGTTTGTGAATTGCAGTGCCCCTGAGCGCCATTTTTCAACTCGCTTTCTTGGGCGCTGGCCGCAAAAGCGCAGGATTGCTTCAGGCCCTATTCTGGTCGCAGGCGGCATGCTGAGCCTGTGGTTAATTCTTCTTCTTGAGGGGAAAATAGAGTGACCTGTGCCTGTCCCAACACCTAGAGCTAGTCTCTCATTGGTTCCCCCTCTTCCCGTTCATACTCAGGACAAATTGCAACCTGTACGGAACAGGAGGTTAAAGGTGCTGATTCTCCAAGGAGGGAGATTGCTAGTAAAGCGGCTGGAATGGCGAACCCGAGCACAAGGAGATGAGAAATGAGGTGCGTTTTAGAAACCTTTCCCGATCACACGGTGTACCATCTTCTGGGTTTCTCATGAATGTTTTCGATGTAGGAAGATGCCCTTGAACCTGGAGATTTGGGACCCATGGGATGGGTACCACGCAGTATTACTTTATAGGGTCTGCGTTTGGTCACCCAACCTCACCAAACCTCTCAGCCCCAAGAGTGTCCACCCTTATGTCTCAATCAGCTGTGGGTCTAGATGTGGTCAATCCAGGTGGCATCACAGCCCCTGAACGACTTTTTAAGAATTTCTCTCTCTTTCACTGTCTTTGTTTCACGGGTTTTTAAAAGTAATTGATATTTATAATGGGGTTTACCTGCTTTTCACTCCTGTGTTTTTGCCGCTTTACACCCACTTGACTCACTTACAGAGAGATATCAATGCATAGGTTTTAAGATTCTTACTATTCAGATATATTCGTGGGCGGTGAATAGGGGGTGTTGAGTCCAATTCATTGAGCAAGGAGTAGGTCTTGTCTATTACATATTGGGTTTATGGAACGGTATCTCAGATAATTTGAAACCCTTGTTTTATGCATCACCCCACCTCACCTTTCCCGTTAAGCAGCCATAGTGTGTTTTCTAAACGTGTGACTCTATTCTGTTTTGTAATTCAGTTCAAGGGTAGCGGTTTTTACATTCCCTCTATAAGTCATATCTTATGATAAGTGTCTTTTTCTGTGTGACTTATTTCACTTAGAATCGTCGTACCTAAATCCACTCATCATGCTGCTACTAGCCTTATGACGTTGATTTCATGGCTGAGTGATATTCCATTGTACATAAGGACCACAACTTCTTTATCCATTTTTCTCTTTCCTGGGATATTTAAGGTGTAACCAAGTGGAGGTTCTTGTCAACAGAGCAGCCCTAAATTTTGGGGTGCCTGTGTCTTGCTGATTTTTAGTTTTCCCAATTTATACGCCCATGAGTGGATGTGCCCTATGCTCCCTAAGCTGAGTTTTGTAGATGTTTCAGGACACACCGTGCACTTCTCCAGAGTGGCTGTTGGCAATTTACATCCCGCCCATCAGCGTAGCCAGGCTCCCGTTTCTCCATGGCCTGTCCTGCATTTCTGGTTTTGACACTTTATTCAGCATGGCCCTTTTGACCGATGGGAAGCGAGACTTCTTTGTAGCGCTGATTTGCCTTTCCAGGTTGCTTGGTTGGCCAAAAAGGGCCTATGCGTTTTTTCCTGAATATATTCAGGAAAAAACGCATAGGCCCTTTTTGGCCAAGGGCATCATTGTCGAGGTTTTGCCGCTTTTCCTGTGCTTTAAAGGCGATTCGAATCTCCCTCCTGAAATCTGTTTCCTGCAATTCTGCCTTGCTTTCAAATCCTCTTCGTTTCCTTCCATCAATATATTTGTGGACGAGAGTCATCATTTATAAGTCTGCAGGTTTGTGAATTGCAGTGCCCCTGAGCGCCATTTTTCAACTCGCTTTCTTGGGCGCTGGCCGCAAAAGCGCAGGATTGCTTCAGGCCCTATTCTGGTCCCAGGCGGCATGCTGAGCCTGTGGTTAATTCTTCTTCTTGAGGGGAAAATAGAGTGACCTGTGCCTGTCCCAACACCTAGAGCTAGTCTCTCATTGGTTCCCCCTCTTCCCGTTCATCCTCAGGACAAATTGCAACCTGTACGGAACAGGAGGTTAAAGGTGCTGATTCTCCAAGGAGGGAGATTGCTAGTAAAGCGGCTGGAATGGCGAACCCGAGCACAAGGAGATGAGAAATGAGGTGCGTTTTAGAAACCTTTCACGATCACACGGTGTACCATCTTCTGGGTTTCTCATGAATGTTTTCGATGTAGGAAGATGCCCTTGAACCTGGAGATTTGGGACCCATGGGATGGGTACCACGCAGTATTACTTTATAGCGTCTGCGTTTGGTCACCCAACCTCACCAAACCTCTCAGCCCCAAGAGTGTCCACCCTTATGTCTCAATCAGCTGTGGGTCTAGATATGGTCAATCCAGGTGGCATCACAGCCCCTGAACGACTTTTTAAGAATTTCTCTCTCTTTCACTGTCTTTGTTTCACGGGTTTTTAAAAGTAATTGATATTTATTATGGGGTTTACCTGCTTTTCACTCCTGTGTTTTTGCCGCTTTACACCCACTTGACTCACTTACAGAGAGATATCAATGCATAGGTTTTAAGATTCTTACTAGTCAGATATATTCGTGGGCGGTGAATAGGCGGTGTTGAGTCCAATTCATTGAGCAAGGAGTAGGTCTTGTCTATTACATATTGGGTTTATGGAACGGTATCTCAGATAATTTGAAACCCTTGTTTTATGCATCACCCCACCTCACCTTTCCCGTTAAGCAGCCATAGTGTGTTTTCTAAACGTGTGACTCTATTCTGTTTTGTAATTCAGTTCAAGGGTAGCGGTTTTTACATTCCCTCTATAAGTCATATCTTATGATAAGTGTCTTTTTCTGTGTGACTTATTTCACTTAGAATCGTCGTACCTAAATCCACTCATCATGCTGCTACTGGCCTTATGACGTTGATTTCATGGCTGAGTGATATTCCATTGTACATAAGGACCACAACTTCTTTATCCATTTTTCTCTTTCCTGGGATATTTAAGGTGTAACCAAGTGGAGGTTCTTGTCAACAGAGCAGCCCTAAATTTTGGGGTGCCTGTGTCTTGCTGATTTTTAGTTTTCCCAATTTATACGCCCATGAGTGGATGTGCCCTATGCTCCCTAAGCTGAGTTTTGTAGATGTTTCAGGACACACCGTGCACTTCTCCAGAGTGGCTGTTGGCAATTTACATCCCGCCCATCAGCGTAGCCAGGCTCCCTTTTCTCCATGGCCTGTCCTGCATTTCTGGTTTTGACACTTTATTCAGCATGGCCCTTTTGACCGATGGGAAGCGAGACTTCTTTGTAGCGCTGATTTGCCTTTCCAGGTTGCTTGGTTGGCCAAAAAGGGCGTATGCGTTTTTTCCTGAATATATTCAGGAAAAAACGCATACGCCCTTTTTGGCCAAGGGCATCATGGTCGAGGTTTTGCCGCCTTTCCTGTGCTTTAAAGGCGATTCGAATCTCCCTCCTGAAATCTGTTTCCTGCAATTCTGCCTTGCTTTCAAATCCTCTTCGTTTCCTTCCATCAATATATTTGTGGACGAGAGTCATCATTTATAAGTCTGCAGGTTTGTGAATTGCAGTGCCCCTGAGCGCCATTTTTCAACTCGCTTTCTTGGGCGCTGGCCGCAAAATCGCAGGATTGCTTCTGGCCCTATTCTGGTCGCAGGCGGCATGCTGAGCCTGTGGTTAATTCTTCTTCTTGAGGGGAAAATAGAGTGACCTGTGCCTGTCCCAACACCTAGAGCTAGTCTCTCATTGGTTCCCCCTCTTCCCGTTCATCCTCAGGACAAATTGCAAGCTGTACGGAACAGGAGGTTAAAGGTGCTGATTCTCCAAGGAGGGAGATTGCTAGTAAAGCGGCTGGAATGGCGAACCCGAGCACAAGGAGATGAGAAATGAGGTGCGTTTTAGAAACCTTTCCCGATCACACGGTGTACCATCTTCTGGGTTTCTCATGCATGTTTTCGATGTAGGAAGATGCCCTTGAACCTGGAGATTTGGGACCCATGGGATGGGTACCAAGCAGTATTACTTTAAAGGGTCTGCGTTTGCTCACCCAACCTCACCAAACCTCTCAGCCCCAAGAGTGTCCACCCTTATGTCTCAATCAGCTGTGGGTCTAGATATGGTCAATCCAGGTGGCATTACAGCCGCTGAAAGAATTTTGTAAGAATTTCTCTCTCTTTCACTGTCTTTGTTTCACGGGTTTTTAAAAGTAATTGATTTTTATAATGGGGTTTACCTGCTTTTCACTGCTGTGATTTTGCCGCTTTACACCCACTTGACTCACTTACAGAGAGATATCAATGCATAGGTTTCAAGATTCTTACTAGTCAGATATATTCTTGGGCGGTGAATAGGGGGTGCTGAGTCCAATTCCTTGAGCAAGGAGTAGGGCTTGTCTATTACATATTGGGTTTATGGAACGGTATCTGAGCTAATTTGAAACCCTTGTTGTATGCATCACCCCACCTCACCTTTCCCGTTAAGCAGCCATAGTGTGTTTTCTAAACGTGTGATTCTATTCTGTTTTGTAATTCAGTTCAAGGGTAGCGGTTTTTACATTCCCTCTATAAGTCATATCTTATGATAAGTGTCTTTTTCTGTGTGACTTATTTCACTTAGAATCGTCGTACCTAAATCCACTCATCATGCTGCTACTAGCCTTATGACGTTGATTTCATGGCTGAGTGATATTCCATTGTACATAAGGACCACAACTTCTTTATCCATTTTTCTCTTTCCTTGGATATTTAAGGTGTAACGAAGTGGAGATTCTTGTCAACAGAGCAGCCCTAAATTTTGGGGTGCCTGTGTCTTGCTGATTTTTACTTTTCCCAATTTATACGCCCATGAGTGGATGTGCCCTATGCTCCCTAAGCTGAGTTTTGTAGATGTTTCAGGACACACCGTGCACTTCTCCAGAGTGGCTGTTGGCAATTTACATCCCGCCCATCAGCGTAGCCAGGCTCCCGTTTCTCCATGGCCTGTCCTGCATTTCTGCTTTTGACACTTTATTCAGCATGGCCCTTTTGACCGATGGGAAGCGAGACTTCTTTGTAGCGCTGATTTGCCTTTCCAGGTTGCTTGGTTGGCCAAAAAGGGCGTATGCGTTTTTTCCTGAATATATTCAGGAAAAAACGCATACGCCCTTTTTGGCCAAGGGCATCATTGTCGAGGTTTTGCCGCCTTTCCTGTGCTTTAAAGGCGATTCGAATCTCCCTCCTGAAATCTGTTTCCTGCAATTCTGCCTTGCTTTCAAATCCTCTTCGTTTCCTTCCATCAATATATTTGTGGACGAGAGTCATCATTTATAAGTCTGCAGGTTTGTGAATTGCAGTGCCCCTGAGCGCCATTTTTCAACTCGCTTTCTTGGGCGATGGCCGCAAAAGCGCAGGATTGCTTCAGGCCCTATTCTGGTCCCAGGCGGCATGCTGAGCCTGTGGTTAATTCTTCTTCTTGAGGGGAAAATAGAGTGACCTGTGCCTGTCCCAACACCTAGAGCTAGTCTCTCATTGGTTCCCCCTCTTCCCGTTCATCCTCAGGACAAATTGCAACCTGTACGGAACAGGAGGTTAAAGGTGCTGATTCTCCCAGGAGGGAGATTGCTAGTAAAGCGGCTGGAATGGCGAACCCAAGCACAAGGAGATGAGAAATGAGGTGCGTTTTAGAAACCTTTCCCGATCACACGGTGTACCATCTTCTGGGTTTCTCATGAATGTTTTCGATGTAGGAAGATGCCCTTGAACCTGGAGATTTGGGACCCATGGGATGGGTACCACGCAGTATTACTTTATAGGGTCTGCGTTTGCTCACCCAACCTCACCAAACCTCTCAGCCCCAAGAGTGTCCACCCTTATGTCTCAATCAGCTGTGGGTCTAGATGTGGTCAATCCAGGTGGCATCACAGCCCCTGAACGACTTTTTAAGAATTTCTCTCTCTTTCACTGTCTTTGTTTCACGGGTTTTTAAAAGTAATTGATATTTATAATGGGGTTTACCTGCTTTTCACTCCTGTGTTTTTGCCGCTTTACACCTACTTGACTCACTTACAGAGAGATATCAATGCATAGGTTTTAAGATTCTTACTATTCAGATATATTCGTGGGCGGTGAATAGGGGGTGTTGAGTCCAATTCATTGAGCAAGGAGTAGGTCTTGTCTATTACATATTGGGTTTATGGAACGGTATCTCAGATAATTTGAAACCCTTGTTTTATGAATCACCCCACCTCACCTTTCCCGTTAAGCAGCCATAGTGTGTTTTCTAAACGTGTGACTCTATTCTGTTTTGTAATTCAGTTCAAGGGTAGCGGTTTTTACATTCCCTCTATAAGTCATATCTTATGATAAGTGTCTTTTTCTGTGTGACTTATTTCACTTAGAATCGTCGTACCTAAATCCACTCATCATGCTGCTACTAACCTTATGACGTTGATTTCATGGCTGAGTGATATTCCATTGTACATAAGGACCACAACTTCTTTATCCATTTTTCTCTTTCCTGGGATATTTAAGGTGTAACCAAGTGGAGGTTCTTGTCAACAGAGCAGACCTAAATTTTGGGGTGCCTGTGTCTTGCTGATTTTTAGTTTTCCCAATTTATACGCCCATGAGTGGATGTGCCCTATGCTCCCTAAGCTCAGTTTTGTAGATGTTTCAGGACACACCGTGCACTTCTCCAGAGTGGCTGTTGGCAATTTACATCCCGCCCATCAGCGTAGCCAGGCTCCCGTTTCTCCATGGCCTGTCCTGCATTTCTGGTTTTGACACTTTATTCAGCATGGCCCTTTTGACCGATGGGAAGCGAGACTTCTTTGTAGCGCTGATTTGCCTTTCCAGGTTGCTTGGTTGGCCAAAAAGGGCGTATGCGTTTTTTCCTGAATATATTCAGGAAAAAACGCATACGCCCTTTTTGGCCAAGGGCATCATTGTCGAGGTTTTGCCGCCTTTCCTGTGCTTTAAAGGCGATTCGAATCTCCCTCCTGAAATCTGTTTCCTGCAATTCTGCCTTGCTTTCAAATCCTCTTCGTTTCCTTCCATCAATATATTTGTGGACGAGAGTCATCATTTATAAGTCTGCAGGTTTGTGAATTGCAGTGCCCCTGATTGCCATTTTTCAACTCGCTTTCTTGGGCGCTGGCCGCAAAAGCGCAGGATTGCTTCAGGCCCTATTCTGGTCCCAGGCGGCATGCTGAGCCTGTGGTTAATTCTTCTTCCTGATGGGAAAATAGAGTGACCTCTGCCTGTCCCAACACCTAGAGCTAGTCTCTCATTGGTTCCCCCTCTTCCCTTTCATCCTCAGGACAAATTGCAACCTGTACGGAACAGGAGGTTAAAGGTGCTGATTCTCCAAGGAGGGAGATTGCTAGTAAAGCGGCCTGAATGGCGAACCCAAGCACAAGGAAATGAGAAATGAGGTGCGTTTTAGAAACCTTTCCCGATCACACGGTGTACCATCTTCTGGGTTTCTCATGAATGTTTTCGATGTAGGAAGATGCCCTTGAACCTGGAGATTTGGGACCCATGGGATGGGTACCACGCAGTATTACTTTATAGGGTCTGCGTTTGGTCACCCAACCTCACCAAACCTCTCAGCCCCAAGAGTGTCCACCCTTATGTCTCAATCAGCTGTGGGTCTAGATGTGCTCAATCCAGGTGGCATCACAGCCCCTGAACGACTTTTTAAGAATTTCTCTCTCTTTCACTGTCTTTGTTTCACGGGTTTTTAAAAGTAATTGATATTTATAATGGGGTTTACCTGCTTTTCACTCCTGTGTTTTTGCCGCTTTACACCCACTTGACTCACTTACAGAGAGATATCAATGCATAGGTTTTAAGATTCTTACTATTCAGATATATTCGTGGGCGGTGAATAGGGGGTGTTGAGTCCAATTCATTGAGCAAGGAGTAGGTCTTGTCTATTACATATTGGGTTTATGGAACGGTATCTCAGATAATTTGAAACCCTTGTTTTATGAATCACCCCACTTCACCTTTCCCGTTAAGCAGCCATAGTGTGTTTTGTAAACGTGTGACTCTATTCTGTTTTGTAATTCAGTTCAAGGGTAGCGGTTTTTACATTCCCTCTATAAGTCATATCTTATGATAAGTGTCTTTTTCTGTGTGACTTATTTCACTTAGAATCGTCGTACCTAAATCCACTCATCATGCTGCTACTAGCCTTATGACGTTGATTTCATGGCTGAGTGATATTCCATTGTACATAAGGACCACAACTTCTTTATCCATTTTTCTCTTTCCTGGGATATTTAAGGTGTAACCAAGTGGAGGTTCTTGTCAACAGAGCAGACCTAAATTTTGGGGTGCCTGTGTCTTGCTGATTTTTAGTTTTCCCAATTTATACGCCCATGAGTGGATGTGCCCTATGCTTCCTAAGCTGAGTTTTGTAGATGTTTCAGGACACACCGTGCACTTCTCCAGAGTGGCTGTTGGCAATTTACATCCCGCCCATCAGCGTAGCCAGGCTCCCGTTTCTCCATGGCCTGTCCTGCATTTCTGCTTTTGACACTTTATTCAGCATGGCCCTTTTGACCGATGGGAAGCGAGACTTCTTTGTAGCGCTGATTTGCCTTTCCAGGTTGCTTGGTTGGCCAAAAAGGGCCTATGCGTTTTTTCCTGAATATATTCAGGAAAAAACGCATAGGCCCTTTTTGGCCAAGGGCATAATTGTCGAGGTTTTGCCGCCTTTCCAGTGCTTTAAAGGCGATTCGAATCTCCCTCCTGAAATCTGTTTCCTGCAATTCTGCCTTGCTTTCAAATCCTCTTCGTTTCCTTCCATCAATATATTTGTGGACGAGAGTCATCATTTATAAGTCTGCAGGTTTGTGAATTGCAGTGCCCCTGAGCGCCATTTTTCAACTCGCTTTCTTGGGCGCTGGCCGCAAAAGCGCAGGATTGCTTCAGGCCCTATTCTGGTCCCAGGCGGCATGCTGAGCCTGTGGTTAATTCTTCTTCTTGAGGGGAAAATATAGTGACCTGTGCCTGTCCCAACACCTAGAGCTAGTCTCTCATTGGTTCCCCCTCTTCCCGTTCATCCTCAGGACAAATTGCAACCTGTACGGAACAGGAGGTTAAAGGTGCTGATTCTCCCAGGAGGGAGATTGCTAGTAAAGCGGCTGGAATGGCGAACCCAAGCACAAGGAGATGAGAAATGAGGTGCGTTTTAGAAACCTTTCCCGATCACACGGTGTACCATCTTCTGGGTTTCTCATGAATGTTTTCGATGTAGGAAGATGCCCTTGAACCTGGAGATTTGGGACCCATGGGATGGGTACCACGCAGTATTACTTTATAGGGTCTGCGTTTGGTCACCCAACCTCACCAAACCTCTCAGCCCCAAGAGTGTCCACCCTTATGTCTCAATCAGCTGTGGGTCTAGATGTGGTCAATCCAGGTGGCATCACAGCCCCTGAACGACTTTTTAAGAATTTCTCTCTCTTTCACTGTCTTTGTTTCACGGGTTTTTAAAAGTAATTGATATTTATTATGGGGTTTACCTGCTTTTCACTCCTGTGTTTTTGCCGCTTTACACCCACTTGACTCACTTACAGAGAGATATCAATGCATAGGTTTTAAGATTCTTACTAGTCAGATATATTCGTGGGCGGTGAATAGGGGGTGTTGAGTCCAATTCATTGAGCAAGGAGTAGGTCTTGTCTATTACATATTGGGTTTATGGAACGGTATCTCAGATAATGTGAAACCCTTGTTGTATGCATCACCCCACCTCACCTTTCCCGTTAAGCAGCCATAGTGTGTTTTCTAAACGTGTGACTCTATTCTGTTTTGTAATTCAGTTCAAGGGTAGCGGTTTTTACATTCCCTCTATAAGTCATATCTTATGATAAGTGTCTTTTTCTGTGTGACTTATTTCACTTAGAATCGTCGTACCTAAATCCACTCATCATGCTGCTACTAGCCTTATGACGTTGATTTCATGGCTGAGTGATATTCCATTGTACATAAGGACCACAACTTCTTTATCCATTTTTCTCTTTCCTGGGATATTTAAGGTGTAACCAAGTGGAGGTTCTTGTCAACAGAGCAGCCCTAAATTTTGGGGTGCCTGTGTCTTGCTGATTTTTACTTTTCCCAATTTATACGCCCATGAGTGGATGTGCCCTATGCTCCCTAAGCTGAGTTTTGTAGATGTTTCAGGACACACCGTGCACTTCTCCAGAGTGGCTGTTGGCAATTTACATCCCGCCCATCAGCGTAGCCAGGCTCCCGTTTCTCCATGGCCTGTCCTGCATTTCTGGTTTTGACACTTTATTCAGCATGGCCCTTTTGACCGATGGGAAGCGAGACTTCTTTGTAGCGCTGATTTGCCTTTCCAGGTTGCTTGGTTGGCCAAAAAGGGCGTATGCGTTTTTTCCTGAATATATTCAGGAAAAAACGCATACGCCCTTTTTGGCCAAGGGCATCATTGTCGAGGTTTTGCCGCCTTTCCTGTGCTTTAAAGGCGATTCGAATCTCCCTCCTGAAATCTGTTTCCTGCAATTCTGCCTTGCTTTCAAATCCTCTTCGTTTCCTTCCATCAATATATTTGTGGACGAGAGTCATCATTTATAAGTCTGCAGGTTTGTGAATTGCAGTGCCCCTGAGCGCCATTTTTCAACTCGCTTTCTTGGGCGATGGCCGCAAAAGCGCAGGATTGCTTCAGGCCCTATTCTGGTCCCAGGCGGCATGCTGAGCCTGTGGTTAATTCTTCTTCTTGAGGGGAAAATAGAGTGACCTGTGCCTGTCCCAACACCTAGAGCTAGTCTCTCATTGGTTCCCCCTCTTCCCGTTCATCCTCAGGACAAATTGCAACCTGTACGGAACAGGAGGTTAAAGGTGCTGATTCTCCCAGGAGGGAGATTGCTAGTAAAGCGGCTGGAATGGCGAACCCAAGCACAAGGAGATGAGAAATGAGGTGCGTTTTAGAAACCTTTCCCGATCACACGGTGTACCATCTTCTGGGTTTCTCATGAATGTTTTCGATGTAGGAAGATGCCCTTGAACCTGGAGATTTGGGACCCATGGGATGGGTACCACGCAGTATTACTTTATAGGGTCTGCGTTTGCTCACCCAACCTCACCAAACCTCTCAGCCCCAAGAGTGTCCACCCTTATGTCTCAATCAGCTGTGGGTCTAGATGTGGTCAATCCAGGTGGCATCACAGCCCCTGAACGACTTTTTAAGAATTTCTCTCTCTTTCACTGTCTTTGTTTCACGGGTTTTTAAAAGTAATTGATATTTATAATGGGGTTTACCTGCTTTTCACTCCTGTGTTTTTGCCGCTTTACACCTACTTGACTCACTTACAGAGAGATATCAATGCATAGGTTTTAAGATTCTTACTATTCAGATATATTCGTGGGCGGTGAATAGGGGGTGTTGAGTCCAATTCATTGAGCAAGGAGTAGGTCTTGTCTATTACATATTGGGTTTATGGAACGGTATCTCAGATAATTTGAAACCCTTGTTTTATGAATCACCCCACCTCACCTTTCCCGTTAAGCAGCCATAGTGTGTTTTCTAAACGTGTGACTCTATTCTGTTTTGTAATTCAGTTCAAGGGTAGCGGTTTTTACATTCCCTCTATAAGTCATATCTTATGATAAGTGTCTTTTTCTGTGTGACTTATTTCACTTAGAATCGTCGTACCTAAATCCACTCATCATGCTGCTACTAACCTTATGACGTTGATTTCATGGCTGAGTGATATTCCATTGTACATAAGGACCACAACTTCTTTATCCATTTTTCTCTTTCCTGGGATATTTAAGGTGTAACCAAGTGGAGGTTCTTGTCAACAGAGCAGACCTAAATTTTGGGGTGCCTGTGTCTTGCTGATTTTTAGTTTTCCCAATTTATACGCCCATGAGTGGATGTGCCCTATGCTCCCTAAGCTCAGTTTTGTAGATGTTTCAGGACACACCGTGCACTTCTCCAGAGTGGCTGTTGGCAATTTACATCCCGCCCATCAGCGTAGCCAGGCTCCCGTTTCTCCATGGCCTGTCCTGCATTTCTGGTTTTGACACTTTATTCAGCATGGCCCTTTTGACCGATGGGAAGCGAGACTTCTTTGTAGCGCTGATTTGCCTTTCCAGGTTGCTTGGTTGGCCAAAAAGGGCGTATGCGTTTTTTCCTGAATATATTCAGGAAAAAACGCATACGCCCTTTTTGGCCAAGGGCATCATTGTCGAGGTTTTGCCGCCTTTCCTGTGCTTTAAAGGCGATTCGAATCTCCCTCCTGAAATCTGTTTCCTGCAATTCTGCCTTGCTTTCAAATCCTCTTCGTTTCCTTCCATCAATATATTTGTGGACGAGAGTCATCATTTATAAGTCTGCAGGTTTGTGAATTGCAGTGCCCCTGATTGCCATTTTTCAACTCGCTTTCTTGGGCGCTGGCCGCAAAAGCGCAGGATTGCTTCAGGCCCTATTCTGGTCCCAGGCGGCATGCTGAGCCTGTGGTTAATTCTTCTTCCTGATGGGAAAATAGAGTGACCTCTGCCTGTCCCAACACCTAGAGCTAGTCTCTCATTGGTTCCCCCTCTTCCCTTTCATCCTCAGGACAAATTGCAACCTGTACGGAGCAGGAGGTTAAAGGTGCTGATTCTCCAAGGAGGGAGATTGCTAGTAAAGCGGCCTGAATGGCGAACCCAAGCACAAGGAGATGAGAAATGAGGTGCGTTTTAGAAACCTTTCCCGATCACACGGTGTACCATCTTCTGGGTTTCTCATGAATGTTTTCGATGTAGGAAGATGCCCTTGAACCTGGAGATTTGGGACCCATGGGATGGGTACCACGCAGTATTACTTTATAGGGTCTGCGTTTGGTCACCCAACCTCACCAAACCTCTCAGCCCCAAGAGTGTCCACCCTTATGTCTCAATCAGCTGTGGGTCTAGATGTGCTCAATCCAGGTGGCATCACAGCCCCTGAACGACTTTTTAAGAATTTCTCTCTCTTTCACTGTCTTTGTTTCACGGGTTTTTAAAAGTAATTGATATTTATAATGGGGTTTACCTGCTTTTCACTCCTGTGTTTTTGCCGCTTTACACCCACTTGACTCACTTACAGAGAGATATCAATGCATAGGTTTTAAGATTCTTACTATTCAGATATATTCGTGGGCGGTGAATAGGGGGTGTTGAGTCCAATTCATTGAGCAAGGAGTAGGTCTTGTCTATTACATATTGGGTTTATGGAACGGTATCTCAGATAATTTGAAACCCTTGTTTTATGAATCACCCCACTTCACCTTTCCCGTTAAGCAGCCATAGTGTGTTTTGTAAACGTGTGACTCTATTCTGTTTTGTAATTCAGTTCAAGGGTAGCGGTTTTTACATTCCCTCTATAAGTCATATCTTATGATAAGTGTCTTTTTCTGTGTGACTTATTTCACTTAGAATCGTCGTACCTAAATCCACTCATCATGCTGCTACTAGCCTTATGACGTTGATTTCATGGCTGAGTGATATTCCATTGTACATAAGGACCACAACTTCTTTATCCATTTTTCTCTTTCCTGGGATATTTAAGGTGTAACCAAGTGGAGGTTCTTGTCAACAGAGCAGACCTAAATTTTGGGGTGCCTGTGTCTTGCTGATTTTTAGTTTTCCCAATTTATACGCCCATGAGTGGATGTGCCCTATGCTTCCTAAGCTGAGTTTTGTAGATGTTTCAGGACACACCGTGCACTTCTCCAGAGTGGCTGTTGGCAATTTACATCCCGCCCATCAGCGTAGCCAGGCTCCCGTTTCTCCATGGCCTGTCCTGCATTTCTGCTTTTGACACTTTATTCAGCATGGCCCTTTTGACCGATGGGAAGCGAGACTTCTTTGTAGCGCTGATTTGCCTTTCCAGGTTGCTTGGTTGGCCAAAAAGGGCCTATGCGTTTTTTCCTGAATATATTCAGGAAAAAACGCATAGGCCCTTTTTGGCCAAGGGCATAATTGTCGAGGTTTTGCCGCCTTTCCTGTGCTTTAAAGGCGATTCGAATCTCCCTCCTGAAATCTGTTTCCTGCAATTCTGCCTTGCTTTCAAATCCTCTTCGTTTCCTTCCATCAATATATTTGTGGACGAGAGTCATCATTTATAAGTCTGCAGGTTTGTGAATTGCAGTGCCCCTGAGCGCCATTTTTCAACTCGCTTTCTTGGGCGCTGGCCGCAAAAGCGCAGGATTGCTTCAGGCCCTATTCTGGTCCCAGGCGGCATGCTGAGCCTGTGGTTAATTCTTCTTCTTGAGGGGAAAATAGAGTGACCTGTGCCTGTCCCAACACCTAGAGCTAGTCTCTCATTGGTTCCCCCTCTTCCCGTTCATCCTCAGGACAAATTGCAAGCTGTACGGAACAGGAGGTTAAAGGTGCTGATTCTCCAAGGAGGGAGATTGCTAGTAAAGCGGCTGGAATGGCGAACCCGAGCACAAGGAGATGAGAAATGAGGTGCGTTTTAGAAACCTTTCCCGATCACACGGTGTACCATCTTCTGGGTTTCTCATGCATGTTTTCGATGTAGGAAGATGCCCTTGAACCTGGAGATTTGGGACCCATGGGATGGGTACCACGCAGTATTACTTTAAAGGGTCTGCGTTTGCTCACCCAACCTCACCAAACCTCTCAGCCCCAAGAGTGTCCACCCTTATGTCTCAATCAGCTGTGGGTCTAGATATGGTCAATCCAGGTGGCATTACAGCCGCTGAAAGAATTTTGTAAGAATTTCTCTCTCTTTCACTGTCTTTGTTTCACGGGTTTTTAAAAGTAATTGATTTTTATAATGGGGTTTACCTGCTTTTCACTGCTGTGATTTTGCCGCTTTACACCCACTTGACTCACTTACAGAGAGATATCAATGCATAGGTTTCAAGATTCTTACTAGTCAGATATATTCTTGGGCGGTGAATAGGGGGTGCTGAGTCCAATTCCTTGAGCAAGGAGTAGGGCTTGTCTATTACATATTGGGTTTATGGAACGGTATCTGAGCTAATTTGAAACCCTTGTTGTATGCATCACCCCACCTCACCTTTCCCGTTAAGCAGCCATAGTGTGTTTTCTAAACGTGTGATTCTATTCTGTTTTGTAATTCAGTTCAAGGGTAGCGGTTTTTACATTCCCTCTATAAGTCATATCTTATGATAAGTGTCTTTTTCTGTGTGACTTATTTCACTTAGAATCGTCGTACCTAAATCCACTCATCATGCTGCTACTAGCCTTATGACGTTGATTTCATGGCTGAGTGATATTCCATTGTACATAAGGACCACAACTTCTTTATCCATTTTTCTCTTTCCTGGGATATTTAAGGTGTAATCAAGTGCAGGTTCTGGTCAACAGAGCAGCCCTAAATTTTGGGGTGCCTGTGTCTTGCTGATTTTTAGTTTTCCCAATTTATACGCCCATGAGTGGATGTGCCCTATGCTCCCTAAGCTGAGTTTTGTAGATGTTTCAGGACACACCGTGCACTTCTCCAGAGTGGCTGTTGGCAATTTACATCCCGCCCATCAGCGTAGCCAGGCTCCCGTTTCTCCATGGCCTGTCCTGCATTTCTGCTTTTGACACTTTATTCAGCATGGCCCTTTTGACCGATGGGAAGCGAGACTTCTTTGTAGCGCTGATTTGCCTTTCCAGGTTGCTTGGTTGGCCAAAAAGGGCGTATGCGTTTTTTCCTGAATATATTCAGGAAAAAACGCATAGGCCCTTTTTGGCCAAGGGCATCATTGTCGAGGTTTTGCCGCCTTTCCTGTGCTTTAAAGGCGATTCGAATCTCCCTCCTGAAATCTGTTTCCTGCAATTCTGCCTTGCTTTCAAATCCTCTTCGTTTCCTTCCATCAATATATTTGTGGACGAGAGTCATCATTTATAAGTCTGCAGGTTTGTGAATTGCAGTGCCCCTGAGCGCCATTTTTCAACTCGCTTTCTTGGGCGCTGGCCGCAAAAGCGCAGGATTGCTTCAGGCCCTATTCTGGTCCCAGGCGGCATGCTGAGCCTGTGGTTAATTCTTCTTCTTGAGGGGAAAATAGAGTGACCTGTGCCTGTCCCAACACCTAGAGCTAGTCTCTCATTGGTTCCCCCTCTTCCCGTTCATCCTCAGGACAAATTGCAACCTGTACGGAACAGGAGGTTAAAGGTGCTGATTCTCCAAGGAGGGAGATTGCTAGTAAAGCGGCTGGAATGGCGAACCCAAGCACAAGGAGATGAGAAATGAGGTGCGTTTTAGAAACCTTTCCCGATCACACGGTGTACCATCTTCTGGGTTTCTCATGCATGTTTTCGATGTAGGAAGATGCCCTTGAACCTGGAGATTTGGGACCCATGGGATGGGTACCACGCAGTATTACTTTAAAGGGTCTGCGTTTGCTCACCCAACCTCACCAAACCTCTCAGCCCCAAGAGTGTCCACCCTTATGTCTCAATCAGCTGTGGGTCTAGATATGGTCAATCCAGGTGGCATCACAGCCCCTGAACGACTTTTTAAGAATTTCTCTCTCTTTCACTGTCTTTGTTTCACGGGTTTTTAAAAGTAATTGATATTTATTATGGGGTTTACCTGCTTTTCACTCCTGTGTTTTTGCCGCTTTACACCCACTTGACTCACTTACAGAGAGATATCAATGCATAGGTTTTAAGATTCTTACTAGTCAGATATATTCGTGGGCGGTGAATAGGGGGTGTTGAGTCCAATTCATTGAGCAAGGAGTAGGTCTTGTCTATTACATATTGGGTTTATGGAACGGTATCTCAGATAATTTGAAACCCTTGTTTTATGCATCACCCCACCTCACCTTTCCCGTTAAGCAGCCATAGTGTGTTTTCTAAACGTGTGACTCTATTCTGTTTTGTAATTCAGTTCAAGGGTAGCGGTTTTTACATTCCCTCTATAAGTCATATCTTATGATAAGTGTCTTTTTCTGTGTGACTTATTTCACTTAGAATCGTCGTACCTAAATCCACTCATCATGCTGCTACTAGCCTTATGACGTTGATTTCATGGCTGAGTGATATTCCATTGTACATAAGGACCACAACTTCTTTATCCATTTTTCTCTTTCCTGGGATATTTAAGGTGTAACCAAGTGGAGGTTCTTGTCAACAGAGCAGCCCTAAATTTTGGGGTGCCTGTGTCTTGCTGATTTTTAGTTTTCCCAATTTATACGCCCATGAGTGGATGTGCCCTATGCTCCCTAAGCTGAGTTTTGTAGATGTTTCAGGACACACCGTGCACTTCTCCAGAGTGGCTGTTGGCAATTTACATCCCGCCCATCAGCGTAGCCAGGCTCCCGTTTCTCCATGGCCTGTCCTGCATTTCTGGTTTTGACACTTTATTCAGCATGGCCCTTTTGACCGATGGGAAGCGAGACTTCTTTGTAGCGCTGATTTGCCTTTCCAGGTTGCTTGGTTGGCCAAAAAGGGCCTATGCGTTTTTTCCTGAATATATTCAGGAAAAAACGCATAGGCCCTTTTTGGCCAAGGGCATCATTGTCGAGGTTTTGCCGCTTTTCCTGTGCTTTAAAGGCGATTCGAATCTCCCTCCTGAAATCTGTTTCCTGCAATTCTGCCTTGCTTTCAAATCCTCTTCGTTTCCTTCCATCAATATATTTGTGGACGAGAGTCATCATTTATAAGTCTGCAGGTTTGTGAATTGCAGTGCCCCTGAGCGCCATTTTTCAACTCGCTTTCTTGGGCGCTGGCCGCAAAAGCGCAGGATTGCTTCAGGCCCTATTCTGGTCCCAGGCGGCATGCTGAGCCTGTGGTTAATTCTTCTTCTTGAGGGGAAAATAGAGTGACCTGTGCCTGTCCCAACACCTAGAGCTAGTCTCTCATTGGTTCCCCCTCTTCCCGTTCATCCTCAGGACAAATTGCAACCTGTACGGAACAGGAGGTTAAAGGTGCTGATTCTCCAAGGAGGGAGATTGCTAGTAAAGCGGCTGGAATGGCGAACCCGAGCACAAGGAGATGAGAAATGATGTGCGTTTTAGAAACCTTTCACGATCACACGGTGTACCATCTTCTGGGTTTCTCATGCATGTTTTCGATGTAGGAAGATGCCCTTGAACCTGGAGATTTGGGACCCATGGGATGGGTACCACGCAGTATTACTTTATAGCGTCTGCGTTTGCTCACCCAACCTCACCAAACCTCTCAGCCCCAAGAGTGTCCACCCTTATGTCTCAATCAGCTGTGGGTCTAGATATGGTCAATCCAGGTGGCATCACAGCCCCTGAACGACTTTTTAAGAATTTCTCTCTCTTTCACTGTCTTTGTTTCACGGGTTTTTAAAAGTAATTGATATTTATAATGGGGTTTACCTGCTTTTCACTCCTGTGTTTTTGCCGCTTTACACCCACTTGACTCACTTACAGAGAGATATCAATGCATAGGTTTTAAGATTCTTACTAGTCAGATATATTCTTGGGCGGTGAATAGGGGGTGTTGAGTCCAATTCACTGAGGAAGGAGTAGGGCTTGTCTATTACATATTGGGTTTATGGAACGGTATCTGAGCTAATTTGAAACCCTTGTTGTATGCATCACCCCACCTCACCTTTCCCGTTAAGCAGCCATAGTGTGTTTTCTAAACGTGTGACTCTATTCTGTTTTGTAATTCAGTTCAAGGGTAGCGGTTTTTACATTCCCTCTATAAGTCATATCTTATGATAAGTGTCTTTTTCTGTGTGATTTATTTCACTTAGAATCGTCGTACCTAAATCCACTCATCATGCTGCTACTAGCCTTATGACGTTGATTTCATGGCTGAGTGATATTCCATTGTACATAAGGACCACAACTTCTTTATCCATTTTTCTCTTTCCTGGGATATTTAAGGTGTAACCAAGTGGAGGTTCTTGTCAACAGAGCAGCCCTAAATTTTGGGGTGCCTGTGTCTTGCTGATTTTTAGTTTTCCCAATTTATACGCCCATGAGTGGATGTGCCCTATGCTCCCTAAGCTGAGTTTTGTAGATGTTTCAGGGCACACCGTGCACTTCTCCAGAGTGGCTGTTGGCAATTTACATCCCGCCCATCAGCGTAGCCAGGCTCCCGTTTCTCCATGGCCTGTCTTGCATTTCTGGTTTTGACACTTTATTCAGCATGGCCCTTTTGACCGATGGGAAGCGAGACTTCTTTCTAGCGATGATTTGCCTTTCCAGGTTGCTTGGTTGGCCAAAAAGGGCGTATGCGTTTTTTCCTGAATATATTCAGGAAAAAACGCATACGCCCTTTTTGGCCAAGGGCATCATTGTCGAGGTTTTGCCGCCTTTCCTGTGCTTTAAAGGCGATTCGAATCTCCCTCCTGAAATCTGTTTCCTGCAATTCTGCCTTGCTTTCAAATCCTCTTCGTTTCCTTCCATCAATATATTTGTGGACGAGAGTCATCATTTATAAGTCTGCAGGTTTGTGAATTGCAGTGCCCCTGAGCGCCATTTTTCAACTCGCTTTCTTGGGCGCTGGCCGCAAAAGCGCAGGATTGCTTCAGGCCCTATTCTGGTCCCAGGCGGCATGCTGAGCCTGTGGTTAATTCTTCTTCTTGAGGGGAAAATAGAGTGACCTGTGCCTGTCCCAACACCTAGAGCTAGTCTCTCATTGGTTCCCCCTCTTCCCGTTCATCCTCAGGACAAATTGCAAGCTGTACGGAACAGGAGGTTAAAGGTGCTGATTCTCCAAGGAGGGAGATTGCTAGTAAAGCGGCTGGAATGGCGAACCCAAGCACAAGGAGATGAGAAATGAGGTGCGTTTTAGAAACCTTTCCCGATCACACGGTGTACCATCTTCTGGGTTTCTCATGCATGTTTTCGATGTAGGAAGATGCCCTTGAACCTGGAGATTTGGGACCCATAGGATGGGTACCACGCAGCATTACTTTATAGGGTCTGCGTTTGCTCACCCAACCTCACCAAACCTCTCAGCCCCAAGAGTGTCCACCCTTATGTCTCAATCAGCTGTGGGTCTAGATATGGTCAATCCAGGTGGCATCACAGCCCCTGAACGACTTTTTAAGAATTTCTCTCTCTTTCACTGTCTTTGTTTCACGGGTTTTTAAAAGTAATTGATATTTATAATGTGGTTTACCTGCTTTTCACTCCTGTGTTTTTGCCGCTTTACACCCACTTGACTCACTTACAGAGAGATATCAATGCATAGGTTTTAAGATTCTTACTAGTCAGATATATTCTTGGGCGGTGAATAGGGGGTGTTGAGTCCAATTCACTGAGGAAGGAGTAGGGCTTGTCTATTACATATTGGGTTTATGGAACGGTATCTGAGCTAATTTGAAACCCTTGTTGTATGCATCACCCCACCTCACCTTTCCCGTTAAGCAGCCATAGTGTGTTTTCTAAACGTGTGACTCTATTCTGTTTTGTAATTCAGTTCAAGGGTAGCGGTTTTTACATTCCCTCTATAAGTCATATCTTATGATAAGTGTCTTTTTCTGTGTGACTTATTTCACTTAGAATCGTCGTACCTAAATCCACTCATCATGCTGCTACTAGCCTTATGACGTTGATTTCATGGCTGAGTGATATTCCATTGTACATAAGGAACACATCTTCTTTATCCATTTTTCTCTTTCCTGGGATATTTAAGGTGTAATCAAGTGCAGGTTCTGGTCAACAGAGCAGCCCTAAATTTTGGGGTGCCTGTGTCTTGCTGATTTTTAGTTTTCCCAATTTATACGCCCATGAGTGGATGTGCCCTATGCTCCCTAAGCTGAGTTTTGTAGATGTTTCAGGACACACCGTGCACTTCTCCAGAGTGGCTGTTGGCAATTTACATCCCGCCCATCAGCGTAGCCAGGCTCCCGTTTCTCCATGGCCTGTCCTGCATTTCTGCTTTTGACACTTTATTCAGCATGGCCCTTTTGACCGATGGGAAGCGAGACTTCTTTGTAGCGCTGATTTGCCTTTCGAGGTTGCTTGGTTGGCCAAAAAGGGCCTATGCGTTTTTTCCTGAATATATTCAGGAAAAAACGCATAGGCCCTTTTTGGCCAAGGGCATCATTGTCGAGGTTTTGCCGCCTTTCCAGTGCTTTAAAGGCGATTCGAATCTCCCTCCTGAAATCTGTTTCCTGCAATTCTGCCTTGCTTTCAAATCCTCTTCGTTTCCTTCCATCAATATATTTGTGGACGAGAGTCATCATTTATAAGTCTGCAGGTTTGTGAATTGCAGTGCCCCTGAGCGCCATTTTTCAACTCGCTTTCTTGGGCGCTGGCCGCAAAAGCGCAGGATTGCTTCAGGCCCTATTCTGGTCCCAGGCGGCATGCTGAGCCTGTGGTTAATGATTCTTCTTGAGGGGAAAATAGAGTGACCTGTGCCTGTCCCAACACCTAGAGCTAGTCTCTCATTGGTTCCCCCTCTTCCCGTTCATCCTCAGGACAAATTGCAACCTGTACGGAACAGGAGGTTAAAGGTGCTGATTCTCCAAGGAGGGAGATTGCTAGTAAAGCGGCTGGAATGGCGAACCCAAGCACAAGGAGATGAGAAATGAGGTGCGTTTTAGAAACCTTTCCCGATCACACGGTGTATCATCTTCTGGGTTTCTCATGAATGTTTTCGATGTAGGAAGATGCCCTTGAACCTGGAGATTTGGGACCCATGGGATGGGTACCACGCAGTATTACTTTATAGGGTCTGCGTTTGCTCACCCAACCTCACCAAACCTCTCAGCCCCAAGAGTGTCCACCCTTATGTCTCAATCAGCTGTGGGTCTAGATGTGGTCAATCCAGGTGGCATCACAGCCCCTGAACGACTTTTTAAGAATTTCTCTCTCTTTCACTGTCTTTGTTTCACGGGTTTTTAAAAGTAATTGATATTTATAATGGGGTTTACCTGCTTTTCACTCCTGTGTTTTTGCCGCTTTACACCCACTTGACTCACTTACAGAGAGATATCAATGCATAGGTTTTAAGATTCTTACTATTCAGATATATTCGTGGGCGGTGAATAGGGGGTGTTGAGTCCAATTCATTGAGCAAGGAGTAGGTCTTGTCTATTACATATTGGGTTTATGGAACGGTATCTCAGATAATTTGAAACCCTTGTTTTATGAATCACCCCACCTCACCTTTCCCGTTAAGCAGCCATAGTGTGTTTTCTAAACGTGTGATTCTATTCTGTTTTGTAATTCAGTTCAAGGGTAGCGGTTTTTACATTCCCTCTATAAGTCATATCTTATGATAAGTGTCTTTTTCTGTGTGACTTATTTCACTTAGAATCGTCGTACCTAAATCCACTCATCATGCTGCTACTAGCCTTATGACGTTGATTTCATGGCTGAGTGATATTCCATTGTACATAAGGACCACAACTTCTTTATCCATTTTTCTCTTTCCTGGGATATTTAAGGTGTAACGAAGTGGAGATTCTTGTCAACAGAGCAGCCCTAAACTTTGGGGTGCCTGTGTCTTGCTGATTTTTACTTTTCCCAATTTATACGCCCATGAGTGGATGTGCCCTATGCTCCCTAAGCTGAGTTTTGCAGATGTTTCAGGACACACCGTGCACTTCTCCAGAGTGGCTGTTGGCAATTTACATCCCGCCCATCAGCGTAGCCAGGCTCCCGTTTCTCCATGGCCTGTCCTGCATTTCTGCTTTTGACACTTTATTCAGCATGGCCCTTTTGACCGATGGGAAGCGAGACTTCTTTGTAGCGCTGATTTGCCTTTCCAGGTTGCTTGGTTGGCCAAAAAGGGCGTATGCGTTTTTTCCTGAATATATTCAGGAAAAAACGCATACGCCCTTTTTGGCCAAGGGCATCATTGTCGAGGTTTTGCCGCCTTTCCTGTGCTTTAAAGGCGATTCGAATCTCCCTCCTGAAATCTGTTTCCTGCAATTCTGCCTTGCTTTCAAATCCTCTTCGTTTCCTTCCATCAATATATTTGTGGACGAGAGTCATCATTTATAAGTCTGCAGGTTTGTGAATTGCAGTGCCCCTGAGCGCCATTTTTCAACTCGCTTTCTTGGGCGCTGGCCGCAAAAGCGCAGGATTGCTTCAGGCCCTATTCTGGTCCCAGGCGGAATGCTGAGCCTGTGGTTAATTCTTCTTCTTGAGGGGAAAATAGAGTGACCTGTGCCTGTCCCAACACGTAGAGCTAGTCTCTCATTGGTTCCCCCTCTTCCCGTTCATCCTCAGGACAAATTGCAACCTGTACGGAACAGGAGGTTAAAGGTGCTGATTCTCCCAGGAGGGAGATTGCTAGTAAAGCGGCTGGAATGGCGAACCCAAGCACAAGGAGATGAGAAATGAGGTGCGTTTTAGAAACCTTTCCCGATCACACGGTGTACCATCTTCTGGGTTTCTCATGAATGTTTTCGATGTAGGAAGATGCCCTTGAACCTGGAGATTTGGGACCCATGGGATGGGTACCACGCAGTATTACTTTATAGGGTCTGTGTTTGGTCACCCAACCTCACCAAACCTCTCAGCCCCAAGAGTGTCCACCCTTATGTCTCAATCAGCTGTGGGTCTAGATGTGGTCAATCCAGGTGGCATCACAGCCCCTGAACGACTTTTTAAGAATTTCTCTCTCTTTCACTGTCTTTGTTTCACGGGTTTTTAAAAGTAATTGATATTTATTATGGGGTTTACCTGCTTTTCACTCCTGTGTTTTTGCCGCTTTACACCCACTTGACTCACTTACAGAGAGATATCAATGCATAGGTTTTAAGATTCTTACTAGTCAGATATATTCGTGGGCGGTGAATAGGGGGTGTTGAGTCCAATTCATTGAGCAAGGAGTAGGTCTTGTCTATTACATATTGGGTTTATGGAACGGTATCTCAGATAATGTGAAACCCTTGTTGTATGCATCACCCCACCTCACCTTTCCCGTTAAGCAGCCATAGTGTGTTTTCTAAACGTGTGACTCTATTCTGTTTTGTAATTCAGTTCAAGGGTAGCGGTTTTTACATTCCCTCTATAAGTCATATCTTATGATAAGTGTCTTTTTCTGTGTGACTTATTTCACTTAGAATCGTCGTACCTAAATCCACTCATCATGCTGCTACTAGCCTTATGACGTTGATTTCATGGCTGAGTGATATTCCATTGTACATAAGGACCACAACTTCTTTATCCATTTTTCTCTTTCCTGGGATATTTAAGGTGTAACCAAGTGGAGGTTCTTGTCAACAGAGCAGCCCTAAATTTTGGGGTGCCTGTGTCTTGCTGATTTTTACTTTTCCCAATTTATACGCCCATGAGTGGATGTGCCCTATGCTCCCTAAGCTGAGTTTTGTAGATGTTTCAGGACACACCGTGCACTTCTCCAGAGTGGCTGTTGGCAATTTACATCCCGCCCATCAGCGTAGCCAGGCTCCCGTTTCTCCATGGCCTGTCCTGCATTTCTGGTTTTGACACTTTATTCAGCATGGCCCTTTTGACCGATGGGAAGCGAGACTTCTTTGTAGCGCTGATTTGCCTTTCCAGGTTGCTTGGTTGGCCAAAAAGGGCGTATGCGTTTTTTCCTGAATATATTCAGGAAAAAACGCATACGCCCTTTTTGGCCAAGGGCATCATTGTCGAGGTTTTGCCGCCTTTCCTGTGCTTTAAAGGCGATTCGAATCTCCCTCCTGAAATCTGTTTCCTGCAATTCTGCCTTGCTTTCAAATCCTCTTCGTTTCCTTCCATCAATATATTTGTGGACGAGAGTCATCATTTATAAGTCTGCAGGTTTGTGAATTGCAGTGCCCCTGAGCGCCATTTTTCAACTCGCTTTCTTGGGCGATGGCCGCAAAAGCGCAGGATTGCTTCAGGCCCTATTCTGGTCCCAGGCGGCATGCTGAGCCTGTGGTTAATTCTTCTTCTTGAGGGGAAAATAGAGTGACCTGTGCCTGTCCCAACACCTAGAGCTAGTCTCTCATTGGTTCCCCCTCTTCCCGTTCATCCTCAGGACAAATTGCAACCTGTACGGAACAGGAGGTTAAAGGTGCTGATTCTCCCAGGAGGGAGATTGCTAGTAAAGCGGCTGGAATGGCGAACCCAAGCACAAGGAGATGAGAAATGAGGTGCGTTTTAGAAACCTTTCCCGATCACACGGTGTACCATCATCTGGGTTTCTCATGAATGTTTTCGATGTAGGAAGATGCCCTTGAACCTGGAGATTTGGGACCCATGGGATGGGTACCACGCAGTATTACTTTATAGGGTCTGCGTTTGCTCACCCAACCTCACCAAACCTCTCAGCCCCAAGAGTGTCCACCCTTATGTCTCAATCAGCTGTGGGTCTAGATGTGGTCAATCCAGGTGGCATCACAGCCCCTGAACGACTTTTTAAGAATTTCTCTCTCTTTCACTGTCTTTGTTTCACGGGTTTTTAAAAGTAATTGATATTTATAATGGGGTTTACCTGCTTTTCACTCCTGTGTTTTTGCCGCTTTACACCCACTTGACTCACTTACAGAGAGATATCAATGCATAGGTTTTAAGATTCTTACTATTCAGATATATTCGTGGGCGGTGAATAGGGGGTGTTGAGTCCAATTCATTGAGCAAGGAGTAGGTCTTGTCTATTACATATTGGGTTTATGGAACGGTATCTCAGATAATTTGAAACCCTTGTTTTATGAATCACCCCACCTCACCTTTCCCGTTAAGCAGCCATAGTGTGTTTTCTAAACGTGTGACTCTATTCTGTTTTGTAATTCAGTTCAAGGGTAGCGGTTTTTACATTCCCTCTATAAGTCATATCTTATGATAAGTGTCTTTTTCTGTGTGACTTATTTCACTTAGAATCGTCGTACCTAAATCCACTCATCATGCTGCTACTAACCTTATGACGTTGATTTCATGGCTGAGTGATATTCCATTGTACATAAGGACCACAACTTCTTTATCCATTTTTCTCTTTCCTGGGATATTTAAGGTGTAACCAAGTGGAGGTTCTTGTCAACAGAGCAGACCTAAATTTTGGGGTGCCTGTGTCTTGCTGATTTTTAGTTTTCCCAATTTATACGCCCATGAGTGGATGTGCCCTATGCTCCCTAAGCTCAGTTTTGTAGATGTTTCAGGACACACCGTGCACTTCTCCAGAGTGGCTGTTGGCAATTTACATCCCGCCCATCAGCGTAGCCAGGCTCCCGTTTCTCCATGGCCTGTCCTGCATTTCTGGTTTTGACACTTTATTCAGCATGGCCCTTTTGACCGATGGGAAGCGAGACTTCTTTGTAGCGCTGATTTGCCTTTCCAGGTTGCTTGGTTGGCCAAAAAGGGCGTATGCGTTTTTTCCTGAATATATTCAGGAAAAAACGCATACGCCCTTTTTGGCCAAGGGCATCATTGTCGAGGTTTTGCCGCCTTTCCTGTGCTTTAAAGGCGATTCGAATCTCCCTCCTGAAATCTGTTTCCTGCAATTCTGCCTTGCTTTCAAATCCTCTTCGTTTCCTTCCATCAATATATTTGTGGACGAGAGTCATCATTTATAAGTCTGCAGGTTTGTGAATTGCAGTGCCCCTGAGCGCCATTTTTCAACTCGCTTTCTTGGGCGCTGGCCGCAAAAGCGCAGGATTGCTTCAGGCCCTATTCTGGTCCCAGGCGGCAGGCTGAGCCTGTGGTTAATTCTTCTTCCTGATGGGAAAATAGAGTGACCTCTGCCTGTCCCAACACCTAGAGCTAGTCTCTCATTGGTTCCCCCTCTTCCCTTTCATCCTCAGGACAAATTGCAACCTGTACGGAACAGGAGGTTAAAGGTGCTGATTCTCCAAGGAGGGAGATTGCTAGTAAAGCGGCTGGAATGGCGAACCCAAGCACAAGGAGATGAGAAATGAGGTGCGTTTTAGAAACCTTTCCCGATCACACGGTGTACCATCTTCTGGGTTTCTCATGAATGTTTTCGATGTAGGAAGATGCCCTTGAACCTGGAGATTTGGGACCCATGGGATGGGTACCACGCAGTATTACTTTATAGGGTCTGCGTTTGGTCACCCAACCTCACCAAACCTCTCAGCCCCAAGAGTGTCCACCCTTATGTCTCAATCAGCTGTGGGTCTAGATGTGCTCAATCCAGGTGGCATCACAGCCCCTGAACGACTTTTTAAGAATTTCTCTCTCTTTCACTGTCTTTGTTTCACGGGTTTTTAAAAGTAATTGATATTTATAATGGGGTTTACCTGCTTTTCACTCCTGTGTTTTTGCCGCTTTACACCCACTTGACTCACTTACAGAGAGATATCAATGCATAGGTTTTAAGATTCTTACTATTCAGATATATTCGTGGGCGGTGAATAGGGGGTGTTGAGTCCAATTCATTGAGCAAGGAGTAGGTCTTGTCTATTACATATTGGGTTTATGGAACGGTATCTCAGATAATTTGAAACCCTTGTTTTATGAATCACCCCACCTCACCTTTCCCGTTAAGCAGCCATAGTGTGTTTTGTAAACGTGTGACTCTATTCTGTTTTGTAATTCAGTTCAAGGGTAGCGGTTTTTACATTCCCTCTATAAGTCATATCTTATGATAAGTGTCTTTTTCTGTGTGACTTATTTCACTTAGAATCGTCGTACCTAAATCCACTCATCATGCTGCTACTAGCCTTATGACGTTGATTTCATGGCTGAGTGATATTCCATTGTACATAAGGACCACAACTTATTTATCCATTTTTCTCTTTCCTGGGATATTTAAGGTGTAACCAAGTGGAGGTTCTTGTCAACAGAGCAGACCTAAATTTTGGGGTGCCTGTGTCTTGCTGATTTTTAGTTTTCCCAATTTATACGCCCATGAGTGGATGTGCCCTATGCTTCCTAAGCTGAGTTTTGTAGATGTTTCAGGACACACCGTGCACTTCTCCAGAGTGGCTGTTGGCAATTTACATCCCGCCCATCAGCGTAGCCAGGCTCCCGTTTCTCCATGGCCTGTCCTGCATTTCTGCTTTTGACACTTTATTCAGCATGGCCCTTTTGACCGATGGGAAGCGAGACTTCTTTGTAGCGCTGATTTGCCTTTCCAGGTTGCTTGGTTGGCCAAAAAGGGCATATGCGTTTTTTCCTGTATATATTCAGGAAAAAACGCATAGGCCCTTTTTGGCCAAGGGCATAATTGTCGAGGTTTTGCCGCCTTTCCTGTGCTTTAAAGGCGATTCGAATCTCCCTCCTGAAATCTGTTTCCTGCAATTCTGCCTTGCTTTCAAATCCTCTTCGTTTCCTTCCATCAATATATTTGTGGACGAGAGTCATCATTTATAAGTCTGCAGGTTTGTGAATTGCAGTGCCCCTGAGCGCCATTTTTCAACTCGCTTTCTTGGGCGCTGGCCGCAAAAGCGCAGGATTGCTTCAGGCCCTATTCTGGTCCCAGGCGGCATGCTGAGCCTGTGGTTAATTCTTCTTCTTGAGGGGAAAATAGAGTGACCTGTGCCTGTCCCAACACCTAGAGCTAGTCTCTCATTGGTTCCCCCTCTTCCCGTTCATCCTCAGGACAAATTGCAAGCTGTACGGAACAGGAGGTTAAAGGTGCTGATTCTCCAAGGAGGGAGATTGCTAGTAAAGCGGCTGGAATGGCGAACCCGAGCACAAGGAGATGAGAAATGAGGTGCGTTTTAGAAACCTTTCCCGATCACACGGTGTACCATCTTCTGGGTTTCTCATGCATGTTTTCGATGTAGGAAGATGCCCTTGAACCTGGAGATTTGGGACCCATGGGATGGGTACCACGCAGTATTACTTTAAAGGGTCTGCGTTTGCTCACCCAACCTCACCAAACCTCTCAGCCCCAAGAGTGTCCACCCTTATGTCTCAATCAGCTGTGGGTCTAGATATGGTCAATCCAGGTGGCATTACAGCCGCTGAAAGAATTTTGTAAGAATTTCTCTCTCTTTCACTGTCTTTGTTTCACGGGTTTTTAAAAGTAATTGATTTTTATAATGGGGTTTACCTGCTTTTCACTGCTGTGATTTTGCCGCTTTACACCCACTTGACTCACTTACAGAGAGATATCAATGCATAGGTTTCAAGATTCTTACTAGTCAGATATATTCTTGGGCGGTGAATAGGGGGTGCTGAGTCCAATTCCTTGAGCAAGGAGTAGGGCTTGTCTATTACATATTGGGTTTATGGAACGGTATCTGAGCTAATTTGAAACCCTTGTTGTATGCATCACCCCACCTCACCTTTCCCGTTAAGCAGCCATAGTGTGTTTTCTAAACGTGTGATTCTATTCTGTTTTGTAATTCAGTTCAAGGGTAGCGGTTTTTACATTCCCTCTATAAGTCATATCTTATGATAAGTGTCTTTTTCTGTGTGACTTATTTCACTTAGAATCGTCGTACCTAAATCCACTCATCATGCTGCTACTAGACTTATGACGTTGATTTCATGGCTGAGTGATATTCCATTGTACATAAGGACCACAACTTCTTTATCCATTTTTCTCTTTCCTGGGATATTTAAGGTGTAATCAAGTGCAGGTTCTGGTCAACAGAGCAGCCCTAAATTTTGGGGTGCCTGTGTCTTGCTGATTTTTAGTTTTCCCAATTTATACGCCCATGAGTGGATGTGCCCTATGCTCCCTAAGCTGAGTTTTGTAGATGTTTCAGGACACACCGTGCACTTCTCCAGAGTGGCTGTTGGCAATTTACATCCCGCCCATCAGCGTAGCCAGGCTCCCGTTTCTCCATGGCCTGTCCTGCATTTCTGCTTTTGACACTTTATTCAGCATGGCCCTTTTGACCGATGGGAAGCGAGACTTCTTTGTAGCGCTGATTTGCCTTTCCAGGTTGCTTGGTTGGCCAAAAAGGGCGTATGCGTTTTTTCCTGAATATATTCAGGAAAAAACGCATAGGCCCTTTTTGGCCAAGGGCATCATTGTCGAGGTTTTGCCGCCTTTCCTGTGCTTTAAAGGCGATTCGAATCTCCCTCCTGAAATCTGTTTCCTGCAATTCTGCCTTGCTTTCAAATCCTCTTCGTTTCCTTCCATCAATATATTTGTGGACGAGAGTCATCATTTATAAGTCTGCAGGTTTGTGAATTGCAGTGCCCCTGAGCGCCATTTTTCAACTCGCTTTCTTGGGCGCTGGCCGCAAAAGCGCAGGATTGCTTCAGGCCCTATTCTGGTCCCAGGCGGCATGCTGAGCCTGTGGTTAATTCTTCTTCTTGAGGGGAAAATAGAGTGACCTGTGCCTGTCCCAACACCTAGAGCTAGTCTCTCATTGGTTCCCCCTCTTCCCGTTCATCCTCAGGACAAATTGCAACCTGTACGGAACAGGAGGTTAAAGGTGCTGATTCTCCAAGGAGGGAGATTGCTAGTAAAGCGGCTGGAATGGCGAACCCAAGCACAAGGAGATGAGAAATGAGGTGCGTTTTAGAAACCTTTCCCGATCACACGGTGTACCATCTTCTGGGTTTCTCATGAATGTTTTCGATGTAGGAAGATGCCCTTGAACCTGGAGATTTGGGAACCATGGGATGGGTACCACGCAGTATTACTTTAAAGGGTCTGCGTTTGCTCACCCAACCTCACCAAACCTCTCAGCCCCAAGAGTGTCCACCCTTATGTCTCAATCAGCTGTGGGTCTAGATATGGTCAATCCAGGTGGCATCACAGCCCCTGAACGACTTTTTAAGAATTTCTCTCTCTTTCACTGTCTTTGTTTCACGGGTTTTTAAAAGTAATTGATATTTATTATGGGGTTTACCTGCTTTTCACTCCTGTGTTTTTGCCGCTTTACACCCACTTGACTCACTTACAGAGAGATATCAATGCATAGGTTTTAAGATTCTTACTAGTCAGATATATTCGTGGGCGGTGAATAGGCGGTGTTGAGTCCAATTCATTGAGCAAGGAGTAGGTCTTGTCTATTACATATTGGGTTTATGGAACGGTATCTCAGATAATTTGAAACCCTTGTTTTATGCATCACCCCACCTCACCTTTCCCGTTAAGCAGCCATAGTGTGTTTTCTAAACGTGTGACTCTATTCTGTTTTGTAATTCAGTTCAAGGGTAGCGGTTTTTACATTCCCTCTATAAGTCATATCTTATGATAAGTGTCTTTTTCTGTGTGACTTATTTCACTTAGAATCGTCGTACCTAAATCCACTCATCATGCTGCTACTAGCCTTATGACGTTGATTTCATGGCTGAGTGATATTCCATTGTACATAAGGACCACAACTTCTTTATCCATTTTTCTCTTTCCTGGGATATTTAAGGTGTAACCAAGTGGAGGTTCTTGTCAACAGAGCAGCCCTAAATTTTGGGGTGCCTGTGTCTTGCTGATTTTTAGTTTTCCCAATTTATACGCCCATGAGTGGATGTGCCCTATGCTCCCTAAGGTGAGTTTTGTAGATGTTTCAGGGCACACCGTGCACTTCTCCAGAGTGGCTGTTGGCAATTTACATCCCGCCCATCAGCGTAGCCAGGCTCCCGTTTCTCCATGGCCTGTCCTGCATTTCTGGTTTTGACACTTTATTCAGCATGGCCCTTTTGACCGATGGGAAGCGAGACTTCTTTGTAGCGCTGATTTGCCTTTCCAGGTTGCTTGGTTGGCAAAAAAGGGCGTATGCGTTTTTTCCTGAATATATTCAGGAAAAAACGCATACGCCCTTTTTGGCCAAGGGCATCATTGTCGAGGTTTTGCCGCCTTTCCTGTGCTTTAAAGGCGATTCGAATCTCCCTCCTGAAATCTGTTTCCTGCAATTCTGCCTTGCTTTCAGATCCTCTTCGTTTCCTTCCATCAATATATTTGTGGACGAGAGTCATCATTTATAAGTCTGCAGGTTTGTGAATTGCAGTGCCCCTGAGCGCCATTTTTCAACTCGCTTTCTTGGGCGCTGGCCGCAAAAGCGCAGGATTGCTTCAGGCCCTATTCTGGTCGCAGGCGGCATGCTGAGCCTGTGGTTAATTCTTCTTCTTGAGGGGAAAATAGAGTGACCTGTGCCTGTCCCAACACCTAGAGCTAGTCTCTCATTGGTTCCCCCTCTTCCCGTTCATCCTCAAGACAAATTGCAACCTGTACGGAACAGGAGGTTAAAGGTGCTGATTCTCCAAGGAGGGAGATTGCTAGTAAAGCGGCTGGAATGGCGAACCCGAGCACAAGGAGATGAGAAATGAGGTGCGTTTTAGAAACCTTTCCCGATCACACGGTGTACCATCATCTGGGTTTCTCATGAATGTTTTCGATGTAGGAAGATGCCCTTGAACCTGGAGATTTGGGACCCATGGGATGGGTACCACGCAGTATTACTTTATAGGGTCTGCGTTTGGTCACCCAACCTCACCAAACCTCTCAGCCCCAAGAGTGTCCACCCTTATGTCTCAATCAGCTGTGGGTCTAGATGTGCTCAATCCAGGTGGCATCACAGCCCCTGAACGACTTTTTAAGAATTTCTCTCTCTTTCACTGTCTTTGTTTCACGGGTTTTTAAAAGTAATTGATATTTATAATGGGGTTTACCTGCTTTTCACTCCTGTGTTTTTGCCGCTTTACACCCACTTGACTCACTTACAGAGAGATATCAATGCATAGGTTTTAAGATTCTTACTATTCAGATATATTCGTGGGCGGTGAATAGGGGGTGTTGAGTCCAATTCATTGAGCAAGGAGTAGGTCTTGTCTATTACATATTGGGTTTATGGAACGGTATCTCAGATAATTTGAAACCCTTGTTTTATGCATCACCCCACCTCACCTTTCCCGTTAAGCAGCCATAGTGTGTTTTCTAAACGTGTGACTCTATTCTGTTTTGTAATTCAGTTCAAGGGTAGCGGTTTTTACATTCCCTCTATAAGTCATATCTTATGATAAGTGTCTTTTTCTGTGTGACTTATTTCACTTAGAATCGTCGTACCTAAATCCACTCATCATGCTGCTACTAGCCTTATGACGTTGATTTCATGGCTGAGTGATATTCCATTGTACATAAGGACCACAACTTCTTTATCCATTTTTCTCTTTCCTGGGATATTTAAGGTGTAACCAAGTGGAGGTTCTTGTCAACAGAGCAGCCCTAAATTTTGGGGTGCCTGTGTCTTGCTGATTTTTAGTTTTCCCAATTTATACGCCCATGAGTGGATGTGCCCTATGCTCCCTAAGCTGAGTTTTGTAGATGTTTCAGGACACACCGTGCACTTCTCCAGAGTGGCTGTTGGCAATTTACATCCCGCCCATCAGCGTAGCCAGGCTCCCGTTTCTCCATGGCCTGTCCTGCATTTCTGGTTTTGACACTTTATTCAGCATGGCCCTTTTGACCGATGGGAAGCGAGACTTCTTTGTAGCGCTGATTTGCCTTTCCAGGTTGCTTGGTTGGCCAAAAAGGGCCTATGCGTTTTTTCCTGAATATATTCAGGAAAAAACGCATAGGCCCTTTTTGGCCAAGGGCATCATTGTCGAGGTTTTGCCGCTTTTCCTGTGCTTTAAAGGCGATTCGAATCTCCCTCCTGAAATCTGTTTCCTGCAATTCTGCCTTGCTTTCAAATCCTCTTCGTTTCCTTCCATCAATATATTTGTGGACGAGAGTCATCATTTATAAGTCTGCAGGTTTGTGAATTGCAGTGCCCCTGAGCGCCATTTTTCAACTCGCTTTCTTGGGCGCTGGCCGCAAAAGCGCAGGATTGCTTCAGGCCCTATTCTGGTCCCAGGCGGCATGCTGAGCCTGTGGTTAATTCTTCTTCTTGAGGGGAAAATAGAGTGACCTGTGCCTGTCCCAACACCTAGAGCTAGTCTCTCATTGGTTCCCCCTCTTCCCGTTCATCCTCAGGACAAATTGCAACCTGTACGGAACAGGAGGTTAAAGGTGCTGATTCTCCAAGGAGGGAGATTGCTAGTAAAGCGGCTGGAATGGCGAACCCGAGCACAAGGAGATGAGAAATGATGTGCGTTTTAGAAACCTTTCACGATCACACGGTGTACCATCTTCTGGGTTTCTCATGCATGTTTTCGATGTAGGAAGATGCCCTTGAACCTGGAGATTTGGGACCCATGGGATGGGTACCACGCAGTATTACTTTATAGCGTCTGCGTTTGCTCACCCAACCTCACCAAACCTCTCAGCCCCAAGAGTGTCCACCCTTATGTCTCAATCAGCTGTGGGTCTAGATATGGTCAATCCAGGTGGCATCACAGCCCCTGAACGACTTTTTAAGAATTTCTCTCTCTTTCACTGTCTTTGTTTCACGGGTTTTTAAAAGTAATTGATATTTATAATGGGATTTACCTGCTTTTCACTCCTGTGTTTTTGCCGCTTTACACCCACTTGACTCACTTACAGAGAGATATCAATGCATAGGTTTTAAGATTCTTACTAGTCAGATATATTCTTGGGCGGTGAATAGGGGGTGTTGAGTCCAATTCACTGAGGAAGGAGTAGGGCTTGTCTATTACATATTGGGTTTATGGAACGGTATCTGAGCTAATTTGAAACCCTTGTTGTATGCATCACCCCACCTCACCTTTCCCGTTAAGCAGCCATAGTGTGTTTTCTAAACGTGTGACTCTATTCTGTTTTGTAATTCAGTTCAAGGGTAGCGGTTTTTACATTCCCTCTATAAGTCATATCTTATGATAAGTGTCTTTTTCTGTGTGACTTATTTCACTTAGAATCGTCGTACCTAAATCCACTCATCATGCTGCTACTAGCCTTATGACGTTGATTTCATGGCTGAGTGATATTCCATTGTACATAAGGACCACAACTTCTTTATCCATTTTTCTCTTTCCTGGGATATTTAAGGTGTAACCAAGTGGAGGTTCTTGTCAACAGAGCAGCCCTAAATTTTGGGGTGCCTGTGTCTTGCTGATTTTTAGTTTTCCCAATTTATACGCCCATGAGTGGATGTGCCCTATGCTCCCTAAGCTGAGTTTTGTAGATGTTTCAGGGCACACCGTGCACTTCTCCAGAGTGGCTGTTGGCAATTTACATCCCGCCCATCAGCGTAGCCAGGCTCCCGTTTCTCCATGGCCTGTCCTGCATTTCTGGTTTTGACACTTTATTCAGCATGGCCCTTTTGACCGATGGGAAGCGAGACTTCTTTGTAGCGATGATTTGCCTTTCCAGGTTGCTTGGTTGGCCAAAAAGGGCGTATGCGTTTTTTCCTGAATATATTCAGGAAAAAACGCATACGCCCTTTTTGGCCAAGGGCATCATTGTCGAGGTTTTGCCGCCTTTCCTGTGCTTTAAAGGCGATTCGAATCTCCCTCCTGAAATCTGTTTCCTGCAATTCTGCCTTGCTTTCAAATCCTCTTCGTTTCCTTCCATCAATATATTTGTGGACGAGAGTCATCATTTATAAGTCTGCAGGTTTGTGAATTGCAGTGCCCCTGAGCGCCATTTTTCAACTCGCTTTCTTGGGCGCTGGCCGCAAAAGCGCAGGATTGCTTCAGGCCCTATTCTGGTCCCAGGCGGCATGCTGAGCCTGTGGTTAATTCTTCTTCTTGAGGGGAAAATAGAGTGACCTGTGCCTGTCCCAACACCTAGAGCTAGTCTCTCATTGGTTCCCCCTCTTCCCGTTCATCCTCAGGACAAATTGCAACCTGTACGGAACAGGAGGTTAAAGGTGCTGATTCTCCAAGGAGGGAGATTGCTAGTAAAGCGGCTGGAATGGCGAACCCAAGCACAAGGAGATGAGAAATGAGGTGCGTTTTAGAAACCTTTCCCGATCACACGGTGTACCATCTTCTGGGTTTCTCATGAATGTTTTCGATGTAGGAAGATGCCCTTGAACCTGGAGATTTGGGAACCATGGGATGGGTACCACGCAGTATTACTTTAAAGGGTCTGCGTTTGCTCACCCAACCTCACCAAACCTCTCAGCCCCAAGAGTGTCCACCCTTATGTCTCAATCAGCTGTGGGTCTAGATATGGTCAATCCAGGTGGCATCACAGCCCCTGAACGACTTTTTAAGAATTTCTCTCTCTTTCACTGTCTTTGTTTCACGGGTTTTTAAAAGTAATTGATATTTATTATGGGGTTTACCTGCTTTTCACTCCTGTGTTTTTGCCGCTTTACACCCACTTGACTCACTTACAGAGAGATATCAATGCATAGGTTTTAAGATTCTTACTAGTCAGATATATTCGTGGGCGGTGAATAGGCGGTGTTGAGTCCAATTCATTGAGCAAGGAGTAGGTCTTGTCTATTACATATTGGGTTTATGGAACGGTATCTCAGATAATTTGAAACCCTTGTTTTATGCATCACCCCACCTCACCTTTCCCGTTAAGCAGCCATAGTGTGTTTTCTAAACGTGTGACTCTATTCTGTTTTGTAATTCAGTTCAAGGGTAGCGGTTTTTACATTCCCTCTATAAGTCATATCTTATGATAAGTGTCTTTTTCTGTGTGACTTATTTCACTTAGAATCGTCGTACCTAAATCCACTCATCATGCTGCTACTAGCCTTATGACGTTGATTTCATGGCTGAGTGATATTCCATTGTACATAAGGACCACAACTTCTTTATCCATTTTTCTCTTTCCTGGGATATTTAAGGTGTAACCAAGTGGAGGTTCTTGTCAACAGAGCAGCCCTAAATTTTGGGGTGCCTGTGTCTTGCTGATTTTTAGTTTTCCCAATTTATACGCCCATGAGTGGATGTGCCCTATGCTCCCTAAGGTGAGTTTTGTAGATGTTTCAGGGCACACCGTGCACTTCTCCAGAGTGGCTGTTGGCAATTTACATCCCGCCCATCAGCGTAGCCAGGCTCCCGTTTCTCCATGGCCTGTCCTGCATTTCTGGTTTTGACACTTTATTCAGCATGGCCCTTTTGACCGATGGGAAGCGAGACTTCTTTGTAGCGCTGATTTGCCTTTCCAGGTTGCTTGGTTGGCAAAAAAGGGCGTATGCGTTTTTTCCTGAATATATTCAGGAAAAAACGCATACGCCCTTTTTGGCCAAGGGCATCATTGTCGAGGTTTTGCCGCCTTTCCTGTGCTTTAAAGGCGATTCGAATCTCCCTCCTGAAATCTGTTTCCTGCAATTCTGCCTTGCTTTCAGATCCTCTTCGTTTCCTTCCATCAATATATTTGTGGACGAGAGTCATCATTTATAAGTCTGCAGGTTTGTGAATTGCAGTGCCCCTGAGCGCCATTTTTCAACTCGCTTTCTTGGGCGCTGGCCGCAAAAGCGCAGGATTGCTTCAGGCCCTATTCTGGTCGCAGGCGGCATGCTGAGCCTGTGGTTAATTCTTCTTCTTGAGGGGAAAATAGAGTGACCTGTGCCTGTCCCAACACCTAGAGCTAGTCTCTCATTGGTTCCCCCTCTTCCCGTTCATCCTCAAGACAAATTGCAACCTGTACGGAACAGGAGGTTAAAGGTGCTGATTCTCCAAGGAGGGAGATTGCTAGTAAAGCGGCTGGAATGGCGAACCCGAGCACAAGGAGATGAGAAATGAGGTGCGTTTTAGAAACCTTTCCCGATCACACGGTGTACCATCATCTGGGTTTCTCATGAATGTTTTCGATGTAGGAAGATGCCCTTGAACCTGGAGATTTGGGACCCATGGGATGGGTACCACGCAGTATTACTTTATAGGGTCTGCGTTTGGTCACCCAACCTCACCAAACCTCTCAGCCCCAAGAGTGTCCACCCTTATGTCTCAATCAGCTGTGGGTCTAGATGTGCTCAATCCAGGTGGCATCACAGCCCCTGAACGACTTTTTAAGAATTTCTCTCTCTTTCACTGTCTTTGTTTCACGGGTTTTTAAAAGTAATTGATATTTATAATGGGGTTTACCTGCTTTTCACTCCTGTGTTTTTGCCGCTTTACACCCACTTGACTCACTTACAGAGAGATATCAATGCATAGGTTTTAAGATTCTTACTATTCAGATATATTCGTGGGCGGTGAATAGGGGGTGTTGAGTCCAATTCATTGAGCAAGGAGTAGGTCTTGTCTATTACATATTGGGTTTATGGAACGGTATCTCAGATAATTTGAAACCCTTGTTTTATGCATCACCCCACCTCACCTTTCCCGTTAAGCAGCCATAGTGTGTTTTCTAAACGTGTGACTCTATTCTGTTTTGTAATTCAGTTCAAGGGTAGCGGTTTTTACATTCCCTCTATAAGTCATATCTTATGATAAGTGTCTTTTTCTGTGTGACTTATTTCACTTAGAATCGTCGTACCTAAATCCACTCATCATGCTGCTACTAGCCTTATGACGTTGATTTCATGGCTGAGTGATATTCCATTGTACATAAGGACCACAACTTCTTTATCCATTTTTCTCTTTCCTGGGATATTTAAGGTGTAACCAAGTGGAGGTTCTTGTCAACAGAGCAGCCCTAAATTTTGGGGTGCCTGTGTCTTGCTGATTTTTAGTTTTCCCAATTTATACGCCCATGAGTGGATGTGCCCTATGCTCCCTAAGCTGAGTTTTGTAGATGTTTCAGGACACACCGTGCACTTCTCCAGAGTGGCTGTTGGCAATTTACATCCCGCCCATCAGCGTAGCCAGGCTCCCGTTTCTCCATGGCCTGTCCTGCATTTCTGGTTTTGACACTTTATTCAGCATGGCCCTTTTGACCGATGGGAAGCGAGACTTCTTTGTAGCGCTGATTTGCCTTTCCAGGTTGCTTGGTTGGCCAAAAAGGGCCTATGCGTTTTTTCCTGAATATATTCAGGAAAAAACGCATAGGCCCTTTTTGGCCAAGGGCATCATTGTCGAGGTTTTGCCGCTTTTCCTGTGCTTTAAAGGCGATTCGAATCTCCCTCCTGAAATCTGTTTCCTGCAATTCTGCCTTGCTTTCAAATCCTCTTCGTTTCCTTCCATCAATATATTTGTGGACGAGAGTCATCATTTATAAGTCTGCAGGTTTGTGAATTGCAGTGCCCCTGAGCGCCATTTTTCAACTCGCTTTCTTGGGCGCTGGCCGCAAAAGCGCAGGATTGCTTCAGGCCCTATTCTGGTCCCAGGCGGCATGCTGAGCCTGTGGTTAATTCTTCTTCTTGAGGGGAAAATAGAGTGACCTGTGCCTGTCCCAACACCTAGAGCTAGTCTCTCATTGGTTCCCCCTCTTCCCGTTCATCCTCAGGACAAATTGCAACCTGTACGGAACAGGAGGTTAAAGGTGCTGATTCTCCAAGGAGGGAGATTGCTAGTAAAGCGGCTGGAATGGCGAACCCGAGCACAAGGAGATGAGAAATGATGTGCGTTTTAGAAACCTTTCACGATCACACGGTGTACCATCTTCTGGGTTTCTCATGCATGTTTTCGATGTAGGAAGATGCCCTTGAACCTGGAGATTTGGGACCCATGGGATGGGTACCACGCAGTATTACTTTATAGCGTCTGCGTTTGCTCACCCAACCTCACCAAACCTCTCAGCCCCAAGAGTGTCCACCCTTATGTCTCAATCAGCTGTGGGTCTAGATATGGTCAATCCAGGTGGCATCACAGCCCCTGAACGACTTTTTAAGAATTTCTCTCTCTTTCACTGTCTTTGTTTCACGGGTTTTTAAAAGTAATTGATATTTATAATGGGATTTACCTGCTTTTCACTCCTGTGTTTTTGCCGCTTTACACCCACTTGACTCACTTACAGAGAGATATCAATGCATAGGTTTTAAGATTCTTACTAGTCAGATATATTCTTGGGCGGTGAATAGGGGGTGTTGAGTCCAATTCACTGAGGAAGGAGTAGGGCTTGTCTATTACATATTGGGTTTATGGAACGGTATCTGAGCTAATTTGAAACCCTTGTTGTATGCATCACCCCACCTCACCTTTCCCGTTAAGCAGCCATAGTGTGTTTTCTAAACGTGTGACTCTATTCTGTTTTGTAATTCAGTTCAAGGGTAGCGGTTTTTACATTCCCTCTATAAGTCATATCTTATGATAAGTGTCTTTTTCTGTGTGACTTATTTCACTTAGAATCGTCGTACCTAAATCCACTCATCATGCTGCTACTAGCCTTATGACGTTGATTTCATGGCTGAGTGATATTCCATTGTACATAAGGACCACAACTTCTTTATCCATTTTTCTCTTTCCTGGGATATTTAAGGTGTAACCAAGTGGAGGTTCTTGTCAACAGAGCAGCCCTAAATTTTGGGGTGCCTGTGTCTTGCTGATTTTTAGTTTTCCCAATTTATACGCCCATGAGTGGATGTGCCCTATGCTCCCTAAGCTGAGTTTTGTAGATGTTTCAGGGCACACCGTGCACTTCTCCAGAGTGGCTGTTGGCAATTTACATCCCGCCCATCAGCGTAGCCAGGCTCCCGTTTCTCCATGGCCTGTCCTGCATTTCTGGTTTTGACACTTTATTCAGCATGGCCCTTTTGACCGATGGGAAGCGAGACTTCTTTGTAGCGATGATTTGCCTTTCCAGGTTGCTTGGTTGGCCAAAAAGGGCGTATGCGTTTTTTCCTGAATATATTCAGGAAAAAACGCATACGCCCTTTTTGGCCAAGGGCATCATTGTCGAGGTTTTGCCGCCTTTCCTGTGCTTTAAAGGCGATTCGAATCTCCCTCCTGAAATCTGTTTCCTGCAATTCTGCCTTGCTTTCAAATCCTCTTCGTTTCCTTCCATCAATATATTTGTGGACGAGAGTCATCATTTATAAGTCTGCAGCTTTGTGAATTGCAGTGCCCCTGAGCGCCATTTTTCAACTCGCTTTCTTGGGCGCTGGCCGCAAAAGCGCAGGATTGCTTCAGGCCCTATTCTGGTCCCAGGCGGCATGCTGAGCCTGTGGTTAATTCTTCTTCTTGAGGGGAAAATAGAGTGACCTGTGCCTGTCCCAACACCTAGAGCTAGTCTCTCATTGGTTCCCCCTCTTCCCGTTCATCCTCAGGACAAATTGCAAGCTGTACGGAACAGGAGGTTAAAGGTGCTGATTCTCCAAGGAGGGAGATTGCTAGTAAAGCGGCTGGAATGGCGAACCCAAGCACAAGGAGATGAGAAATGAGGTGCGTTTTAGAAACCTTTCCCGATCACACGGTGTACCATCTTCTGGGTTTCTCATGCATGTTTTCGATGTAGGAAGATGCCCTTGAACCTGGAGATTTGGGACCCATGGGATGGGTACCACGCAGCATTACTTTATAGGGTCTGCGTTTGCTCACCCAACCTCACCAAACCTCTCAGCCCCAAGAGTGTCCACCCTTATGTCTCAATCAGCTGTGGGTCTAGATATGGTCAATCCAGGTGGCATCACAGCCCCTGAACGACTTTTTAAGAATTTCTCTCTCTTTCACTGTCTTTGTTTCACGGGTTTTTAAAAGTAATTGATATTTATAATGTGGTTTACCTGCTTTTCACTCCTGTGTTTTTGCCGCTTTACACCCACTTGACTCACTTACAGAGAGATATCAATGCATAGGTTTTAAGATTCTTACTAGTCAGATATATTCTTGGGCGGTGAATAGGGGGTGTTGAGTCCAATTCACTGAGGAAGGAGTAGGGCTTGTCTATTACATATTGGGTTTATGGAACGGTATCTGAGCTAATTTGAAACCCTTGTTGTATGCATCACCCCACCTCACCTTTCCCGTTAAGCAGCCATAGTGTGTTTTCTAAACGTGTGACTCTATTCTGTTTTGTAATTCAGTTCAAGGGTAGCGGTTTTTACATTCCCTCTATAAGTCATATCTTATGATAAGTGTCTTTTTCTGTGTGACTTATTTCACTTAGAATCGTCGTACCTAAATCCACTCATCATGCTGCTACTAACCTTATGACGTTGATTTCATGGCTGAGTGATATTCCATTGTACATAAGGACCACAACTTCTTTATCCATTTTTCTCTTTCCTGGGATATTTAAGGTGTAACCAAGTGGAGGTTCTTGTCAACAGAGCAGCCCTAAATTTTGGGGTGCCTGTGTCTTGCTGATTTTTACTTTTCCCAATTTATACGCCCATGAGTGGATGTGCCCTATGCTCCCTAAGCTGAGTTTTGTAGATGTTTCAGGACACACCGTGCACTTCTCCAGAGTGGCTGTTGGCAATTTACATCCCGCCCATCAGCGTAGCCAGGCTCCCGTTTCTCCATGGCCTGTCCTGCATTTCTGGTTTTGACACTTTATTCAGCATGGCCCTTTTGACCGATGGGAAGCGAGACTTCTTTGTAGCGCTGATTTGCCTTTCCAGGTTGCTTGGTTGGCCAAAAAGGGCGTATGCGTTTTTTCCTGAATATATTCAGGAAAAAACGCATACGCCCTTTTTGGCCAAGGGCATCATTGTCGAGGTTTTGCCGCTTTTCCTGTGCTTTAAAGGCGATTCGAATCTCCCTCCTGAAATCTGTTTCCTGCAATTCTGCCTTGCTTTCAAATCCTCTTCGTTTCCTTCCATCAATATATTTGTGGACGAGAGTCATCATTTATAAGTCTGCAGGTTTGTGAATTGCAGTGCCCCTGAGCGCCATTTTTCAACTCGCTTTCTTGGGCGATGGCCGCAAAAGCGCAGGATTGCTTCAGGCCCTATTCTGGTCCCAGGCGGCATGCTGAGCCTGTGGTTAATTCTTCTTCTTGAGGGGAAAATAGAGTGACCTGTGCCTGTCCCAACACCTAGAGCTAGTCTCTCATTGGTTCCCCCTCTTCCCGTTCATCCTCAGGACAAATTGCAACCTGTACGGAACAGGAGGTTAAAGGTGCTGATTCTCCCAGGAGGGAGATTGCTAGTAAAGCGGCTGGAATGGCGAACCCAAGCACAAGGAGATGAGAAATGAGGTGCGTTTTAGAAACCTTTCCCGATCACACGGTGTACCATCTTCTGGGTTTCTCATGAATGTTTTCGATGTAGGAAGATGCCCTTGAACCTGGAGATTTGGGACCCATGGGATGGGTACCACGCAGTATTACTTTATAGGGTCTGCGTTTGCTCACCCAACCTCACCAAACCTCTCAGCCCCAAGAGTGTCCACCCTTATGTCTCAATCAGCTGTGGGTCTAGATGTGGTCAATCCAGGTGGCATCACAGCCCCTGAACGACTTTTTAAGAATTTCTCTCTCTTTCACTGTCTTTGTTTCACGGGTTTTTAAAAGTAATTGATATTTATAATGGGGTTTACCTGCTTTTCACTCCTGTGTTTTTGCCGCTTTACACCCACTTGACTCACTTACAGAGAGATATCAATGCATAGGTTTTAAGATTCTTACTATTCAGATATATTCGTGGGCGGTGAATAGGGGGTGTTGAGTCCAATTCATTGAGCAAGGAGTAGGTCTTGTCTATTACATATTGGGTTTATGGAACGGTATCTCAGATAATTTGAAACCCTTGTTTTATGAATCACCCCACCTCACCTTTCCCGTTAAGCAGCCATAGTGTGTTTTCTAAACGTGTGACTCTATTCTGTTTTGTAATTCAGTTCAAGGGTAGCGGTTTTTACATTCCCTCTATAAGTCATATCTTATGATAAGTGTCTTTTTCTGTGTGACTTATTTCACTTAGAATCGTCGTACCTAAATCCACTCATCATGCTGCTACTAACCTTATGACGTTGATTTCATGGCTGAGTGATATTCCATTGTACATAAGGACCACAACTTCTTTATCCATTTTTCTCTTTCCTGGGATATTTAAGGTGTAACCAAGTGGAGGTTCTTGTCAACAGAGCAGACCTAAATTTTGGGGTGCCTGTGTCTTGCTGATTTTTAGTTTTCCCAATTTATACGCCCATGAGTGGATGTGCCCTATGCTCCCTAAGCTCAGTTTTTTAGATGTTTCAGGACACACCGTGCACTTCTCCAGAGTGGCTGTTGGCAATTTACATCCCGCCCATCAGCGTAGCCAGGCTCCCGTTTCTCCATGGCCTGTCCTGCATTTCTGGTTTTGACACTTTATTCAGCATGGCCCTTTTGACCGATGGGAAGCGAGACTTCTTTGTAGCGCTGATTTGCCTTTCCAGGTTGCTTGGTTGGCCAAAAAGGGCGTATGCGTTTTTTCCTGAATATATTCAGGAAAAAACGCATACGCCCTTTTTGGCCAAGGGCATCATTGTCGAGGTTTTGCCGCCTTTCCTGTGCTTTAAAGGCGATTCGAATCTCCCTCCTGAAATCTGTTTCCTGCAATTCTGCCTTGCTTTCAAATCCTCTTCGTTTCCTTCCATCAATATATTTGTGGACGAGAGTCATCATTTATAAGTCTGCAGGTTTGTGAATTGCAGTGCCCCTGAGCGCCATTTTTCAACTCGCTTTCTTGGGCGCTGGCCGCAAAAGCGCAGGATTGCTTCAGGCCCTATTCTGGTCCCAGGCGGCATGCTGAGCCTGTGGTTAATGATTCTTCTTGAGGGGAAAATAGAGTGACCTGTGCCTGTCCCAACACCTAGAGCTAGTCTCTCATTGGTTCCCCCTCTTCCCGTTCATCTTCAGGACAAATTGCAACCTGTACGGAACAGGAGGTTAAAGGTGCTGATTCTCCAAGGAGGGAGATTGCTAGTAAAGCGGCTGAAATGGCGAACCCAAGCACAAGGAGATGAGAAATGAGGTGCGTTTTAGAAACCTTTCCCGATCACACGGTGTACCATCTTCTGGGTTTCTCATGAATGTTTTCGATGTAGGAAGATGCCCTTGAACCTGGAGATTTGGGACCCATGGGATGGGTACCACGCAGTATTACTTTATAGGGTCTGCGTTTGCTCACCCAACCACACCAAACCTCTCAGCCCCAAGAGTGTCCACCCTTATGTCTCAATCAGCTGTGGGTCTAGATATGGTCAATCCAGGTGGCATCACAGCCCCTGAACGACTTTTTAAGAATTTCTCTCTCTTTCACTGTCTTTGTTTCACGGGTTTTTAAAAGTAATTGATATTTATAATGGGGTTTACCTGCTTTTCACTCCTGTGTTTTTGCCGCTTTACACCCACTTGACTCACTTACAGAGAGATATCAATGCATAGGTTTTAAGATTCTTACTAGTCAGATATATTCGTGGGCGGTGAATAGGCGGTGTTGAGTCCAATTCATTGAGCAAGGTGTAGGTCTTGTCTATTACATATTGGGTTTATGGAACGGTATCTCAGATAATTTGAAACCCTTGTTTTATGCATCACCCCACCTCACCTTTCCCGTTAAGCAGCCATAGTGTGTTTTCTAAACGTGTGACTCTATTCTGTTTTGTAATTCAGTTCAAGGGTAGCGGTTTTTACATTCCCTCTATAAGTCATATCTTATGATAAGTGTCTTTTTCTGTGTGACTTATTTCACTTAGAATCGTCGTACCTAAATCCACTCATCATGCTGCTACTAGCCTTATGACGTTGATTTCATGGCTGAGTGATATTCCATTGTACATAAGGACCACAACTTCTTTATCCATTTTTCTCTTTCCTGGGATATTTAAGGTGTAACGAAGTGGAGGTTCTTGTCAACAGAGCAGCCCTAAACTTTGGGGTGCCTGTGTCTTGCTGATTTTTAGTTTTCCCAATTTATACGCCCATGAGTGGAAGTGCCCTATGCTCCCTAAGCTGAGTTTTGTAGATGTTTCAGGACACACCGTGCACTTCTCCAGAGTGGCTGTTGGCAATTTACATCCCGCCCATCAGCGTAGCCAGGCTCCCGTTTCTCCATGGCCTGTCCTGCATTTCTGCTTTTGACACTTTATTCAGCATGGCCCTTTTGACCGATGGGAAGCGAGACTTCTTTGTAGCGCTGATTTGCCTTTCCAGGTTGCTTGGTTGGCCAAAAAGGGCGTATGCGTTTTTTCCTGAATATATTCAGGAAAAAACGCATACGCCCTTTTTGGCCAAGGGCATCATTGTCGAGGTTTTGCCGCCTTTCCTGTGCTTTAAAGGCGATTCGAATCTCCCTCCTGAAATCTGTTTCCTGCAATTCTGCCTTGCTTTCAAATCCTCTTCGTTTCCTTCCATCAATATATTTGTGGACGAGAGTCATCATTTATAAGTCTGCAGGTTTGTGAATTGCAGTGCCCCTGAGCGCCATTTTTCAACTCGCTTTCTTGGGCGCTGGCCGCAAAAGCGCAGGATTGCTTCAGGCCCTATTCAGGTCCCAGGCGGCATGCTGAGCCTGTGGTTAATTCTTCTTCTTGAGGGGAAAATAGAGTGACCTGTGCCTGTCCCAACACCTAGAGCTAGTCTCTCATTGGTTCCCCCTCTTCCCGTTCATCCTCAGGACAAATTGCAACCTGTACGGAACAGGAGGTTAAAGGTGCTGATTCTCCAAGGAGGGAGATTGCTAGTAAAGCGGCTGGAATGGCGAACCCAAGCACAAGGAGATGAGAAATGAGGTGCGTTTTAGAAACCTTTCCCGATCACACGGTGTACCATCTTCTGGGTTTCTCATGAATGTTTTCGATGTAGGAAGATGCCCTTGAACCTGGAGATTTGGGACCCATGGGATGGGTACCACGCAGTATTACTTTATAGGGTCTGCGTTTGCTCACCCAACCTCACCAAACCTCTCAGCCCCAAGAGTGTCCACCCTTATGTCTCAATCAGCTGTGGGTCTAGATATGGTCAATCCAGGTGGCATCACAGCCCCTGAACGACTTTTTAAGAATTTCTCTCTCTTTCACTGTCTTTGTTTCACGGGTTTTTAAAAGTAATTGATATTTATAATGGGGTTTACCTGCTTTTCACTCCTGTGTTTTTGCCGCTTTACACCCACTTGACTCACTTACAGAGAGATATCAATGCATAGGTTTTAAGATTCTTACTAGTCAGATATATTCGTGGGCGGTGAATAGGCGGTGTTGAGTCCAATTCATTGAGCAAGGAGTAGGTCTTGTCTATTACATATTGGGTTTATGGAACGGTATCTCAGATAATTTGAAACCCTTGTTTTATGCATCACCCCACCTCACCTTTCCCGTTAAGCAGCCATAGTGTGTTTTCTAAACGTGTGACTCTATTCTGTTTTGTAATTCAGTTCAAGGGTAGCGGTTTTTACATTCCCTCTATAAGTCATATCTTATGATAAGTGTCTTTTTCTGTGTGACTTATTTCACTTAGAATCGTCGTACCTAAATCCACTCATCATGCTGCTACTAACCTTATGACGTTGATTTCATGGCTGAGTGATATTCCATTGTACATAAGGACCACAACTTCTTTATCCATTTTTCTCTTTCCTGGGATATTTAAGGTGTAACCAAGTGGAGGTTCTTGTCAACAGAGCAGACCTAAATTTTGGGGTGCCTGTGTCTTGCTGATTTTTAGTTTTCCCAATTTATACGCCCATGAGTGGATGTGCCCTATGCTCCCTAAGCTCAGTTTTTTAGATGTTTCAGGACACACCGTGCACTTCTCCAGAGTGGCTGTTGGCAATTTACATCCCGCCCATCAGCGTAGCCAGGCTCCCGTTTCTCCATGGCCTGTCCTGCATTTCTGGTTTTGACACTTTATTCAGCATGGCCCTTTTGACCGATGGGAAGCGAGACTTCTTTGTAGCGCTGATTTGCCTTTCCAGGTTGCTTGGTTGGCCAAAAAGGGCGTATGCGTTTTTTCCTGAATATATTCAGGAAAAAACGCATACGCCCTTTTTGGCCAAGGGCATCATTGTCGAGGTTTTGCCGCCTTTCCTGTGCTTTAAAGGCGATTCGAATCTCCCTCCTGAAATCTGTTTCCTGCAATTCTGCCTTGCTTTCAAATCCTCTTCGTTTCCTTCCATCAATATATTTGTGGACGAGAGTCATCATTTATAAGTCTGCAGGTTTGTGAATTGCAGTGCCCCTGAGCGCCATTTTTCAACTCGCTTTCTTGGGCGCTGGCCGCAAAAGCGCAGGATTGCTTCAGGCCCTATTCTGGTCCCAGGCGGCATGCTGAGCCTGTGGTTAATGATTCTTCTTGAGGGGAAAATAGAGTGACCTGTGCCTGTCCCAACACCTAGAGCTAGTCTCTCATTGGTTCCCCCTCTTCCCGTTCATCTTCAGGACAAATTGCAACCTGTACGGAACAGGAGGTTAAAGGTGCTGATTCTCCAAGGAGGGAGATTGCTAGTAAAGCGGCTGGAATGGCGAACCCAAGCACAAGGAGATGAGAAATGAGGTGCGTTTTAGAAACCTTTCCCGATCACACGGTGTACCATCTTCTGGGTTTCTCATGAATGTTTTCGATGTAGGAAGATGCCCTTGAACCTGGAGATTTGGGACCCATGGGATGGGTACCACGCAGTATTACTTTATAGGGTCTGCGTTTGCTCACCCAACCTCACCAAACCTCTCAGCCCCAAGAGTGTCCACCCTTATGTCTCAATCAGCTGTGGGTCTAGATATGGTCAATCCAGGTGGCATCACAGCCCCTGAACGACTTTTTAAGAATTTCTCTCTCTTTCACTGTCTTTGTTTCACGGGTTTTTAAAAGTAATTGATATTTATAATGGGGTTTACCTGCTTTTCACTCCTGTGTTTTTGCCGCTTTACACCCACTTGACTCACTTACAGAGAGATATCAATGCATAGGTTTTAAGATTCTTACTAGTCAGATATATTCGTGGGCGGTGAATAGGCGGTGTTGAGTCCAATTCATTGAGCAAGGAGTAGGTCTTGTCTATTACATATTGGGTTTATGGAACGGTATCTCAGATAATTTGAAACCCTTGTTTTATGCATCACCCCACCTCACCTTTCCCGTTAAGCAGCCATAGTGTGTTTTCTAAACGTGTGACTCTATTCTGTTTTGTAATTCAGTTCAAGGGTAGCGGTTTTTACATTCCCTCTATAAGTCATATCTTATGATAAGTGTCTTTTTCTGTGTGACTTATTTCACTTAGAATCGTCGTACCTAAATCCACTCATCATGCTGCTACTAGCCTTATGACGTTGATTTCATGGCTGAGTGATATTCCATTGTACATAAGGACCACAACTTCTTTATCCATTTTTCTCTTTCCTGGGATATTTAAGGTGTAACGAAGTGGAGGTTCTTGTCAACAGAGCAGCCCTAAACTTTGGGGTGCCTGTGTCTTGCTGATTTTTAGTTTTCCCAATTTATACGCCCATGAGTGGAAGTGCCCTATGCTCCCTAAGCTGAGTTTTGTAGATGTTTCAGGACACACCGTGCACTTCTCCAGAGTGGCTGTTGGCAATTTACATCCCGCCCATCAGCGTAGCCAGGCTCCCGTTTCTCCATGCCCTGTCCTGCATTTCTGCTTTTGACACTTTATTCAGCATGGCCCTTTTGACCGATGGGAAGCGAGACTTCTTTGTAGCGCTGATTTGCCTTTCCAGGTTGCTTGGTTGGCCAAAAAGGGCGTATGCGTTTTTTCCTGAATATATTCAGGAAAAAACGCATACGCCCTTTTTGGCCAAGGGCATCATTGTCGAGGTTTTGCCGCCTTTCCTGTGCTTTAAAGGCGATTCGAATCTCCCTCCTGAAATCTGTTTCCTGCAATTCTGCCTTGCTTTCAAATCCTCTTCGTTTCCTTCCATCAATATATTTGTGGACGAGAGTCATCATTTATAAGTCTGCAGGTTTGTGAATTGCAGTGCCCCTGAGCGCCATTTTTCAACTCGCTTTCTTGGGCGCTGGCCGCAAAAGCGCAGGATTGCTTCAGGCCCTATTCAGGTCCCAGGCGGCATGCTGAGCCTGTGGTTAATTCTTCTTCTTGAGGGGAAAATAGAGTGACCTGTGCCTGTCCCAACACCTAGAGCTAGTCTCTCATTGGTTCCCCCTCTTCCCGTTCATCCTCAGGACAAATTGCAACCTGTACGGAACAGGAGGTTAAAGGTGCTGATTCTCCAAGGAGGGAGATTGCTAGTAAAGCGGCTGGAATGGCGAACCCAAGCACAAGGAGATGAGAAATGAGGTGCGTTTTAGAAACCTTTCCCGATCACACGGTGTACCATCTTCTGGGTTTCTCATGAATGTTTTCGATGTAGGAAGATGCCCTTGAACCTGGAGATTTGGGACCCATGGGATGGGTACCACGCAGTATTACTTTATAGGGTCTGCGTTTGCTCACCCAACCTCACCAAACCTCTCAGCCCCAAGAGTGTCCACCCTTATGTCTCAATCAGCTGTGGGTCTAGATATGGTCAATCCAGGTGGCATCACAGCCCCTGAACGACTTTTTAAGAATTTCTCTCTCTTTCACTGTCTTTGTTTCACGGGTTTTTAAAAGTAATTGATATTTATAATGGGGTTTACCTGCTTTTCACTCCTGTGTTTTTGCCGCTTTACACCCACTTGACTCACTTACAGAGAGATATCAATGCATAGGTTTTAAGATTCTTACTAGTCAGATATATTCGTGGGCGGTGAATAGGCGGTGTTGAGTCCAATTCATTGAGCAAGGAGTAGGTCTTGTCTATTACATATTGGGTTTATGGAACGGTATCTCAGATAATTTGAAACCCTTGTTTTATGCATCACCCCACCTCACCTTTCCCGTTAAGCAGCCATAGTGTGTTTTCTAAACGTGTGACTCTATTCTGTTTTGTAATTCAGTTCAAGGGTAGCGGTTTTTACATTCCCTCTATAAGTCATATCTTATGATAAGTGTCTTTTTCTGTGTGACTTATTTCACTTAGAATCGTCGTACCTAAATCCACTCATCATGCTGCTACTAGCCTTATGACGTTGATTTCATGGCTGAGTGATATTCCATTGTACATAAGGACCACAACTTCTTTATCCATTTTTCTCTTTCCTGGGATATTTAAGGTGTAACGAAGTGGAGGTTCTTGTCAACAGAGCAGCCCTAAACTTTGGGGTGCCTGTGTCTTGCTGATTTTTAGTTTTCCCAATTTATACGCCCATGAGTGGAAGTGCCCTATGCTCCCTAAGCTGAGTTTTGTAGATGTTTCAGGACACACCGTGCACTTCTCCAGAGTGGCTGTTGGCAATTTACATCCCGCCCATCAGCGTAGCCAGGCTCCCGTTTCTCCATGGCCTGTCCTGCATTTCTGCTTTTGACACTTTATTCAGCATGGCCCTTTTGACCGATGGGAAGCGAGACTTCTTTGTAGCGCTGATTTGCCTTTCCAGGTTGCTTGGTTGGCCAAAAAGGGCGTATGCGTTTTTTCCTGAATATATTCAGGAAAAAACGCATACGCCCTTTTTGGCCAAGGGCATCATTGTCGAGGTTTTGCCGCCTTTCCTGTGCTTTAAAGGCGATTCGAATCTCCCTCCTGAAATCTGTTTCCTGCAATTCTGCCTTGCTTTCAAATCCTCTTCGTTTCCTTCCATCAATATATTTGTGGACGAGAGTCATCATTTATAAGTCTGCAGGTTTGTGAATTGCAGTGCCCCTGAGCGCCATTTTTCAACTCGCTTTCTTGGGCGCTGGCCGCAAAAGCGCAGGATTGCTTCAGGCCCTATTCAGGTCCCAGGCGGCATGCTGAGCCTGTGGTTAATTCTTCTTCTTGAGGGGAAAATAGAGTGACCTGTGCCTGTCCCAACACCTAGAGCTAGTCTCTCATTGGTTCCCCCTCTTCCCGTTCATCCTCAGGACAAATTGCAACCTGTACGGAACAGGAGGTTAAAGGTGCTGATTCTCCAAGGAGGGAGATTGCTAGTAAAGCGGCTGGAATGGCGAACCCAAGCACAAGGAGATGAGAAATGAGGTGCGTTTTAGAAACCTTTCCCGATCACACGGTGTACCATCTTCTGGGTTTCTCATGAATGTTTTCGATGTAGGAAGATGCCCTTGAACCTGGAGATTTGGGACCCATGGGATGGGTACCACGCAGTATTACTTTATAGGGTCTGCGTTTGGTCACCCAACCACACCAAACCTCTCAGCCCCAAGAGTGTCCACCCTTATGTCTCAATCAGCTGTGGGTCTAGATGTGGTCAATCCAGGTGGCATCACAGCCCCTGAACGACTTTTTAAGAATTTCTCTCTCTTTCACTGTCTTTGTTTCACGGGTTTTTAAAAGTAATTGATATTTATAATGGGGTTTACCTGCTTTTCACTCCTGTGTTTTTGCCGCTTTACACCCACTTGACTCACTTACAGAGAGATATCAATGCATAGGTTTTAAGATTCTTACTATTCAGATATATTCGTGGGCGGTGAATAGGGGGTGTTGAGTCCAATTCATTGAGCAAGGAGTAGGTCTTGTCTATTACATATTGGGTTTATGGAACGGTATCTCAGATAATTTGAAACCCTTGTTTTATGAATCACCCCACCTCACCTTTCCCGTTAAGCAGCCATAGTGTGTTTTCTAAACGTGTGACTCTATTCTGTTTTGTAATTCAGTTCAAGGGTAGCGGTTTTTACATTCCCTCTATAAGTCATATCTTATGATAAGTGTCTTTTTCTGTGTGACTTATTTCACTTAGAATCGTCGTACCTAAATCCACTCATCATGCTGCTACTAACCTTATGACGTTGATTTCATGGCTGAGTGATATTCCATTGTACATAAGGACCACAACTTCTTTATCCATTTTTCTCTTTCCTGGGATATTTAAGGTGTAACCAAGTGGAGGTTCTTGTCAACAGAGCAGACCTAAATTTTGGGGTGCCTGTGTCTTGCTGATTTTTAGTTTTCCCAATTTATACGCCCATGAGTGGATGTGCCCTATGCTCCCTAACCTCAGTTTTTTAGATGTTTCAGGACACACCGTGCACTTCTCCAGAGTGGCTGTTGGCAATTTACATCCCGCCCATCAGCGTAGCCAGGCTCCCGTTTCTCCATGGCCTGTCCTGCATTTCTGGTTTTGACACTTTATTCAGCATGGCCCTTTTGACCGATGGGAAGCGAGACTTCTTTGTAGCGCTGATTTGCCTTTCCAGGTTGCTTGGTTGGCCAAAAAGGGCGTATGCGTTTTTTCCTGAATATATTCAGGAAAAAACGCATACGCCCTTTTTGGCCAAGGGCATCATTGTCGAGGTTTTGCCGCTTTTCCTGTGCTTTAAAGGCGATTCGAATCTCCCTCCTGAAATCTGTTTCCTGCAATTCTGCCTTGCTTTCAAATCCTCTTCGTTTCCTTCCATCAATATATTTGTGGACGAGAGTCATCATTTATAAGTCTGCAGGTTTGTGAATTGCAGTGCCCCTGAGCGCCATTTTTCAACTCGCTTTCTTGGGCGCTGGCCACAAAAGCGCAGGATTGCTTCAGGCCCTATTCTGGTCCCAGGCGGCATGCTGAGCCTGTGGTTAATTCTTCTTCTTGAGGGGAAAATAGAGTGACCTGTGCCTGTCCCAACACCTAGAGCTAGTCTCTCATTGTTTCCCCATCTTCCCGTTCATCCTCAGGACAAATTGCAACCTGTACGGAACAGGAGGTTAAAGGTGCTGATTCTCCAAGGAGGGAGATTGCTAGTAAAGCGGCTGGAATGGCGAACCCAAGCACAAGGAGATGAGAAATGAGGTGCGTTTTAGAAACCTTTCCCGATCACACGGTGTACCATCTTCTGGGTTTCTCATGAATGTTTTCGATGTAGGAAGATGCCCTTGAACCTGGAGATTTGGGACCCATGGGATGGGTACCACGCAGTATTACTTTATAGGGTCTGCGTTTGGTCACCCAACCTCACCAAACCTCTCAGCCCCAAGAGTGTCCACCCTTATGTCTCAATCAGCTGTGGGTCTAGATATGGTCAATCCAGGTGGCATCACAGCCCCTGAACGACTTTTTAAGAATTTCTCTCTCTTTCACTGTCTTTGTTTCACGGGTTTTTAAAAGTAATTGATATTTATAATGGGGTTTACCTGCTTTTCACTCCTGTGTTTTTGCCGCTTTACACCCACTTGACTCACTTACAGAGAGATATCAATGCATAGGTTTTAAGATTCTTACTAGTCAGATATATTAGTGGGCGGTGAATAGGCGGTGTTGAGTCCAATTCATTGAGCAAGGAGTAGGTCTTGTCTATTACATATTGGGTTTATGGAACGGTATCTCATATAATTTGAAACCCTTGTTTTATGCATCACCCCACCTCACCTTTCCCGTTAAGCAGCCATAGTGTGTTTTCTAAACGTGTGACTCTATTCTGTTTTGTAATTCAGTTCAAGGGTAGCGGTTTTTACATTCCCTCTATAAGTCATATCTTATGATAAGTGCCTTTTTCTGTGTGACTTATTTCACTTAGAATCGTCGTACCTAAATCCACTCATCATGCTGCTACTAGCCTTATGACGTTGATTTCATGGCTGAGTGATATTCCATTGTACATAAGGACCACAACTTCTTTATCCATTTTTCTCTTTCCTGGGATATTTAAGGTGTAACCAAGTGGAGGTTCTTGTCAACAGAGCAGCCCTAAATTTTGGGGTGCCTGTGTCTTGCTGATTTTTACTTTTCCCAATTTATACGCCCATGAGTGGATGTGCCCTATGCTCCCTAAGCTGAGTTTTGTAGATGTTTCAGGACACACCGTGCACTTCTCCAGAGTGGCTGTTGGCAATTTACATCCCGCCCATCAGCGTAGCCAGGCTCCCGTTTCTCCATGGCCTGTCCTGCATTTCTGGTTTTGACACTTTATTCAGCATGGCCCTTTTGACCGATGGGAAGCGAGACTTCTTTGTAGCGCTGATTTGCCTTTCCAGGTTGCTTGGTTGGCCAAAAAGGGCGTATGCGTTTTTTCCTGAATATATTCAGGAAAAAACGCATACGCCCTTTTTGGCCAAGGGCATCATTGTCGAGGTTTTGCCGCTTTTCCTGTGCTTTAAAGGCGATTCGAATCTCCCTCCTGAAATCTGTTTCCTGCAATTCTGCCTTGCTTTCAAATCCTCTTCGTTTCCTTCCATCAATATATTTGTGGACGAGAGTCATCATTTATAAGTCTGCAGGTTTGTGAATTGCAGTGCCCCTGAGCGCCATTTTTCAACTCGCTTTCTTGGGCGATGGCCGCAAAAGCGCAGGATTGCTTCAGGCCCTATTCTGGTCCCAGGCGGCATGCTGAGCCTGTGGTTAATTCTTCTTCTTGAGGGGAAAATAGAGTGACCTGTGCCTGTCCCAACACCTAGAGCTAGTCTCTCATTGGTTCCCCCTCTTCCCGTTCATCCTCAGGACAAATTGCAACCTGTACGGAACAGGAGGTTAAAGGTGCTGATTCTCCCAGGAGGGAGATTGCTAGTAAAGCGGCTGGAATGGCGAACCCAAGCACAAGGAGATGAGAAATGAGGTGCGTTTTAGAAACCTTTCCCGATCACACGGTGTACCATCTTCTGGGTTTCTCATGAATGTTTTCGATGTAGGAAGATGCCCTTGAACCTGGAGATTTGGGACCCATGGGATGGGTACCACGCAGTATTACTTTATAGGGTCTGCGTTTGCTCACCCAACCTCACCAAACCTCTCAGCCCCAAGAGTGTCCACCCTTATGTCTCAATCAGCTGTGGGTCTAGATGTGGTCAATCCAGGTGGCATCACAGCCCCTGAACGACTTTTTAAGAATTTCTCTCTCTTTCACTGTCTTTGTTTCACGGGTTTTTAAAAGTAATTGATATTTATAATGGGGTTTACCTGCTTTTCACTCCTGTGTTTTTGCCGCTTTACACCCACTTGACTCACTTACAGAGAGATATCAATGCATAGGTTTTAAGATTCTTACTATTCAGATATATTCGTGGGCGGTGAATAGGGGGTGTTGAGTCCAATTCATTGAGCAAGGAGTAGGTCTTGTCTATTACATATTGGGTTTATGGAACGGTATCTCAGATAATTTGAAACCCTTGTTTTATGAATCACCCCACCTCACCTTTCCCGTTAAGCAGCCATAGTGTGTTTTCTAAACGTGTGACTCTATTCTGTTTTGTATTTCAGTTCAAGGGTAGCGGTTTTTACATTCCCTCTATAAGTCATATCTTATGATAAGTGTCTTTTTCTGTGTGACTTATTTCACTTAGAATCGTCGTACCTAAATCCACTCATCATGCTGCTACTAACCTTATGACGTTGATTTCATGGCTGAGTGATATTCCATTGTACATAAGGACCACAACTTCTTTATCCATTTTTCTCTTTCCTGGGATATTTAAGGTGTAACCAAGTGGAGGTTCTTGTCAACAGAGCAGACCTAAATTTTGGGGTGCCTGTGTCTTGCTGATTTTTAGTTTTCCCAATTTATACGCCCATGAGTGGATGTGCCCTATGCTCCCTAAGCTCAGTTTTTTAGATGTTTCAGGACACACCGTGCACTTCTCCAGAGTGGCTGTTGGCAATTTACATCCCGCCCATCAGCGTAGCCAGGCTCCCGTTTCTCCATGGCCTGTCCTGCATTTCTGGTTTTGACACTTTATTCAGCATGGCCCTTTTGACCGATGGGAAGCGAGACTTCTTTGTAGCGCTGATTTGCCTTTCCAGGTTGCTTGGTTGGCCAAAAAGGGCGTATGCGTTTTTTCCTGAATATATTCAGGAAAAAACGCATACGCCCTTTTTGGCCAAGGGCATCATTGTCGAGGTTTTGCCGCCTTTCCTGTGCTTTAAAGGCGATTCGAATCTCCCTCCTGAAATCTGTTTCCTGCAATTCTGCCTTGCTTTCAAATCCTCTTCGTTTCCTTCCATCAATATATTTGTGGACGAGAGTCATCATTTATAAGTCTGCAGGTTTGTGAATTGCAGTGCCCCTGAGCGCCATTTTTCAACTCGCTTTCTTGGGCGCTGGCCGCAAAAGCGCAGGATTGCTTCAGGCCCTATTCTGGTCCCAGGCGGCATGCTGAGCCTGTGGTTAATGATTCTTCTTGAGGGGAAAATAGAGTGACCTGTGCCTGTCCCAACACCTAGAGCTAGTCTCTCATTGGTTCCCCCTCTTCCCGTTCATCTTCAGGACAAATTGCAACCTGTACGGAACAGGAGGTTAAAGGTGCTGATTCTCCAAGGAGGGAGATTGCTAGTAAAGCGGCTGGAATGGCGAACCCAAGCACAAGGAGATGAGAAATGAGGTGCGTTTTAGAAACCTTTCCCGATCACACGGTGTACCATCTTCTGGGTTTCTCATGAATGTTTTCGATGTAGGAAGATGCCCTTGAACCTGGAGATTTGGGACCCATGGGATGGGTACCACGCAGTATTACTTTATAGGGTCTGCGTTTGCTCACCCAACCTCACCGAACCTCTCAGCCCCAAGACTGTCCACCCTTATGTCTCAATCAGCTGTGGGTCTAGATATGGTCAATCCAGGTGGCATCACAGCCCCTGAACGACTTTTTAAGAATTTCTCTCTCTTTCACTGTCTTTGTTTCACGGGTTTTTAAAAGTAATTGATATTTATAATGGGGTTTACCTGCTTTTCACTCCTGTGTTTTTGCCGCTTTACACCCACTTGACTCACTTACAGAGAGATATCAATGCATAGGTTTTAAGATTCTTACTAGTCAGATATATTCGTGGGCGGTGAATAGGCGGTGTTGAGTCCAATTCATTGAGCAAGGAGTAGGTCTTGTCTATTACATATTGGGTTTATGGAACGGTATCTCAGATAATTTGAAACCCTTGTTTTATGCATCACCCCACCTCACCTTTCCCGTTAAGCAGCCATAGTGTGTTTTCTAAACGTGTGACTCTATTCTGTTTTGTAATTCAGTTCAAGGGTAGCGGTTTTTACATTCCCTCTATAAGTCATATCTTATGATAAGTGTCTTTTTCTGTGTGACTTATTTCACTTAGAATCGTCGTACCTAAATCCACTCATCATGCTGCTACTAGCCTTATGACGTTGATTTCATGGCTGAGTGATATTCCATTGTACATAAGGACCACAACTTCTTTATCCATTTTTCTCTTTCCTGGGATATTTAAGGTGTAACGAAGTGGAGGTTCTTGTCAACAGAGCAGCCCTAAACTTTGGGGTGCCTGTGTCTTGCTGATTTTTAGTTTTCCCAATTTATACGCCCATGAGTGGAAGTGCCCTATGCTCCCTAAGCTGAGTTTTGTAGATGTTTCAGGACACACCGTGCACTTCTCCAGAGTGGCTGTTGGCAATTTACATCCCGCCCATCAGCGTAGCCAGGCTCCCGTTTCTCCATGGCCTGTCCTGCATTTCTGCTTTTGACACTTTATTCAGCATGGCCCTTTTAACCGATGGGAAGCGAGACTTCTTTGTAGCGCTGATTTGCCTTTCCAGGTTGCTTGGTTGGCCAAAATGGGCGTATGCGTTTTTTCCTGAATATATTCAGGAAAAAACGCATACGCCCTTTTTGGCCAAGGGCATCATTGTCGAGGTTTTGCCGCCTTTCCTGTGCTTTAAAGGCGATTCGAATCTCCCTCCTGAAATCTGTTTCCTGCAATTCTGCCTTGCTTTCAAATCCTCTTCGTTTCCTTCCATCAATATATTTGTGGACGAGAGTCATCATTTATAAGTCTGCAGGTTTGTGAATTGCAGTGCCCCTGAGCGCCATTTTTCAACTCGCTTTCTTGGGCGCTGGCCGCAAAAGCGCAGGATTGCTTCAGGCCCTATTCAGGTCCCAGGCGGCATGCTGAGCCTGTGGTTAATTCTTCTTCTTGAGGGGAAAATAGAGTGACCTGTGCCTGTCCCAACACCTAGAGCTAGTCTCTCATTGGTTCCCCCTCTTCCCGTTCATCCTCAGGACAAATTGCAACCTGTACGGAACAGGAGGTTAAAGGTGCTGATTCTCCAAGGAGGGAGATTGCTAGTAAAGCGGCTGGAATGGCGAACCCAAGCACAAGGAGATGAGAAATGAGGTGCGTTTTAGAAACCTTTCCCGATCACACGGTGTACCATCTTCTGGGTTTCTCATGAATGTTTTCGATGTAGGAAGATGCCCTTGAACCTGGAGATTTGGGACCCATGGGATGGGTACCACGCAGTATTACTTTATAGGGTCTGCGTTTGGTCACCCAACCACACCAAACCTCTCAGCCCCAAGAGTGTCCACCCTTATGTCTCAATCAGCTGTGGGTCTAGATGTGGTCAATCCAGGTGGCATCACAGCCCCTGAACGACTTTTTAAGAATTTCTCTCTCTTTCACTGTCTTTGTTTCACGGGTTTTTAAAAGTAATTGATATTTATAATGGGGTTTACCTGCTTTTCACTCCTGTGTTTTTGCCGCTTTACACCCACTTGACTCACTTACAGAGAGATATCAATGCATAGGTTTTAAGATTCTTACTATTCAGATATATTAGTGGGCGGTGAATAGGCGGTGTTGAGTCCAATTCATTGAGCAAGGAGTAGGTCTTGTCTATTACATATTGGGTTTATGGAACGGTATCTCATATAATTTGAAACCCTTGTTTTATGCATCACCCCACCTCACCTTTCCCGTTAAGCAGCCATAGTGTGTTTTCTAAACGTGTGACTCTATTCTGTTTTGTAATTCAGTTCAAGGGTAGCGGTTTTTACATTCCCTCTATAAGTCATATCTTATGATAAGTGTCTTTTTCTGTGTGACTTATTTCACTTAGAATCGTCGTACCTAAATCCACTCATCATGCTGCTACTAGCCTTATGACGTTGATTTCATGGCTGAGTGATATTCCATTGTACATAAGGACCACAACTTCTTTATCCATTTTTCTCTTTCCTGGGATATTTAAGGTGTAACCAAGTGGAGGTTCTTGTCAACAGAGCAGCCCTAAATTTTGGGGTGCCTGTGTCTTGCTGATTTTTACTTTTCCCAATTTATACGCCCATGAGTGGATGTGCCCTATGCTCCCTAAGCTGAGTTTTGTAGATGTTTCAGGACACACCGTGCACTTCTCCAGAGTGGCTGTTGGCAATTTACATCCCGCCCATCAGCGTAGCCAGGCTCCCGTTTCTCCATGGCCTGTCCTGCATTTCTGGTTTTGACACTTTATTCAGCATGGCCCTTTTGACCGATGGGAAGCGAGACTTCTTTGTAGCGCTGATTTGCCTTTCCAGGTTGCTTGGTTGGCCAAAAAGGGCGTATGCGTTTTTTCCTGAATATATTCAGGAAAAAACGCATACGCCCTTTTTGGCCAAGGGCATCATTGTCGAGGTTTTGCCGCTTTTCCTGTGCTTTAAAGGCGATTCGAATCTCCCTCCTGAAATCTGTTTCCTGCAATTCTGCCTTGCTTTCAAATCCTCTTCGTTTCCTTCCATCAATATATTTGTGGACGAGAGTCATCATTTATAAGTCTGCAGGTTTGTGAATTGCAGTGCCCCTGAGCGCCATTTTTCAACTCGCTTTCTTGGGCGATGGCCGCAAAAGCGCAGGATTGCTTCAGGCCCTATTCTGGTCCCAGGCGGCATGCTGAGCCTGTGGTTAATTCTTCTTCTTGAGGGGAAAATAGAGTGACCTGTGCCTGTCCCAACACCTAGAGCTAGTCTCTCATTGGTTCCCCCTCTTCCCGTTCATCCTCAGGACAAATTGCAACCTGTACGGAACAGGAGGTTAAAGGTGCTGATTCTCCCAGGAGGGAGATTGCTAGTAAAGCGGCTGGAATGGCGAACCCAAGCATAAGGAGATGAGAAATGAGGTGCGTTTTAGAAACCTTTCCCGATCACACGGTGTACCATCTTCTGGGTTTCTCATGAATGTTTTCGATGTAGGAAGATGCCCTTGAACCTGGAGATTTGGGACCCATGGGATGGGTACCACGCAGTATTACTTTATAGGGTCTGCGTTTGCTCACCCAACCTCACCAAACCTCTCAGCCCCAAGAGTGTCCACCCTTATGTCTCAATCAGCTGTGGGTCTAGATGTGGTCAATCCAGGTGGCATCACAGCCCCTGAACGACTTTTTAAGAATTTCTCTCTCTTTCACTGTCTTTGTTTCACGGGTTTTTAAAAGTAATTGATATTTATAATGGGGTTTACCTGCTTTTCACTCCTGTGTTTTTGCCGCTTTACACCCACTTGACTCACTTACAGAGAGATATCAATGCATAGGTTTTAAGATTCTTACTATTCAGATATATTCGTGGGCGGTGAATAGGGGGTGTTGAGTCCAATTCATTGAGCAAGGAGTAGGTCTTGTCTATTACATATTGGGTTTATGGAACGGTATCTCAGATAATTTGAAACCCTTGTTTTATGAATCACCCCACCTCACCTTTCCCGTTAAGCAGCCATAGTGTGTTTTCTAAACGTGTGACTCTATTCTGTTTTGTAATTCAGTTCAAGGGTAGCGGTTTTTACATTCCCTCTATAAGTCATATCTTATGATAAGTGTCTTTTTCTGTGTGACTTATTTCACTTAGAATCGTCGTACCTAAATCCACTCATCATGCTGCTACTAACCTTATGACGTTGATTTCATGGCTGAGTGATATTCCATTGTACATAAGGACCACAACTTCTTTATCCATTTTTCTCTTTCCTGGGATATTTAAGGTGTAACCAAGTGGAGGTTCTTGTCAACAGAGCAGACCTAAATTTTGGGGTGCCTGTGTCTTGCTGATTTTTAGTTTTCCCAATTTATACGCCCATGAGTGGATGTGCCCTATGCTCCCTAAGCTCAGTTTTTTAGATGTTTCAGGACACACCGTGCACTTCTCCAGAGTGGCTGTTGGCAATTTACATCCCGCCCATCAGCGTAGCCAGGCTCCCGTTTCTCCATGGCCTGTCCTGCATTTCTGGTTTTGACACTTTATTCAGCATGGCCCTTTTGACCGATGGGAAGCGAGACTTCTTTGTAGCGCTGATTTGCCTTTCCAGGTTGCTTGGTTGGCCAAAAAGGGCGTATGCGTTTTTTCCTGAATATATTCAGGAAAAAACGCATACGCCCTTTTTGGCCAAGGGCATCATTGTCGAGGTTTTGCCGCCTTTCCTGTGCTTTAAAGGCGATTCGAATCTCCCTCCTGAAATCTGTTTCCTGCAATTCTGCCTTGCTTTCAAATCCTCTTCGTTTCCTTCCATCAATATATTTGTGGACGAGAGTCATCATTTATAAGTCTGCAGGTTTGTGAATTGCAGTGCCCCTGAGCGCCATTTTTCAACTCGCTTTCTTGGGCGCTGGCCGCAAAAGCGCAGGATTGCTTTAGGCCCTATTCAGGTCCCAGGCGGCATGCTGAGCCTGTGGTTAATTCTTCTTCTTGAGGGGAAAATAGAGTGACCTGTGCCTGTCCCAACACCTAGAGCTAGTCTCTCATTGGTTCCCCCTCTTCCCGTTCATCCTCAGGACAAATTGCAACCTGTACGGAACAGGAGGTTAAAGGTGCTGATTCTCCAAGGAGGGAGATTGCTAGTAAAGCGGCTGGAATGGCGAACCCAAGCACAAGGAGATGAGAAATGAGGTGCGTTTTAGAAACCTTTCCCGATCACACGGTGTACCATCTTCTGGGTTTCTCATGAATGTTTTCGATGTAGGAAGATGCCCTTGAACCTGGAGATTTGGGACCCATGGGATGGGTACCACGCAGTATTACTTTATAGGGTCTGCGTTTGGTCACCCAACCACACCAAACCTCTCAGCCCCAAGAGTGTCCACCCTTATGTCTCAATCAGCTGTGGGTCTAGATGTGGTCAATCCAGGTGGCATCACAGCCCCTGAACGACTTTTTAAGAATTTCTCTCTCTTTCACTGTCTTTGTTTCACGGGTTTTTAAAAGTAATTGATATTTATAATGGGGTTTACCTGCTTTTCACTCCTGTGTTTTTGCCGCTTTACACCCACTTGACTCACTTACAGAGAGATATCAATGCATAGGTTTTAAGATTCTTACTATTCAGATATATTCGTGGGCGGTGAATAGGGGGTGTTGAGTCCAATTCATTGAGCAAGGAGTAGGTCTTGTCTATTACATATTGGGTTTATGGAACGGTATCTCAGATAATTTGAAACCCTTGTTTTATGAATCACCCCACCTCACCTTTCCCGTTAAGCAGCCATAGTGTGTTTTCTAAACGTGTGACTCTATTCTGTTTTGTAATTCAGTTCAAGGGTAGCGGTTTTTACATTCCCTCTATAAGTCATATCTTATGATAAGTGTCTTTTTCTGTGTGACTTATTTCACTTAGAATCGTCGTACCTAAATCCACTCATCATGCTGCTACTAACCTTATGACGTTGATTTCATGGCTGAGTGATATTCCATTGTACATAAGGACCACAACTTCTTTATCCATTTTTCTCTTTCCTGGGATATTTAAGGTGTAACCAAGTGGAGGTTCTTGTCAACAGAGCAGACCTAAATTTTGGGGTGCCTGTGTCTTGCTGATTTTTAGTTTTCCCAATTTATACGCCCATGAGTGGATGTGCCCTATGCTCCCTAAGCTCAGTTTTTTAGATGTTTCAGGACACACCGTGCACTTCTCCAGAGTGGCTGTTGGCAATTTACATCCCGCCCATCAGCGTAGCCAGGCTCCCGTTTCTCCATGGCCTGTCCTGCATTTCTGGTTTTGACACTTTATTCAGCATGGCCCTTTTGACCGATGGGAAGCGAGACTTCTTTGTAGCGCTGATTTGCCTTTCCAGGTTGCTTGGTTGGCCAAAAAGGGCGTATGCGTTTTTTCCTGAATATATTCAGGAAAAAACGCATACGCCCTTTTTGGCCAAGGGCATCATTGTCGAGGTTTTGCCGCTTTTCCTGTGCTTTAAAGGCGATTCGAATCTCCCTCCTGAAATCTGTTTCCTGCAATTCTGCCTTGCTTTCAAATCCTCTTCGTTTCCTTCCATCAATATATTTGTGGACGAGAGTCATCATTTATAAGTCTGCAGGTTTGTGAATTGCAGTGCCCCTGAGCGCCATTTTTCAACTCGCTTTCTTGGGCGCTGGCCACAAAAGCGCAGGATTGCTTCAGGCCCTATTCTGGTCCCAGGCGGCATGCTGAGCCTGTGGTTAATTCTTCTTCTTGAGGGGAAAATAGAGTGACCTGTGCCTGTCCCAACACCTAGAGCTAGTCTCTCATTGTTTCCCCATCTTCCCGTTCATCCTCAGGACAAATTGCAACCTGTACGGAACAGGAGGTTAAAGGTGCTGATTCTCCAAGGAGGGAGATTGCTAGTAAAGCGGCTGGAATGGCGAACCCAAGCACAAGGAGATGAGAAATGAGGTGCGTTTTAGAAACCTTTCCCGATCACACGGTGTACCATCTTCTGGGTTTCTCATGAATGTTTTCGATGTAGGAAGATGCCCTTGAACCTGGAGATTTGGGACCCATGGGATGGGTACCACGCAGTATTACTTTATAGGGTCTGCGTTTGGTCACCCAACCTCACCAAACCTCTCAGCCCCAAGAGTGTCCACCCTTATGTCTCAATCAGCTGTGGGTCTAGATATGGTCAATCCAGGTGGCATCACAGCCCCTGAACGACTTTTTAAGAATTTCTCTCTCTTTCACTGTCTTTGTTTCACGGGTTTTTAAAAGTAATTGATATTTATAATGGGGTTTACCTGCTTTTCACTCCTGTGTTTTTGCCGCTTTACACCCACTTGACTCACTTACAGAGAGATATCAATGCATAGGTTTTAAGATTCTTACTAGTCAGATATATTAGTGGGCGGTGAATAGGCGGTGTTGAGTCCAATTCATTGAGCAAGGAGTAGGTCTTGTCTATTACATATTGGGTTTATGGAACGGTATCTCATATAATTTGAAACCCTTGTTTTATGCATCACCCCACCTCACCTTTCCCGTTAAGCAGCCATAGTGTGTTTTCTAAACGTGTGACTCTATTCTGTTTTGTAATTCAGTTCAAGGGTAGCGGTTTTTACATTCCCTCTATAAGTCATATCTTATGATAAGTGTCTTTTTCTGTGTGACTTATTTCACTTAGAATCGTCGTACCTAAATCCACTCATCATGCTGCTACTAGCCTTATGACGTTGATTTCATGGCTGAGTGATATTCCATTGTACATAAGGACCACAACTTCTTTATCCATTTTTCTCTTTCCTGGGATATTTAAGGTGTAACCAAGTGGAGGTTCTTGTCAACAGAGCAGCCCTAAATTTTGGGGTGCCTGTGTCTTGCTGATTTTTAGTTTTCCCAATTTATACGCCCATGAGTGGATGTGCCCTATGCTCCCTAAGCTGAGTTTTGTAGATGTTTCAGGACACACCGTGCACTTCTCCAGAGTGGCTGTTGGCAATTTACATCCCGCCCATCAGCGTAGCCAGGCTCCCGTTTCTCCATGGCCTGTCCTGCATTTCTGGTTTTGACACTTTATTCAGCATGGCCCTTTTGACCGATGGGAAGCGAGACTTCTTTGTAGCGCTGATTTGCCTTTCCAGGTTGCTTGGTTGGCCAAAAAGGGCGTATGCGTTTTTTCCTGAATATATTCAGGAAAAAACGCATACGCCCTTTTTGGCCAAGGGCATCATTGTCGAGGTTTTGCCGCCTTTCCTGTGCTTTAAAGGCGATTCGAATCTCCCTCCTGAAATCTGTTTCCTGCAATTCTGCCTTGCTTTCAAATCCTCTTCGTTTCCTTCCATCAATATATTTGTGGACGAGAGTCATCATTTATAAGTCTGCAGGTTTGTGAATTGCAGTGCCCCTGAGCGCCATTTTTCAACTCGCTTTCTTGGGCGCTGGCCGCAAAAGCGCAGGATTGCTTCAGGCCCTATTCAGGTCCCAGGCGGCATGCTGAGCCTGTGGTTAATTCTTCTTCTTGAGGGGAAATAGAGTGACCTGTGCCTGTCCCAACACCTAGAGCTAGTCTCTCATTGGTTCCCCCTCTTCCCGTTCATCCTCAGGACAAATTGCAACCTGTACGGAACAGGAGGTTAAAGGTGCTGATTCTCCAAGGAGGGAGATTGCTAGTAAAGTGGCTGGAATGGCGAACCCAAGCACAAGGAGATGAGAAATGAGGTGCGTTTTAGAAACCTTTCCCGATCACACGGTGTACCATCTTCTGGGTTTCTCATGAATGTTTTCGATGTAGGAAGATGCCCTTGAACATGGAGATTTGGGACCCATGGGATGGGTACCACGCAGTATTACTTTATAGGGTCTGCGTTTGCTCACCCAACCTCACCAAACCTCTCAGCCCCAAGAGTGTCCACCCTTATGTCTCAATCAGCTGTGGGTCTAGATGTGGTCAATCCAGGTGGCATCACAGCCCCTGAATGACTTTTTAAGAATTTCTCTCTCTTTCACTGTCTTTGTTTCACGGGTTTTTAAAAGTAATTGATATTTATAATGGGGTTTACCTGCTTTTCACTCCTGTGTTTTTGCCGCTTTACACCCACTTGACTCACTTACAGAGAGATATCAATGCATAGGTTTTAAGATTCTTACTATTCAGATATATTCGTGGGCGGTGAATAGGGGGTGTTGAGTCCAATTCATTGAGCAAGGAGTAGGTCTTGTCTATTACATATTGGGTTTATGGAACGGTATCTCAGATAATTTGAAACCCTTGTTTTATGAATCACCCCACCTCACCTTTCCCGTTAAGCAGCCATAGTGTGTTTTCTAAACGTGTGACTCTATTCTGTTTTGTAATTCAGTTCAAGGGTAGCGGTTTTTACATTCCCTCTATAAGTCATATCTTATGATAAGTGTCTTTTTCTGTGTGACTTATTTCACTTAGAATCGTCGTACCTAAATCCACTCATCATGCTGCTACTAGCCTTATGACGTTGATTTCATGGCTGAGTGATATTCCATTGTACATAAGGACCACAACTTCTTTATCCATTTTTCTCTTTCCTGGGATATTTAAGGTGTAACCAAGTGGAGGTTCTTGTCAACAGAGCAGACCTAAATTTTGGGGTGCCTGTGTCTTGCTGATTTTTAGTTTTCTCAATTTATACGCCCATGAGTGGATGTGCCCTATGCTCCCTAAGCTGAGTTTTTTAGATGTTTCAGGACACACCGTGCACTTCTCCAGAGTGGCTGTTGGCAATTTACATCCCGCCCATCAGCGTAGCCAGGCTCCCGTTTCTCCATGGCCTGTCCTGCATTTCTGGTTTTGACACTTTATTCAGCATGGCCCTTTTGACCGATGGGAAGCGAGACTTCTTTGTAGCGCTGATTTGCCTTTCCAGGTTGCTTGGTTGGCCAAAAAGGGCGTATGCGTTTTTTCCTGAATATATTCAGGAAAAAACGCATACGCCCTTTTTGGCCAAGGGCATCATTGTCGAGGTTTTGCCGCTTTTCCTGTGCTTTAAAGGCGATTCGAATCTCCCTCCTGAAATCTGTTTCCTGCAATTCTGCCTTGCTTTCAAATCCTCTTCGTTTCCTTCCATCAATATATTTGTGGACGAGAGTCATCATTTATAAGTCTGCAGGTTTGTGAATTGCAGTGCCCCTGAGCGCCATTTTTCAACTCGCTTTCTTGGGCGCTGGCCGCAAAAGCGCAGGATTGCTTCAGGCCCTATTCTGGTCCCAGGCGGCATGCTGAGCCTGTGGTTAATTCTTCTTCTTGAGGGGAAAATAGAGTGACCTGTGCCTGTCCCAACACCTAGAGCTAGTCTCTCATTGGTTCCCCCTCTTCCCGTTCATCCTCAGGACAAATTGCAAGCTGTACGGAACAGGAGGTTAAAGGTGCTGATTCTCCAAGGAGGGAGATTGCTAGTAAAGCGGCTGGAATGGCGAACCCGAGCACAAGGAGATGAGAAATGAGGTGCGTTTTAGAAACCTTTCCCGATCACACGGTGTACCATCTTCTGGGTTTCTCATGAATGTTTTCGATGTAGGAAGATGCCCTTGAACATGGAGATTTGGGACCCATGGGATGGGTACCACGCAGTATTACTTTATAGGGTCTGCGTTTGCTCACCCAACCTCACCAAACCTCTCAGCCCCAAGAGTGTCCACCCTTATGTCTCAATCAGCTGTGGGTCTAGATGTGGTCAATCCAGGTGGCATCACAGCCCCTGAACGACTTTTTAAGAATTTCTCTCTCTTTCACTGTCTTTGTTTCACGGGTTTTTAAAAGTAATTGATATTTATTATGGGGTTTACCTGCTTTTCACTCCTGTGTTTTTGCCGCTTTACACCCACTTGACTCACTTACAGAGAGATATCAATGCATAGGTTTTAAGATTCTTACTAGTCAGATATATTCGTGGGCGGTGAATAGGGGGTGTTGAGTCCAATTCATTGAGCAAGGAGTAGGTCTTGTCTATTACATATTGGGTTTATGGAACGGTATCTCAGATAATGTGAAACCCTTGTTGTATGCATCACCCCACCTCACCTTTCCCGTTAAGCAGCCATAGTGTGTTTTCTAAACGTGTGACTCTATTCTGTTTTGTAATTCAGTTCAAGGGTAGCGGTTTTTACATTCCCTCTATAAGTCATATCTTATGATAAGTGTCTTTTTCTGTGTGACTTATTTCACTTAGAATCGTCGTACCTAAATCCACTCATCATGCTGCTACTAGCCTTATGACGTTGATTTCATGGCTGAGTGATATTCCATTGTACATAAGGACCACAACTTCTTTATCCATTTTTCTCTTTCCTGGGATATTTAAGGTGTAACCAAGTGGAGGTTCTTGTCAACAGAGCAGCCCTAAATTTTGGGGTGCCTGTGTCTTGCTGATTTTTAGTTTTCCCAATTTATACGCCCATGAGTGGATGTGCCCTATGCTCCCTAAGCTGAGTTTTGTAGATGTTTCAGGACACACCGTGCACTTCTCCAGAGTGGCTGTTGGCAATTTACATCCCGCCCATCAGCGTAGCCAGGCTCCCGTTTCTCCATGGCCTGTCCTGCATTTCTGGTTTTGACACTTTATTCAGCATGGCCCTTTTGACCGATGGGAAGCGAGACTTCTTTGTAGCGCTGATTTGCCTTTCCAGGTTGCTTGGTTGGCCAAAAAGGGCGTATGCGTTTTTTCCTGAATATATTCAGGAAAAAACGCATACGCCCTTTTTGGCCAAGGGCATCATTGTCGAGGTTTTGCCGCCTTTCCTGTGCTTTAAAGGCGATTCGAATCTCCCTCCTGAAATCTGTTTCCTGCAATTCTACCTTGCTTTCAAATCCTCTTCGTTTCCTTCCATCAATATATTTGTGGACGAGAGTCATCATTTATAAGTCTGCAGGTTTGTGAATTGCAGTGCCCCTGAGCGCCATTTTTCAACTCGCTTTCTTGGGCGCTGGCCGCAAAAGCGCAGGATTGCTTCAGGCCCTATTCTGGTCCCAGGCGGCATGCTGAGCCTGTGGTTAATTCTTATTCTTGAGGGGAAAATAGAGTGACCTGTGCCTGTCCCAACACCTAGAGCTAGTCTCTCATTGGTTCCCCCTCTTCCCGTTCATCCTCAGGACAAATTGCAAGCTGTACGGAACAGGAGGTTAAAGGTGCTGATTCTCCAAGGAGGGAGATTGCTAGTAAAGCGGCTGGAATGGCGAACCCAAGCACAAGGAGATGAGAAATGAGGTGCGTTTTAGAAACCTTTCCCGATCACACGGTGTACCATCTTCTGGGTTTCTCATGAATGTTTTCGATGTAGGAAGATGCCCTTGAACATGGAGATTTGGGACCCATGGGATGGGTACCACGCAGTATTACTTTATAGGGTCTGCGTTTGCTCACCCAACCTCACCAAACCTCTCAGCCCCAAGAGTGTCCACCCTTATGTCTCAATCAGCTGTGGGTCTAGATGTGGTCAATCCAGGTGGCATCACAGCCCCTGAACCACTTTTTAAGAATTTCTCTCTCTTTCACTGTCTTTGTTTCACGGGTTTTTAAAAGTAATTGATATTTATTATGGGGTTTACCTGCTTTTCACTCCTGTGTTTTTGCCGCTTTACACCCACTTGACTCACTTACAGAGAGATATCAATGCATAGGTTTTAAGATTCTTACTAGTCAGATATATTCGTGGGCGGTGAATAGGGGGTGTTGAGTCCAATTCATTGAGCAAGGAGTAGGGCTTGTCTATTACATATTGGGTTTATGGAACGGTATCTCAGATAATGTGAAACCCTTGTTGTATGCATCACCCCACCTCACCTTTCCCGTTAAGCAGCCATAGTGTGTTTTCTAAACGTGTGACTCTATTCTGTTTTGTAATTCAGTTCAAGGGTAGCGGTTTTTACATTCCCTCTATAAGTCATATCTTATGATAAGTGTCTTTTTCTGTGTGACTTATTTCACTTAGAATCGTCGTACCTAAATCCACTCATCATGCTGCTACTAGCCTTATGACGTTGATTTCATGGCTGAGTGATATTCCATTGTACATAAGGACCACAACTTCTTTATCCATTTTTCTCTTTCCTGGGATATTTAAGGTGTAACCAAGTGGAGGTTCTTGTCAACAGAGCAGCCCTAAATTTTGGGGTGCCTGTGTCTTGCTGATTTTTAGTTTTCCCAATTTATACGCCCATGAGTGGATGTGCCCTATGCTCCCTAAGCTGAGTTGTTTAGATGTTTCAGGACACACCGTGCACTTCTCCAGAGTGGCTGTTGGCAATTTACATCCCGCCCATCAGCGTAGCCAGGCTCCCGTTTCTCCATGGCCTGTCCTGCATTTCTGGTTTTGACACTTTATTCAGCATGGCCCTTTTGACCGATGGGAAGCGAGACTTCTTTGTAGCGCTGATTTGCCTTTCCAGGTTGCTTGGTTGGCCAAAAAGGGCGTATGCGTTTTTTCCTGAATATATTCAGGAAAAAACGCATACGCCCTTTTTGGCCAAGGGCATCATTGTCGAGGTTTTGCCGCTTTTCCTGTGCTTTAAAGGCGATTCGAATCTCCCTCCTGAAATCTGTTTCCTGCAATTCTGCCTTGCTTTCAAATCCTCTTCGTTGCCTTCCCTCAATATATTTGTGGACGAGAGTCATCATTTATAAGTCTGCAGGTTTGTGAATTGCAGTGCCCCTGAGCGCCATTTTTCAACTCGCTTTCTTGGGCGCTGGCCGCAAAAGCGCAGGATTGCTTCAGGCCCTATTCTGGTCCCAGGCGGCATGCTGAGCCTGTGGTTAATTCTTCTTCTTGAGGGGAAAATAGAGTGACCTGTGCCTGTCCCAACACCTAGAGCTAGTCTCTCATTGGTTCCCCCTCTTCCCGTTCATCCTCAGGACAAATTGCAACCTGTACGGAACAGGAGGTTAAAGGTGCTGATTCTCCAAGGAGGGAGATTGCTAGTAAAGCGGCTGGAATGGCGAACCCGAGCACAAGGAGATGAGAAATGAGGTGCGTTTTAGAAACCTTTCCCGATCACACGGTGTACCATCTTCTGGGTTTCTCATGAATGTTTTCGATGTAGGAAGATGCCCTTGAACATGGAGATTTGGGACCCATGGGATGGGTACCACGCAGTATTACTTTATAGGGTCTGCGTTTGCTCACCCAACCTCACCAAACCTCTCAGCCCCAAGAGTGTCCACCCTTATGTCTCAATCAGCTGTGGGTCTAGATGTGGTCAATCCAGGTGGCATCACAGCCCCTGAACGACTTTTTAAGAATTTCTCTCTCTTTCACTGTCTTTGTTTCACGGGTTTTTAAAAGTAATTGATATTTATAATGGGGTTTACCTGCTTTTCACTCCTGTGTTTTTGCCGCTTTACACCCACTTGACTCACTTACAGAGAGATATCAATGCATAGGTTTTAAGATTCTTACTATTCAGATATATTAGTGGGCGGTGAATAGGCGGTGTTGAGTCCAATTCATTGAGCAAGGAGTAGGTCTTGTCTATTACATATTGGGTTTATGGAACGGTATCTCATATAATTTGAAACCCTTGTTTTATGCATCACCCCACCTCACCTTTCCCGTTAAGCAGCCATAGTGTGTTTTCTAAACGTGTGACTCTATTCTGTTTTGTAATTCAGTTCAAGGGTAGCGGTTTTTACATTCCCTCTATAAGTCATATCTTATGATAAGTGTCTTTTTCTGTGTGACTTATTTCACTTAGAATCGTCGTACCTAAATCCACTCATCATGCTGCTACTAGCCTTATGACGTTGATTTCATGGCTGAGTGATATTCCATTGTACATAAGGACCACAACTTCTTTATCCATTTTTCTCTTTCCTGGGATATTTAAGGTGTAACCAAGTGGAGGTTCTTGTCAACAGAGCAGCCCTAAATTTTGGGGTGCCTGTGTCTTGCTGATTTTTACTTTTCCCAATTTATACGCCCATGAGTGGATGTGCCCTATGCTCCCTAAGCTGAGTTTTGTAGATGTTTCAGGACACACCGTGCACTTCTCCAGAGTGGCTGTTGGCAATTTACATCCCGCCCATCAGCGTAGCCAGGCTCCCGTTTCTCCATGGCCTGTCCTGCATTTCTGGTTTTGACACTTTATTCAGCATGGCCCTTTTGACCGATGGGAAGCGAGACTTCTTTGTAGCGCTGATTTGCCTTTCCAGGTTGCTTGGTTGGCCAAAAAGGGCGTATGCGTTTTTTCCTGAATATATTCAGGAAAAAACGCATACGCCCTTTTTGGCCAAGGGCATCATTGTCGAGGTTTTGCCGCTTTTCCTGTGCTTTAAAGGCGATTCGAATCTCCCTCCTGAAATCTGTTTCCTGCAATTCTGCCTTGCTTTCAAATCCTCTTCGTTTCCTTCCATCAATATATTTGTGGACGAGAGTCATCATTTATAAGTCTGCAGGTTTGTGAATTGCAGTGCCCCTGAGCGCCATTTTTCAACTCGCTTTCTTGGGCGATGGCCGCAAAAGCGCAGGATTGCTTCAGGCCCTATTCTGGTCCCAGGCGGCATGCTGAGCCTGTGGTTAATTCTTCTTCTTGAGGGGAAAATAGAGTGACCTGTGCCTGTCCCAACACCTAGAGCTAGTCTCTCATTGGTTCCCCCTCTTCCCGTTCATCCTCAGGACAAATTGCAACCTGTACGGAACAGGAGGTTAAAGGTGCTGATTCTCCCAGGAGGGAGATTGCTAGTAAAGCGGCTGGAATGGCGAACCCAAGCACAAGGAGATGAGAAATGAGGTGCGTTTTAGAAACCTTTCCCGATCACACGGTGTACCATCTTCTGGGTTTCTCATGAATGTTTTCGATGTAGGAAGATGCCCTTGAACCTGGAGATTTGGGACCCATGGGATGGGTACCACGCAGTATTACTTTATAGGGTCTGCGTTTGCTCACCCAACCTCACCAAACCTCTCAGCCCCAAGAGTGTCCACCCTTATGTCTCAATCAGCTGTGGGTCTAGATGTGGTCAATCCAGGTGGCATCACAGCCCCTGAACGACTTTTTAAGAATTTCTCTCTCTTTCACTGTCTTTGTTTCACGGGTTTTTAAAAGTAATTGATATTTATAATGGGGTTTACCTGCTTTTCACTCCTGTGTTTTTGCCGCTTTACACCCACTTGACTCACTTACAGAGAGATATCAATGCATAGGTTTTAAGATTCTTACTATTCAGATATATTCGTGGGCGGTGAATAGGGGGTGTTGAGTCCAATTCATTGAGCAAGGAGTAGGTCTTGTCTATTACATATTGGGTTTATGGAACGGTATCTCAGATAATTTGAAACCCTTGTTTTATGAATCACCCCACCTCACCTTTCCCGTTAAGCAGCCATAGTGTGTTTTCTAAACGTGTGACTCTATTCTGTTTTGTAATTCAGTTCAAGGGTAGCGGTTTTTACATTCCCTCTATAAGTCATATCTTATGATAAGTGTCTTTTTCTGTGTGACTTATTTCACTTAGAATCGTCGTACCTAAATCCACTCATCATGCTGCTACTAACCTTATGACGTTGATTTCATGGCTGAGTGATATTCCATTGTACATAAGGACCACAACTTCTTTATCCATTTTTCTCTTTCCTGGGATATTTAAGGTGTAACCAAGTGGAGGTTCTTGTCAACAGAGCAGACCTAAATTTTGGGGTGCCTGTGTCTTGCTGATTTTTAGTTTTCCCAATTTATACGCCCATGAGTGGATGTGCCCTATGCTCCCTAAGCTCAGTTTTTTAGATGTTTCAGGACACACCGTGCACTTCTCCAGAGTGGCTGTTGGCAATTTACATCCCGCCCATCAGCGTAGCCAGGCTCCCGTTTCTCCATGGCCTGTCCTGCATTTCTGGTTTTGACACTTTATTCAGCATGGCCCTTTTGACCGATGGGAAGCGAGACTTCTTTGTAGCGCTGATTTGCCTTTCCAGGTTGCTTGGTTGGCCAAAAAGGGCGTATGCGTTTTTTCCTGAATATATTCAGGAAAAAACGCATACGCCCTTTTTGGCCAAGGGCATCATTGTCGAGGTTTTGCCGCCTTTCCTGTGCTTTAAAGGCGATTCGAATCTCCCTCCTGAAATCTGTTTCCTGCAATTCTGCCTTGCTTTCAAATCCTCTTCGTTTCCTTCCATCAATATATTTGTGGACGAGAGTCATCATTTATAAGTCTGCAGGTTTGTGAATTGCAGTGCCCCTGAGCGCCATTTTTCAACTCGCTTTCTTGGGCGCTGGCCGCAAAAGCGCAGGATTGCTTCAGGCCCTATTCAGGTCCCAGGCGGCATGCTGAGCCTGTGGTTAATTCTTCTTCTTGAGGGGAAAATAGAGTGACCTGTGCCTGTCCCAACACCTAGAGCTAGTCTCTCATTGGTTCCCCCTCTTCCCGTTCATCCTCAGGACAAATTGCAACCTGTACGGAACAGGAGGTTAAAGGTGCTGATTCTCCAAGGAGGGAGATTGCTAGTAAAGCGGCTGGAATGGCGAACCCAAGCACAAGGAGATGAGAAATGAGGTGCGTTTTAGAAACCTTTCCCGATCACACGGTGTACCATCTTCTGGGTTTCTCATGAATGTTTTCGATGTAGGAAGATGCCCTTGAACCTGGAGATTTGGGACCCATGGGATGGGTACCACGCAGTATTACTTTATAGGGTCTGCGTTTGGTCACCCAACCACACCAAACCTCTCAGCCCCAAGAGTGTCCACCCTTATGTCTCAATCAGCTGTGGGTCTAGATGTGGTCAATCCAGGTGGCATCACAGCCCCTGAACGACTTTTTAAGAATTTCTCTCTCTTTCACTGTCTTTGTTTCACGGGTTTTTAAAAGTAATTGATATTTATAATGGGGTTTACCTGCTTTTCACTCCTGTGTTTTTGCCGCTTTACACCCACTTGACTCACTTACAGAGAGATATCAATGCATAGGTTTTAAGATTCTTACTATTCAGATATATTCGTGGGCGGTGAATAGGGGGTGTTGAGTCCAATTCATTGAGCAAGGAGTAGGTCTTGTCTATTACATATTGGGTTTATGGAACGGTATCTCAGATAATTTGAAACCCTTGTTTTATGAATCACCCCACCTCACCTTTCCCGTTAAGCAGCCATAGTGTGTTTTCTAAACGTGTGACTCTATTCTGTTTTGTAATTCAGTTCAAGGGTAGCGGTTTTTACATTCCCTCTATAAGTCATATCTTATGATAAGTGTCTTTTTCTGTGTGACTTATTTCACTTAGAATCGTCGTACCTAAATCCACTCATCATGCTGCTACTAACCTTATGACGTTGATTTCATGGCTGAGTGATATTCCATTGTACATAAGGACCACAACTTCTTTATCCATTTTTCTCTTTCCTGGGATATTTAAGGTGTAACCAAGTGGAGGTTCTTGTCAACAGAGCAGACCTAAATTTTGGGGTGCCTGTGTCTTGCTGATTTTTAGTTTTCCCAATTTATACGCCCATGAGTGGATGTGCCCTATGCTCCCTAACCTCAGTTTTTTAGATGTTTCAGGACACACCGTGCACTTCTCCAGAGTGGCTGTTGGCAATTTACATCCCGCCCATCAGCGTAGCCAGGCTCCCGTTTCTCCATGGCCTGTCCTGCATTTCTGGTTTTGACACTTTATTCAGCATGGCCCTTTTGACCGATGGGAAGCGAGACTTCTTTGTAGCGCTGATTTGCCTTTCCAGGTTGCTTGGTTGGCCAAAAAGGGCGTATGCGTTTTTTCCTGAATATATTCAGGAAAAAACGCATACGCCCTTTTTGGCCAAGGGCATCATTGTCGAGGTTTTGCCGCTTTTCCTGTGCTTTAAAGGCGATTCGAATCTCCCTCCTGAAATCTGTTTCCTGCAATTCTGCCTTGCTTTCAAATCCTCTTCGTTTCCTTCCATCAATATATTTGTGGACGAGAGTCATCATTTATAAGTCTGCAGGTTTGTGAATTGCAGTGCCCCTGAGCGCCATTTTTCAACTCGCTTTCTTGGGCGCTGGCCACAAAAGCGCAGGATTGCTTCAGGCCCTATTCTGGTCCCAGGCGGCATGCTGAGCCTGTGGTTAATTCTTCTTCTTGAGGGGAAAATAGAGTGACCTGTGCCTGTCCCAACACCTAGAGCTAGTCTCTCATTGTTTCCCCATCTTCCCGTTCATCCTCAGGACAAATTGCAACCTGTACGGAACAGGAGGTTAAAGGTGCTGATTCTCCCAGGAGGGAGATTGCTAGTAAAGCGGCTGGAATGGCGAACCCAAGCACAAGGAGATGAGAAATGAGGTGCGTTTTAGAAACCTTTCCCGATCACACGGTGTACCATCTTCTGGGTTTCTCATGAATGTTTTCGATGTAGGAAGATGCCCTTGAACCTGGAGATTTGGGACCCATGGGATGGGTACCACGCAGTATTACTTTATAGGGTCTGCGTTTGCTCACCCAACCTCACCAAACCTCTCAGCCCCAAGAGTGTCCACCCTTATGTCTCAATCAGCTGTGGGTCTAGATGTGGTCAATCCAGGTGGCATCACAGCCCCTGAACGACTTTTTAAGAATTTCTCTCTCTTTCACTGTCTTTGTTTCACGGGTTTTTAAAAGTAATTGATATTTATAATGGGGTTTACCTGCTTTTCACTCCTGTGTTTTTGCCGCTTTACACCCACTTGACTCACTTACAGAGAGATATCAATGCATAGGTTTTAAGATTCTTACTATTCAGATATATTCGTGGGCGGTGAATAGGGGGTGTTGAGTCCAATTCATTGAGCAAGGAGTAGGTCTTGTCTATTACATATTGGGTTTATGGAACGGTATCTCAGATAATTTGAAACCCTTGTTTTATGAATCACCCCACCTCACCTTTCCCGTTAAGCAGCCATAGTGTGTTTTCTAAACGTGTGACTCTATTCTGTTTTGTAATTCAGTTCAAGGGTAGCGGTTTTTACATTCCCTCTATAAGTCATATCTTATGATAAGTGTCTTTTTCTGTGTGACTTATTTCACTTAGAATCGTCGTACCTAAATCCACTCATCATGCTGCTACTAACCTTATGACGTTGATTTCATGGCTGAGTGATATTCCATTGTACATAAGGACCACAACTTCTTTATCCATTTTTCTCTTTCCTGGGATATTTAAGGTGTAACCAAGTGGAGGTTCTTGTCAACAGAGCAGACCTAAATTTTGGGGTGCCTGTGTCTTGCTGATTTTTAGTTTTCCCAATTTATACGCCCATGAGTGGATGTGCCCTATGCTCCCTAAGCTGAGTTTTGTAGATGTTTCAGGACACACCGTGCACTTCTCCAGAGTGGCTGTTGGCAATTTACATCCCGCCCATCAGCGTAGCCAGGCTCCCGTTTCTCCATGGCCTGTCCTGCATTTCTGGTTTTGACACTTTATTCAGCATGGCCCTTTTGACCGATGGGAAGCGAGACTTCTTTGTAGCGCTGATTTGCCTTTCCAGGTTGCTTGGTTGGCCAAAAAGGGCGTATGCGTTTTTTCCTGAATATATTCAGGAAAAAACGCATACGCCCTTTTTGGCCAAGGGCATCATTGTCGAGGTTTTGCCGCCTTTCCTGTGCTTTAAAGGCGATTCGAATCTCCCTCCTGAAATCTGTTTCCTGCAATTCTGCCTTGCTTTCAAATCCTCTTCGTTTCCTTCCATCAATATATTTGTGGACGAGAGTCATCATTTATAAGTCTGCAGGTTTGTGAATTGCAGTGCCCCTGAGCGCCATTTTTCAACTCGCTTTCTTGGGCGCTGGCCGCAAAACCGCAGGATTGCTTCAGGCCCTATTCTGGTCCCAGGCGGCATGCTGAGCCTGTGGTTAATTCTTATTCTTGAGGGGAAAATAGAGTGACCTGTGCCTGTCCCAACACCTAGAGCTAGTCTCTCATTGGTTCCCCCTCTTCCCGTTCATCCTCAGGACAAATTGCAAGCTGTACGGAACAGGAGGTTAAAGGTGCTGATTCTCCAAGGAGGGAGATTGCTAGTAAAGCGGCTGGAATGGCGAACCCAAGCACAAGGAGATGAGAAATGAGGTGCGTTTTAGAAACCTTTCCCGATCACACGGTGTACCATCTTCTGGGTTTCTCATGAATGTTTTCGATGTAGGAAGATGCCCTTGAACATGGAGATTTGGGACCCATGGGATGGGTACCACGCAGTATTACTTTATAGGGTCTGCGTTTGCTCACCCAACCTCACCAAACCTCTCAGCCCCAAGAGTGTCCACCCTTATGTCTCAATCAGCTGTGGGTCTAGATGTGGTCAATCCAGGTGGCATCACAGCCCCTGAACCACTTTTTAAGAATTTCTCTCTCTTTCACTGTCTTTGTTTCACGGGTTTTTAAAAGTAATTGATATTTATTATGGGGTTTACCTGCTTTTCACTCCTGTGTTTTTGCCGCTTTACACCCACTTGACTCACTTACAGAGAGATATCAATGCATAGGTTTTAAGATTCTTACTAGTCAGATATATTCGTGGGCGGTGAATAGGGGGTGTTGAGTCCAATTCATTGAGCAAGGAGTAGGGCTTGTCTATTACATATTGGGTTTATGGAACGGTATCTCAGATAATGTGAAACCCTTGTTGTATGCATCACCCCACCTCACCTTTCCCGTTAAGCAGCCATAGTGTGTTTTCTAAACGTGTGACTCTATTCTGTTTTGTAATTCAGTTCAAGGGTAGCGGTTTTTACATTCCCTCTATAAGTCATATCTTATGATAAGTGTCTTTTTCTGTGTGACTTATTTCACTTAGAATCGTCGTACCTAAATCCACTCATCATGCTGCTACTAGCCTTATGACGTTGATTTCATGGCTGAGTGATATTCCATTGTACATAAGGACCACAACTTCTTTATCCATTTTTCTCTTTCCTGGGATATTTAAGGTGTAACCAAGTGGAGGTTCTTGTCAACAGAGCAGCCCTAAATTTTGGGGTGCCTGTGTCTTGCTGATTTTTAGTTTTCCCAATTTATACGCCCATGAGTGGATGTGCCCTATGCTCCCTAAGCTGAGTTGTTTAGATGTTTCAGGACACACCGTGCACTTCTCCAGAGTGGCTGTTGGCAATTTACATCCCGCCCATCAGCGTAGCCAGGCTCCCGTTTCTCCATGGCCTGTCCTGCATTTCTGGTTTTGACACTTTATTCAGCATGGCCCTTTTGACCGATGGGAAGCGAGACTTCTTTGTAGCGCTGATTTGCCTTTCCAGGTTGCTTGGTTGGCCAAAAAGGGCGTATGCGTTTTTTCCTGAATATATTCAGGAAAAAACGCATACGCCCTTTTTGGCCAAGGGCATCATTGTCGAGGTTTTGCCGCCTTTCCTGTGCTTTAAAGGCGATTCGAATCTCCCTCCTGAAATCTGTTTCCTGCAATTCTGCCTTGCTTTCAAATCCTCTTCGTTTCCTTCCATCAATATATTTGTGGACGAGAGTCATCATTTATAAGTCTGCAGGTTTGTGAATTGCAGTGCCCCTGAGCGCCATTTTTCAACTCGCTTTCTTGGGCGCTGGCCGCAAAAGCGCAGGATTGCTTCAGGCCCTATTCAGGTCCCAGGCGGCATGCTGAGCCTGTGGTTAATTCTTCTTCTTGAGGGGAAAATAGAGTGACCTGTGCCTGTCCCAACACCTAGAGCTAGTCTCTCATTGGTTCCCCCTCTTCCCGTTCATCCTCAGGACAAATTGCAACCTGTACGGAACAGGAGGTTAAAGGTGCTGATTCTCCAAGGAGGGAGATTGCTAGTAAAGCGGCTGGAATGGCGAACCCAAGCACAAGGAGATGAGAAATGAGGTGCGTTTTAAAAACCTTTCCCGATCACACGGTGTACCATCTTCTGGGTTTCTCATGAATGTTTTCGATGTAGGAAGATGCCCTTGAACCTGGAGATTTGGGACCCATGGGATGGGTACCACGCAGTATTACTTTATAGGGTCTGCGTTTGGTCACCCAACCACACCAAACCTCTCAGCCCCAAGAGTGTCCACCCTTATGTCTCAATCAGCTGTGGGTCTAGATGTGGTCAATCCAGGTGGCATCACAGCCCCTGAACGACTTTTTAAGAATTTCTCTCTCTTTCACTGTCTTTGTTTCACGGGTTTTTAAAAGTAATTGATATTTATAATGGGGTTTACCTGCTTTTCACTCCTGTGTTTTTGCCGCTTTACACCCACTTGACTCACTTACAGAGAGATATCAATGCATAGGTTTTAAGATTCTTACTATTCAGATATATTCGTGGGCGGTGAATAGGGGGTGTTGAGTCCAATTCATTGAGCAAGGAGTAGGTCTTGTCTATTACATATTGGGTTTATGGAACGGTATCTCAGATAATTTGAAACCCTTGTTTTATGAATCACCCCACCTCACCTTTCCCGTTAAGCAGCCATAGTGTGTTTTCTAAACGTGTGACTCTATTCTGTTTTGTAATTCAGTTCAAGGGTAGCGGTTTTTACATTCCCTCTATAAGTCATATCTTATGATAAGTGTCTTTTTCTGTGTGACTTATTTCACTTAGAATCGTCGTACCTAAATCCACTCATCATGCTGCTACTAACCTTATGACGTTGATTTCATGGCTGAGTGATATTCCATTGTACATAAGGACCACAACTTCTTTATCCATTTTTCTCTTTCCTGGGATATTTAAGGTGTAACCAAGTGGAGGTTCTTGTCAACAGAGCAGACCTAAATTTTGGGGTGCCTGTGTCTTGCTGATTTTTAGTTTTCCCAATTTATACGCCCATGAGTGGATGTGCCCTATGCTCCCTAAGCTGAGTTTTGTAGATGTTTCAGGACACACCGTGCACTTCTCCAGAGTGGCTGTTGGCAATTTACATCCCGCCCATCAGCGTAGCCAGGCTCCCGTTTCTCCATGGCCTGTCCTGCATTTCTGGTTTTGACACTTTATTCAGCATGGCCCTTTTGACCGATGGGAAGCGAGACTTCTTTGTAGCGCTGATTTGCCTTTCCAGGTTGCTTGGTTGGCCAAAAAGGGCGTATGCGTTTTTTCCTGAATATATTCAGGAAAAAACGCATACGCCCTTTTTGGCCAAGGGCATCATTGTCGAGGTTTTGCCGCCTTTCCTGTGCTTTAAAGGCGATTCGAATCTCCCTCCTGAAATCTGTTTCCTGCAATTCTGCCTTTCTTTCAAATCCTCTTCGTTTCCTTCCATCAATATATTTGTGGACGAGAGTCATCATTTATAAGTCTGCAGGTTTGTGAATTGCAGTGCCCCTGAGCGCCATTTTTCAACTCGCTATCTTGGGCGCTGGCCGCAAAAGCGCAGGATTGCTTCAGGCCCTATTCAGGTCCCAGGCGGCATGCTGAGCCTGTGGTTAATTCTTCTTCTTGAGGGGAAATAGAGTGACCTGTGCCTGTCCCAACACCTAGAGCTAGTCTCTCATTGGTTCCCCCTCTTCCCGTTCATCCTCAGGACAAATTGCAACCTGTACGGAACAGGAGGTTAAAGGTGCTGATTCTCCAAGGAGGGAGATTGCTAGTAAAGCGGCTGGAATGGCGAACCCAAGCACAAGGAGATGAGAAATGAGGTGCGTTTTAGAAACCTTTCCCGATCACACGGTGTACCATCTTCTGGGTTTCTCATGAATGTTTTCGATGTAGGAAGATGCCCTTGAACCTGGAGATTTGGGACCCATGGGATGGGTACCACGCAGTATTACTTTATAGGGTCTGCGTTTGCTCACCCAACCTCACCAAACCTCTCAGCCCCAAGAGTGTCCACCCTTATGTCTCAATCAGCTGTGGGTCTAGATGTGGTCAATCCAGGTGGCATCACAGCCCCTGAATGACTTTTTAAGAATTTCTCTCTCTTTCACTGTCTTTGTTTCACGGGTTTTTAAAAGTAATTGATATTTATAATGGGGTTTACCTGCTTTTCACTCCTGTGTTTTTGCCGCTTTACACCCACTTGACTCACTTACAGAGAGATATCAATGCATAGGTTTTAAGATTCTTACTAGTCAGATATATTCGTGGGCGGTTAATAGGGGGTGTTGAGTCCAATTCATTGAGCAAGGAGTAGGTCTTGTCTATTACATATTGGGTTTATGGAACGGTATCTCAGATAATGTGAAACCCTTGTTGTATGCATCACCCCACCTCACCTTTCCCGTTAAGCAGCCATAGTGTGTTTTCTAAACGTGTGACTCTATTCTGTTTTGTAATTCAGTTCAAGGGTAGCGGTTTTTACATTCCCTCTATAAGTCATATCTTATGATAAGTGTCTTTTTCTGTGTGACTTATTTCACTTAGAATCGTCGTACCTAAATCCACTCATCATGCTGCTACTAGCCTTATGACGTTGATTTCATGGCTGAGTGATATTCCATTGTACATAAGGACCACAACTTCTTTATCCATTTTTCTCTTTCCTGGGATATTTAAGGTGTAACCAAGTGGAGGTTCTTGTCAACAGAGCAGCCCTAAATTTTGGGGTGCCTGTGTCTTGCTGATTTTTAGTTTTCCCAATTTATACGCCCATGAGTGGATGTGCCCTATGCTCCCTAAGCTGAGTTTTGTAGATGTTTCAGGACACACCGTGCACTTCTCCAGAGTGGCTGTTGGCAATTTACATCCCGCCCATCAGCGTAGCCAGGCTCCCGTTTCTCCATGGCCTGTCCTGCATTTCTGGTTTTGACACTTTATTCAGCATGGCCCTTTTGACCGATGGGAAGCGAGACTTCTTTGTAGCGCTGATTTGCGTTTCCAGGTTGCTTGGTTGGCCAAAAAGGGCGTATGCGTTTTTTCCTGAATATATTCAGGAAAAACGCATACGCCCTTTTTGGCCAAGGGCATCATTGTCGAGGTTTTGCCGCCTTTCCTGTGCTTTAAAGGCGATTCGAATCTCCCTCCTGAAATCTGTTTCCTGCAATTCTGCCTTGCTTTCAAATCCTCTTCGTTTCCTTCCATCAATATATTTGTGGACGAGAGTCATCATTTATAAGTCTGCAGGTTTGTGAATTGCAGTGCCCCTGAGCGCCATTTTTCAACTCGCTTTCTTGGGCGCTGGCCGCAAAAGCGCAGGATTGCTTCAGGCCCTATTCTGGTCCCAGGCGGCATGCTGAGCCTGTGGTTAATTCTTATTCTTGAGGGGAAAATAGAGTGACCTGTGCCTGTCCCAACACCTAGAGCTAGTCTCTCATTGGTTCCCCCTCTTCCCGTTCATCCTCAGGACAAATTGCAAGCTGTACGGAACAGGAGGTTAAAGGTGCTGATTCTCCAAGGAGGGAGATTGCTAGTAAAGCGGCTGGAATGGCGAACCCAAGCACAAGGAGATGAGAAATGAGGTGCGTTTTAGAAACCTTTCCCGATCACACGGTGTACCATCTTCTGGGTTTCTCATGAATGTTTTCGATGTAGGAAGATGCCCTTGAACATGGAGATTTGGGACCCATGGGATGGGTACCACGCAGTATTACTTTATAGGGTCTGCGTTTGCTCACCCAACCTCACCAAACCTCTCAGCCCCAAGAGTGTCCACCCTTATGTCTCAATCAGCTGTGGGTCTAGATGTGGTCAATCCAGGTGGCATCACAGCCCCTGAACCACTTTTTAAGAATTTCTCTCTCTTTCACTGTCTTTGTTTCACGGGTTTTTAAAAGTAATTGATATTTATTATGGGGTTTACCTGCTTTTCACTCCTGTGTTTTTGCCGCTTTACACCCACTTGACTCACTTACAGAGAGATATCAATGCATAGGTTTTAAGATTCTTACTAGTCAGATATATTCGTGGGCGGTGAATAGGGGGTGTTGAGTCCAATTCATTGAGCAAGGAGTAGGGCTTGTCTATTACATATTGGGTTTATGGAACGGTATCTCAGATAATGTGAAACCCTTGTTGTATGCATCACCCCACCTCACCTTTCCCGTTAAGCAGCCATAGTGTGTTTTCTAAACGTGTGACTCTATTCTGTTTTGTAATTCAGTTCAAGGGTAGCGGTTTTTACATTCCCTCTATACGTCATATCTTATGATAAGTGTCTTTTTCTGTGTGACTTATTTCACTTAGAATCGTCGTACCTAAATCCACTCATCATGCTGCTACTAGCCTTATGACGTTGATTTCATGGCTGAGTGATATTCCATTGTACATAAGGACCACAACTTCTTTATCCATTTTTCTCTTTCCTGGGATATTTAAGGTGTAACCAAGTGGAGGTTCTTGTCAACAGAGCAGCCCTAAATTTTGGGGTGCCTGTGTCTTGCTGATTTTTAGTTTTCCCAATTTATACGCCCATGAGTGGATGTGCCCTATGCTCCCTAAGCTGAGTTGTTTAGATGTTTCAGGACACACCGTGCACTTCTCCAGAGTGGCTGTTGGCAATTTACATCCCGCCCATCAGCGTAGCCAGGCTCCCGTTTCTCCATGGCCTGTCCTGCATTTCTGGTTTTGACACTTTATTCAGCATGGCCCTTTTGACCGATGGGAAGCGAGACTTCTTTGTAGCGCTGATTTGCCTTTCCAGGTTGCTTGGTTGGCCAAAAAGGGCGTATGCGTTTTTTCCTGAATATATTCAGGAAAAAACGCATACGCCCTTTTTGGCCAAGGGCATCATTGTCGAGGTTTTGCCGCCTTTCCTGTGCTTTAAAGGCGATTCGAATCTCCCTCCTGAAATCTGTTTCCTGCAATTCTGCCTTGCTTTCAAATCCTCTTCGTTTCCTTCCATCAATATATTTGTGGACGAGAGTCATCATTTATAAGTCTGCAGGTTTGTGAATTGCAGTGCCCCTGAGCGCCATTTTTCAACTCGCTTTCTTGGGCGCTGGCCGCAAAAGCGCAGGATTGCTTCAGGCCCTATTCAGGTCCCAGGCGGCATGCTGAGCCTGTGATTAATTCTTCTTCTTGAGGGGAAAATAGAGTGACCTGTGCCTGTCCCAACACCTAGAGCTAGTCTCTCATTGGTTCCCCTCTTCCCGTTCATCCTCAGGACAAATTGCAACCTGTACGGAACAGGAGGTTAAAGGTGCTGATTCTCCAAGGAGGGAGATTGCTAGTAAAGCGGCTGGAATGGCGAACCCAAGCACAAGGAGATGAGAAATGAGGTGCGTTTTAGAAACCTTTCCCGATCACACGGTGTACCATCTTCTGGGTTTCTCATGAATGTTTTCGATGTAGGAAGATGCCCTTGAACCTGGAGATTTGGGACCCATGGGATGGGTACCACGCAGTATTACTTTATAGGGTCTGCGTTTGGTCACCCAACCACACCAAACTTCTCAGCCCCAAGAGTGTCCACCCTTATGTCTCAATCAGCTGTGGGTCTAGATGTGGTCAATCCAGGTGGCATCACAGCCCCTGAACGACTTTTTAAGAATTTCTCTCTCTTTCACTGTCTTTGTTTCACGGGTTTTTAAAAGTAATTGATATTTATAATGGGGTTTACCTGCTTTTCACTCCTGTGTTTTTGCCGCTTTACACCCACTTGACTCACTTACAGAGAGATATCAATGCATAGGTTTTAAGATTCTTACTATTCAGACATATTCGTGGGCGGTGAATAGGGGGTGTTGAGTCCAATTCATTGAGCAAGGAGTAGGTCTTGTCTATTACATATTGGGTTTATGGAACGGTATCTCAGATAATTTGAAACCCTTGTTTTATGAATCACCCCACCTCACCTTTCCCGTTAAGCAGCCATAGTGTGTTTTCTAAACGTGTGACTCTATTCTGTTTTGTAATTCAGTTCAAGGGTAGCGGTTTTTACATTCCCTCTATAAGTCATATCTTATGATAAGTGTCTTTTTCTGTGTGACTTATTTCACTTAGAATCGTCGTACCTAAATCCACTCATCATGCTGCTACTAACCTTATGACGTTGATTTCATGGCTGAGTGATATTCCATTGTACATAAGGACCACAACTTCTTTATCCATTTTTCTCTTTCCTGGGATATTTAAGGTGTAACCAAGTGGAGGTTCTTGTCAACAGAGCAGACCTAAATTTTGGGGTGCCTGTGTCTTGCTGATTTTTAGTTTTCCCAATTTATACGCCCATGAGTGGATGTGCCCTATGCTCCCTAAGCTCAGTTTTTTAGATGTTTCAGGACACACCGTGCACTTCTCCAGAGTGGCTGTTGGCAATTTACATCCCGCCCATCAGCGTAGCCAGGCTCCCGTTTCTCCATGGCCTGTCCTCCATTTCTGGTTTTGACACTTTATTCAGCATGGCCCTTTTGACCGATGGGAAGCGAGACTTCTTTGTAGCGCTGATTTGCCTTTCCAGGTTGCTTGGTTGGCCAAAAAGGGCGTATGCGTTTTTTCCTGAATATATTCAGGAAAAAACGCATACGCCCTTTTTGGCCAAGGGCATCATTGTCGAGGTTTTGCCGCTTTTCCTGTGCTTTAAAGGCGATTCGAATCTCCCTCCTGAAATCTGTTTCCTGCAATTCTGCCTTGCTTTCAAATCCTCTTCGTTTCCTTCCATCAATATATTTGTGGACGAGAGTCATCATTTATAAGTCTGCAGGTTTGTGAATTGCAGTGCCCCTGAGCGCCATTTTTCAACTCGCTTTCTTGGGCGCTGGCCGCAAAAGCGCAGGATTGCTTCAGGCCCTATTCTGGTCCCAGGCGGCATGCTGAGCCTGTGGTTAATTCTTCTTCTTGAGGGGAAAATAGAGTGACCTGTGCCTGTCCCAACACCTAGAGCTAGTCTCTCATTGTTTCCCCATCTTCCCGTTCATCCTCAGGACAAATTGCAACCTGTACGGAACAGGAGGTTAAAGGTGCTGATTCTCCAAGGAGGGAGATTGCTAGTAAAGCGGCTGGAATGGCGAACCCAAGCACAAGGAGATGAGAAATGAGGTGCGTTTTAGAAACCTTTCCCGATCACACGGTGTACCATCTTCTGGGTTTCTCATGAATGTTTTCGATGTAGGAAGATGCCCTTGAACCTGGAGATTTGGGACCCATGGGATGGGTACCACGCAGTATTACTTTATAGGGTCTGCGTTTGGTCACCCAACCTCACCAAACCTCTCAGCCCCAAGAGTGTCCACCCTTATGTCTCAATCAGCTGTGGGTCTAGATATGGTCAATCCAGGTGGCATCACAGCCCCTGAACGACTTTTTAAGAATTTCTCTCTCTTTCACTGTCTTTGTTTCACGGGTTTTTAAAAGTAATTGATATTTATAATGGGGTTTACCTGCTTTTCACTCCTGTGTTTTTGCCGCTTTACACCCACTTGACTCACTTACAGAGAGATATCAATGCATAGGTTTTAAGATTCTTACTAGTCAGATATATTAGTGGGCGGTGAATAGGCGGTATTGAGTCCAATTCATTGAGCAAGGAGTAGGTCTTGTCTATTACATATTGGGTTTATGGAACGGTATCTCATATAATTTGAAACCCTTGTTTTATGCATCACCCCACCTCACCTTTCCCGTTAAGCAGCCATAGTGTGTTTTCTAAACGTGTGACTCTATTCTGTTTTGTAATTCAGTTCAAGGGTAGCGGTTTTTACATTCCCTCTATAAGTCATATCTTATGATAAGTGTCTTTTTCTGTGTGACTTATTTCACTTAGAATCGTCGTACCTAAATCCACTCCTCATGCTGCTACTAGCCTTATGACGTTGATTTCATGGCTGAGTGATATTCCATTGTACATAAGGACCACAACTTCTTTATCCATTTTTCTCTTTCCTGGGATATTTAAGGTGTAACCAAGTGGAGGTTCTTGTCAACAGAGCAGCCCTAAATTTTGGGGAGCCTGTGTCTTGCTGATTTTTAGTTTTCCCAATTTATACGCCCATGAGTGGATGTGCCCTATGCTCCCTAAGCTGAGTTTTGTAGATGTTTCAGGACACACCGTGCACTTCTCCAGAGTGGCTGTTGGCAATTTACATCCCGCCCATCAGCGTAGCCAGGCTCCCGTTTCTCCATGGCCTGTCCTGCATTTCTGGTTTTGACACTTTATTCAGAATGGCCCTTTTGACCGATGGGAAGCGAGACTTCTTTGTAGCGCTGATTTGCCTTTCCAGGTTGCTTGGTTGGCCAAAAAGGGCGTATGCGTTTTTTCCTGAATATATTCAGGAAAAAACGCATACGCCCTTTTTGGCCAAGGGCATCATTGTCGAGGTTTTGCCGCCTTTCCTGTGCTTTAAAGGCGATTCGAATCTCCCTCCTGAAATCTGTTTCCTGCAATTCTGCCTTTCTTTCAAATCCTCTTCGTTTCCTTCCATCAATATATTTGTGGACGAGAGTCATCATTTATAAGTCTGCAGGTTTGTGAATTGCAGTGCCCCTGAGCGCCATTTTTCAACTCGCTTTCTTGGGCGCTGGCCGCAAAAGCGCAGGATTGCTTCAGGCCCTATTCAGGTCCCAGGCGGCATGCTGAGCCTGTGGTTAATTCTTCTTCTTGAGGGGAAATAGAGTGACCTGTGCCTGTCCCAACACCTAGAGCTAGTCTCTCATTGGTTCCCCCTCTTCCCGTTCATCCTCAGGACAAATTGCAACCTGTACGGAACAGGAGGTTAAAGGTGCTGATTCTCCAAGGAGGGAGATTGCTAGTAAAGCGGCTGGAATGGCGAACCCAAGCACAAGGAGATGAGAAATGAGGTGCGTTTTAGAAACCTTTCCCGATCACACGGTGTACCATCTTCTGGGTTTCTCATGAATATTTTCGATGTAGGAAGATGCCCTTGAACATGGAGATTTGGGACCCATGGGATGGGTACCACGCAGTATTACTTTATAGGGTCTGCGTTTGCTCACCCAACCTCACCAAACCTCTCAGCCCCAAGAGTGTCCACCCTTATGTCTCAATCAGCTGTGGGTCTAGATGTGGTCAATCCAGGTGGCATCACAGCCCCTGAATGACTTTTTAAGAATTTCTCTCTCTTTCACTGTCTTTGTTTCACGGGTTTTTAAAAGTAATTGATATTTATAATGGGGTTTACCTGCTTTTCACTCCTGTGTTTTTGCCGCTTTACACCCACTTGACTCACTTACAGAGAGATATCAATGCATAGGTTTTAAGATTCTTACTATTCAGATATATTCGTGGGCGGTGAATAGGGGGTGTTGAGTCCAATTCATTGAGCAAGGAGTAGGTCTTGTCTATTACATATTGGGTTTATGGAACGGTATCTCAGATAATTTGAAACCCTTGTTTTATGAATCACCCCACCTCACCTTTCCCGTTAAGCAGCCATAGTGTGTTTTCTAAACGTGTGACTCTATTCTGTTTTGTAATTCAGTTCAAGGGTAGCGGTTTTTACATTCCCTCTATAAGTCATATCTTATGATAAGTGTCTTTTTCTGTGTGACTTATTTCACTTAGAATCGTCGTACCTAAATCCACTCATCATGCTGCTACTAGCCTTATGACGTTGATTTCATGGCTGAGTGATATTCCATTGTACATAAGGACCACAACTTCTTTATCCATTTTTCTCTTTCCTGGGATATTTAAGGTGTAACCAACTGGAGGTTCTTGTCAACAGAGCAGACCTAAATTTTGGGGTGCCTGTGTCTTGCTGATTTTTAGTTTTCTCAATTTATACGCCCATGAGTGGATGTGCCCTATGCTCCCTAAGCTGAGTTTTTTAGATGTTTCAGGACACACCGTGCACTTCTCCAGAGTGGCTGTTGGCAATTTACATCCCGCCCATCAGCGTAGCCAGGCTCCCGTTTCTCCATGGCCTGTCCTGCATTTCTGGTTTTGACACCTTATTCAGCATGGCCCTTTTGACCGATGAGAAGCGAGACTTCTTTGTAGCGCTGATTTGCCTTTCCAGGTTGCTTGGTTGGCCAAAAAGGGCGTATGCGTTTTTTCCTGAATATATTCAGGAAAAAACGCATACGCCCTTTTTGGCCAAGGGCATCATTGTCGAGGTTTTGCCGCTTTTCCTGTGCTTTAAAGGCGATTCGAATCTCCCTCCTGAAATCTGTTTCCTGCAATTCTGCCTTGCTTTCAAATCCTCTTCGTTTCCTTCCAACAATATATTTGTGGACGAGAGTCATCATTTATAAGTATGCAGGTTTGTGAATTGCAGTGCCCCTGAGCGCCATTTTTCAACTCGCTTTCTTGGGCGCTGGCCGCAAAAGCGCAGGATTGCTTCAGGCCCTATTCTGGTCCCAGGCGGCATGCTGAGCCTGTGGTTAATTCTTCTTCTTGAGGGGAAAATAGAGTGACCTGTGCCTGTCCCAACACCTAGAGCTAGTCTCTCATTGGTTCCCCCTCTTCCCGTTCATCCTCAGGACAAATTGCAACCTGTACGGAACAGGAGGTTAAAGGTGCTGATTCTCCAAGGAGGGAGATTGCTAGTAAAGCGGCTGGAATGGCGAACCCGAGCACAAGGAGATGAGAAATGAGGTGCGTTTTAGAAACCTTTCCCGATCACACGGTGTACCATCTTCTGGGTTTCTCATGAATGTTTTCGATGTAGGAAGATGCCCTTGAACATGGAGATTTGGGACCCATGGGATGGGTACCACGCAGTATTACTTTATAGGGTCTGCGTTTGCTCACCCAACCTCACCAAACCTCTCAGCCCCAAGAGTGTCCACCCTTATGTCTCAATCAGCTGTGGGTCTAGATGTGGTCAATCCAGGTGGCATCACAGCCCCTGAACGACTTTTTAAGAATTTCTCTCTCTTTCACTGTCTTTGTTTCACGGGTTTTTAAAAGTAATTGATATTTATTATGGGGTTTACCTGCTTTTCACTCCTGTGTTTTTGCCGCTTTACACCCACTTGACTCACTTACAGAGAGATATCAATGCATAGGTTTTAAGATTCTTACTAGTCAGATATATTCGTGGGCGGTGAATAGGGGGTGTTGAGTCCAATTCATTGAGCAAGGAGTAGGGCTTGTCTATTACATATTGGGTTTATGGAACGGTATCTCAGATAATGTGAAACCCTTGTTGTATGCATCACCCCACCTCACCTTTCCCGTTAAGCAGCCATAGTGTGTTTTCTAAACGTGTGACTCTATTCTGTTTTGTAATTCAGTTCAAGGGTAGCGGTTTTTACATTCCCTCTATAAGTCATATCTTATGATAAGTGTCTTTTTCTGTGTGACTTATTTCACTTAGAATCGTCGTACCTAAATCCACTCATCATGCTGCTACTAGCCTTATGACGTTGATTTCATGGCTGAGTGATATTCCATTGTACATAAGGACCACAACTTCTTTATCCATTTTTCTCTTTCCTGGGATATTTAAGGTGTAACCAAGTGGAGGTTCTTGTCAACAGAGCAGACCTAAATTTTGGGGTGCCTGTGTCTTGCTGATTTTTAGTTTTCTCAATTTATACGCCCATGAGTGGATGTGCCCTATGCTCCCTAAGCTGAGTTTTGTAGATGTTTCAGGACACACCGTGCACTTCTCCAGAGTGGCTGTTGGCAATTTACATCCCGCCCATCAGCGTAGCCAGGCTCCCGTTTCTCCATGGCCTGTCCTGCATTTCTGGTTTTGACACTTTATTCAGCATGGCCCTTTTGACCGATGGGAAGCGAGACTTCTTTGTAGCGCTGATTTGCCTTTCCAGGTTGCTTGGTTGGCCAAAAAGGGCGTATGCGTTTTTTCCTGAATATATTCAGGAAAAAACGCATACGCCCTTTTTGGCCAAGGGCATCATTGTCGAGGTTTTGCCGCCTTTCCTGTGCTTTAAAGGCGATTCGAATCTCCCTCCTGAAATCTGTTTCCTGCAATTCTGCCTTGCTTTCAAATCCTCTTCGTTTCCTTCCATCAATATATTTGTGGACGAGAGTCATCATTTATAAGTCTGCAGGTTTGTGAATTGCAGTGCCCCTGAGCGCCATTTTTCAACTCGCTTTCTTGGGCGCTGGCCGCAAAAGCGCAGGATTGCTTCAGGCCCTATTCTGGTCCCAGGCGGCATGCTGAGCCTGTGGTTAATTCTTCTTCTTGAGGGGAAAATAGAGTGACCTGTGCCTGTCCCAACACCTAGAGATAGTCTCTCATTGGTTCCCCCTCTTCCCGTTCATCCTCAGGACAAATTGCAAGCTGTACGGAACAGGAGGTTAAAGGTGCTGATTCTCCAAGGAGGGAGATTGCTAGTAAAGCGGCTGGAATGGCGAACCCAAGCACAAGGAGATGAGAAATGAGGTGCGTTTTAGAAACCTTTCCCGATCACACGGTGTACCATCTTCTGGGTTTCTCATGAATGTTTTCGATGTAGGAAGATGCCCTTGAACATGGAGATTTGGGACCCATGGGATGGGTACCACGCAGTATTACTTTATAGGGTCTGCGTTTGCTCACCCAACCTCACCAAACCTCTCAGCCCCAAGAGGGTCCACCCTTATGTCTCAATCAGCTGTGGGTCTAGATGTGGTCAATCCAGGGGGCATCACAGCCCCTGAACGACTTTTTAAGAATTTCTCTCTCTTTCACTGTCTTTGTTTCACGGGTTTTTAAAAGTAATTGATATTTATTATGGGGTTTACCTGCTTTTCACTCCTGTGTTTTTGCCGCTTTACACCCACTTGACTCACTTACAGAGAGATATCAATGCATAGGTTTTAAGATTCTTACTAGTCAGATATATTCGTGGGCGGTGAATAGGGGGTGTTGAGTCCAATTCATTGAGCAAGGAGTAGGGCTTGTCTATTACATATTGGGTTTATGGAACGGTATCTCAGATAATGTGAAACCCTTGTTGTATGCATCACCCCACCTCACCTTTCCCGTTAAGCAGCCATAGTGTGTTTTCTAAACGTGTGACTCTATTCTGTTTTGTAATTCAGTTCAAGGGTAGCGGTTTTTACATTCCCTCTATAAGTCATATCTTATGATAAGTGTCTTTTTCTGTGTGACTTATTTCACTTAGAATCGTCGTACCTAAATCCACTCATCATGCTGCTACTAGCCTTATGACGTTGATTTCATGGCTGAGTGATATTCCATTGTACATAAGGACCACAACTTCTTTATCCATTTTTCTCTTTCCTGGGATATTTAAGGTGTAACCAAGTGGAGGTTCTTGTCAACAGAGCAGCCCTAAATTTTGGGGTGCCTGTGTCTTGCTGATTTTTAGTTTTCCCAATTTATACGCCCATGAGTGGATGTGCCCTATGCTCCCTAAGCTGAGTTTTGTAGATGTTTCAGGACACACCGTGCACTTCTCCAGAGTGGCTGTTGGCAATTTACATCCCGCCCATCAGCGTAGCCAGGCTCCCGTTTCTCCATGGCCTGTCCTGCATTTCTGGTTTTGACACTTTATTCAGCATGGCCCTTTTGACCGATGGGAAGCGAGACTTCTTTGTAGCGCTGATTTGCCTTTCCAGGTTGCTTGGTTGGCCAAAAAGGGCGTATGCGTTTTTTCCTGAATATATACAGGAAAAAACGCATACGCCCTTTTTGGCCAAGGGCATCATTGTCGAGGTTTTGCCGCCTTTCCTGTGCTTTAAAGGCGATTCGAATCTCCCTCCTGAAATCTGTTTCCTGCAATTCTGCCTTGCTTTCAAATCCTCTTCGTTTCCTTCCATCAATATATTTGTGGACGAGAGTCATCATTTATAAGTCTGCAGGTTTGTGAATTGCAGTGTCCCTGAGCGCCATTTTTCAACTCGCTTTCTTGGGCGCTGGCCGCAAAAGCGCAGGATTGCTTCAGGCCCTATTCTGGTCCCAGGCGGCATGCTGAGCCTGTGGTTAATTCTTCTTCTTGAGGGGAAAATAGAGTGACCTGTGCCTGTCCCAACACCTAGAGCTAGTCTCTCATTGGTTCCCCCTCTTCCCGTTCATCCTCAGGACAAATTGCAACCTGTACGGAACAGGAGGTTAAAGGTGCTGATTCTCCAAGGAGGGAGATTGCTAGTAAAGCGGCTGGAATGGCGAACCCAAGCACAAGGAGATGAGAAATGAGGTGCGTTTTAGAAACCTTTCCCGATCACACGGTGTACCATCTTCTGGGTTTCTCATGAATGTTTTCGATGTAGGAAGATGCCCTTGAACCTGGAGATTTGGGACCCATGGGATGGGTACCACGCAGTATTACTTTATAGGGTCTGCGTTTGGTCACCCAACCTCACCAAACCTCTCAGCCCCAAGAGTGTCCACCCTTATGTCTCAATCAGCTGTGGGTCTAGATATGGTCAATCCAGGTGGCATCACAGCACCTGAACGACTTTTTAAGAATTTCTCTCTCTTTCACTGTCTTTGTTTCACGGGTTTTTAAAAGTAATTGATATTTATAATGGGGTTTACCTGCTTTTCACTCCTGTGTTTTTGCCGCTTTACACCCACTTGACTCACTTACAGAGAGATATCAATGCATAGGTTTTAAGATTCTTACTAATCAGATATATTCGTGGGCGGTGAATAGGCGGTGTTGAGTCCAATTCATTGAGCAAGGAGTAGGTCTTGTCTATTACATATTGGGTTTATGGAACGGTATCTCAGATAATTTGAAACCCTTGTTTTATGCATCACCCCACCTCACCTTTCCCATTAAGCAGCCATAGTGTGTTTTCTAAACGTGTGACTCTATTCTGTTTTGTATTTCAGTTCAAGGGTAGCGGTTTTTACATTCCCTCTATAAGTCATATCTTATGATAAGTGTCTTTTTCTGTGTGACTTATTTCACTTAGAATCTTCGTACCTAAATCCACTCATCATGCTGCTACTAGCCTTATGACGTTGATTTCATGGCTGAGTGATATTCCATTGTACATAAGGACCACAACTTCTTTATCCATTTTTCTCTTTCCTGGGATATTTAAGGCGTAACGAAGTGGAGATTCTTGTCAACAGAGCAGCCCTAAACTTTGGGGTGCCTGTGTCTTGCTGATTTTTAGTTTTCCCAATTTATACGCCCATGAGTGGATGTGCCCTATGCTCCCTAAGCTCAGTTTTTTAGATGTTTCAGGACACACCGTGCACTTCTCCAGAGTGGCTGTTGGCAATTTACATCCCGCCCATCAGCGTAGCCAGGCTCCCGTTTCTCCATGGCCTGTCCTGCATTTCTGGTTTTGACACTTTATTCAGCATGGCCCTTTTGACCGATGGGAAGCGAGACTTCTTTGTAGCGCTGATTTGCCTTTCCAGGTTGCTTGGTTGGCCAAAAAGGGCGTATGCGTTTTTTCCTGAATATATTCAGGAAAAAACGCATACGCCCTTTTTGGCCAAGGGCATCATTGTCGAGGTTTTGCCGCTTTTCCTGTGCTTTAAAGGCGATTCGAATCTCCCTCCTGAAATCTGTTTCCTGCAATTCTGCCTTGCTTTCAAATCCTCTTCGTTGCCTTCCCTCAATATATTTGTGGACGAGAGTCATCATTTATAAGTCTGCAGGTTTGTGAATTGCAGTGCCCCTGAGCTCCATTTTTCAACTCGCTTTCTTGGGCGCTGGCCGCAAAAGCGCAGGATTGCCTCAGGCCCTATTCTGGTCCCAGGTGGCAGGCTGAGCCTGTGGTTAATTCTTCTTCCTGATGGGAAAATAGAGTGACCTCTGCCTGTCCCAACACCTAGAGCTAGTCTCTCATTGGTTCCCCCTCTTCCCTTTCATCCTCAGGACAAATTGCAAGCTGTACGGAACAGGAGGTTAAAGGTGCTGATTCTCCAAGGAGGGAGATTGCTAGTAAAGCGGCTGGAATGGCGAACCCGAGCACAAGGAGATGAGAAATGAGGTGCGTTTTAGAAACCTTTCCCGATCACACGGTGTACCATCTTCTGGGTTTCTCATGCATGTTTTCGATGTAGGAAGATGCCCTTGAACCTGGAGATTTGGGACCCATGGGATGGGTACCACGCAGTATTACTTTAAAGGGTCTGCGTTTGCTCACCCGACCTCACCAAACCTCTCAGCCCCAAGAGTGTCCACCCTTATGTCTCAATCAGCTGTGGGTCTAGATATGGTCAATCCAGGTGGCATTACAGCCGCTGAACGAATTTTGTAAGAATTTCTCTCTCTTTCACTGTCTTTGTTTCACGGGTTTTTAAAAGTAATTGATTTTTATAATGGGGTTTACCTGCTTTTCACTGCTGTGATTTTGCCGCTTTACACCCACTTGACTCACTTACAGAGAGATATCAATGCATAGGTTTCAAGATTCTTACTAGTCAGATATATTCTTGGGCGGTGAATTGGGGGTGTTGAGTCCAATTCATTGAGGAAGGAGTAGGGCTGGTCTATTACATATTGGGTTTATGGAACGGTATCTGAGATAATTTGAAACCCTTGTTGTATGCATCACCCCACCTCACCTTTCCCGTTAAGCAGCCATAGTGTGTTTTCTAAACGTGTGACTCTATTCTGTTTTGTAATTCAGTTCAAGGGTAGCAGTTTTTACATTCCCTCTATAAGTCATATCTTATGATAAGTGTCTTTTTCTGTGTGACTTATTTCACTTAGAATCTTCGTACCTAAATCCACTCATCATGCTGCTACTAGCCTTATGACGTTGATTTCATGGCTGAGTGATATTCCATTGTACATAAGGACCACAACTTCTTTATCCATTTTTCTCTTTCCTGGGATATTTAAGGTGTAACGAAGTGGAGATTCTTGTCAACAGAGCAGCCCTAAACTTTGGGGTGCCTGTGTCTTGCTGATTTTTAGTTTTCCCAATTTATACGCCCATGAGTGGATGTGCCCTATGCTCCCTAAGCTCAGTTTTTTAGATGTTTCAGGACACACCGTGCACTTCTCCAGAGTGGCTGTTGGCAATTTACATCCCGCCCATCAGCGTAGCCAGGCTCCCGTTTCTCCATGGCCTGTCCTGCATTTCTGGTTTTGACACTTTATTCAGCATGGCCCTTTTGACCGATGGGAAGCGAGACTTCTTTGTAGCGCTGATTTGCCTTTCCAGGTTGCTTGGTTGGCCAAAAAGGGCGTATGCGTTTTTTCCTGAATATATTCAGGAAAAAACGCATACGCCCTTTTTGGCCAAGGGCATCATTGTCGAGGTTTTGCCGCTTTTCCTGTGCTTTAAAGGCGATTCGAATCTCCCTCCTGAAATCTGTTTCCTGCAATTCTGCCTTGCTTTCAAATCCTCTTCGTTGCCTTCCCTCAATATATTTGTGGACGAGAGTCATCATTTATAAGTCTGCAGGTTTGTGAATTGCAGTGCCCCTGAGCTCCATTTTTCAACTCGCTTTCTTGGGCGCTGGCCGCAAAAGCGCAGGATTGCCTCAGGCCCTATTCTGGTCCCAGGCGGCAGGCTGAGCCTGTGGTTAATTCTTCTTCCTGATGGGAAAATAGAGTGACCTCTGCCTGTCCCAACACCTAGAGCTAGTCTCTCATTGGTTCCCCCTCTTCCCTTTCATCCTCAGGACAAATTGCAAGCTGTACGGAACAGGAGGTTAAAGGTGCTGATTCTCCAAGGAGGGAGATTGCTAGTAAAGCGGCTGGAAGGGCGAACCCGAGCACAAGGAGATGAGAAATGAGGTGCGTTTTAGAAACCTTTCCCGATCACATGGTGTACCATCTTCTTGGTTTCTCATGCATGTTTTCGATGTAGGAAGATGCCCTTGAACCTGGAGATTTGGGACCCATGGGATGAGTACCACGCAGTATTACTTTAAAGGGTCTGTGTTTGCTCACCCAACCTCACCAAACCTCTCAGCCCCAAGAGTGTCCACCCTTATGTCTCAATCAGCTGTGGGTCTAGATATGGTCAATCCAGGTGGCATCACAGCCGCTGAACGAATTTTGTAAGAATTTCTCTCTCTTTCACTGTCTTTGTTTCACGGGTTTTTAAAAGTAATTGATTTTTATAATGGGGTTTACTTGCTTTTCACTGCTGTGATTTTGCCGCTTTACACCCACTTGACTCACTTACAGAGAGATATCAATGCATAGGTTTCAAGATTCTTACTAGTCAGATATATTCTTGGGCGGTGAATAGGGGGTGTTGAGTCCAATTCATTGAGCAAGGAGTAGGGCTTGTCTATTACATATTGGGTTTATGGAACGGTATCTCAGATAATGTGAAACCCTTGTTGTATGCATCACCCCACCTCACCTTTCCCGTTAAGCAGCCATAGTGTGTTTTCTAAACGTGTGACTCTATTCTGTTTTGTAATTCAGTTCAAGGGTAGCGGTTTTTACATTCCCTCTATAAGTCATATCTTATGATAAGTGTCTTTTTCTGTGTGACTTATTTCACTTAGAATCGTCGTACCTAAATCCACTCATCATGCTGCTACTAGCCTTATGACGTTGATTTCATGGCTGAGTGATATTCCATTGTACATAAGGACCACAACTTCTTTATCCATTTTTCTCTTTCCTGGGATATTTAAGGTGTAACCAAGTGGAGGTTCTTGTCAACAGAGCAGCCCTAAATTTTGGGGAGCCTGTGTCTTGCTGATTTTTAGTTTTCCCAATTTATACGCCCATGAGTGGATGTGCCCTATGCTCCCTAAGCTGAGTTTTGTAGATGTTTCAGGACACACCGTGCACTTCTCCAGAGTGGCTGTTGGCAATTTACATCCCGCCCATCAGCGTAGCCAGGCTCCCGTTTCTCCATGGCCTGTCCTGCATTTCTGGTTTTGACACTTTATTCAGCATGGCCCTTTTGACCGATGGGAAGCGAGACTTCTTTGTAGCGCTGATTTGCCTTTCCAGGTTGCTTGGTTGGCCAAAAAGGGCGTATGCGTTTTTTCCTGAATATATTCAGGAAAAAACGCATACGCCCTTTTTGGCCAAGGGCATCATTGTCGAGGTTTTGCCGCTTTTCCTGTGCTTTAAAGGCGATTCGAATCTCCCTCCTGAAATCTGTTTCCTGCAATTCTGCCTTGCTTTCAAATCCTCTTCGTTTCCTTCCATCAATATATTTGTGGACGAGAGTCATCATTTATAAGTCTGCAGGTTTGTGAATTGCAGTGTCCCTGAGCGCCATTTTTCAACTCGCTTTCTTGGGCGCTGGCCGCAAAAGCGCAGGATTGCTTCAGGCCCTATTCTGGTCCCAGGCGGCATGCTGAGCCTGTGGTTAATTCTTCTTCTTGAGGGGAAAATAGAGTGACCTGTGCCTGTCCCAACACCTAGAGCTAGTCTCTCATTGGTTCCCCCTCTTCCCGTTCATCCTCAGGACAAATTGCAACCTGTACGGAACAGGAGGTTAAAGGTGCTGATTCTCCAAGGAGGGAGATTGCTAGTAAAGCGGCTGGAATGGCGAACCCAAGCACAAGGAGATGAGAAATGAGGTGCGTTTTAGAAACCTTTCCCGATCACACGGTGTACCATCTTCTGGGTTTCTCATGCATGTTTTCGATGTAGGAAGATGCCCTTGAACCTGGAGATTTGGGACCCATGGGATGGGTACCACGCAGTATTACTTTATAGGGTCTGCGTTTGGTCACCCAACCTCACCAAACCTCTCAGCCCCAAGAGTGTCCACCCTTATGTCTCAATCAGCTGTGGGTCTAGATATGGTCAATCCAGGTGGCATCACAGCCCCTGAACGACTTTTTAAGAATTTCTCTCTCTTTCACTGTCTTTGTTTCACGGGTTTTTAAAAGTAATTGATATTTATAATGGGGTTTACCTGCTTTTCACTCCTGTGTTTTTGCCGCTTTACACCCACTTGACTCACTTACAGAGAGATATCAATGCATAGGTTTTAAGATTCTTACTAATCAGATATATTCGTGGGCGGTGAATAGGCGGTGTTGAGTCCAATTCATTGAGCAAGGAGTAGGTCTTGTCTATTACATATTGGGTTTATGGAACGGTATCTCAGATAATTTGAAACCCTTGTTTTATGCATCACCCCACCTCACCTTTCCCATTAAGCAGCCATAGTGTGTTTTCTAAACGTGTGACTCTATTCTGTTTTGTATTTCAGTTCAAGGGTAGCGGTTTTTACATTCCCTCTATAAGTCATATCTTATGATAAGTGTCTTTTTCTGTGTGACTTATTTCACTTAGAATCTTCGTACCTAAATCCACTCATCATGCTGCTACTAGCCTTATGACGTTGATTTCATGGCTGAGTGATATTCCATTGTACATAAGGACCACAACTTCTTTATCCATTTTTCTCTTTCCTGGGATATTTAAGGCGTAACGAAGTGGAGATTCTTGTCAACAGAGCAGCCCTAAACTTTGGGGTGCCTGTGTCTTGCTGATTTTTAGTTTTCCCAATTTATACGCCCATGAGTGGATGTGCCCTATGCTCCCTAAGCTCAGTTTTTTAGATGTTTCAGGACACACCGTGCACTTCTCCAGAGTGGCTGTTGGCAATTTACATCCCGCCCATCAGCGTAGCCAGGCTCCCGTTTCTCCATGGCCTGTCCTGCATTTCTGGTTTTGACACTTTATTCAGCATGGCCCTTTTGACCGATGGGAAGCGAGACTTCTTTGTAGCGCTGATTTGCCTTTCCAGGTTGCTTGGTTGGCCAAAAAGGGCGTATGCGTTTTTTCCTGAATATATTCAGGAAAAAACGCATACGCCCTTTTTGGCCAAGGGCATCATTGTCGAGGTTTTGCCGCTTTTCCTGTGCTTTAAAGGCGATTCGAATCTCCCTCCTGAAATCTGTTTCCTGCAATTCTGCCTTGCTTTCAAATCCTCTTCGTTGCCTTCCCTCAATATATTTGTGGACGAGAGTCATCATTTATAAGTCTGCAGGTTTGTGAATTGCAGTGCCCCTGAGCTCCATTTTTCAACTCGCTTTCTTGGGCGCTGGCCGCAAAAGCGCAGGATTGCCTCAGGCCCTATTCTGGTCCCAGGTGGCAGGCTGAGCCTGTGGTTAATTCTTCTTCCTGATGGGAAAATAGAGTGACCTCTGCCTGTCCCAACACCTAGAGCTAGTCTCTCATTGGTTCCCCCTCTTCCCTTTCATCCTCAGGACAAATTGCAAGCTGTACGGAACAGGAGGTTAAAGGTGCTGATTCTCCAAGGAGGGAGATTGCTAGTAAAGCGGCTGGAATGGCGAACCCGAGCACAAGGAGATGAGAAATGAGGTGCGTTTTAGAAACCTTTCCCGATCACACGGTGTACCATCTTCTGGGTTTCTCATGCATGTTTTCGATGTAGGAAGATGCCCTTGAACCTGGAGATTTGGGACCCATGGGATGGGTACCACGCAGTATTACTTTAAAGGGTCTGCGTTTGCTCACCCGACCTCACCAAACCTCTCAGCCCCAAGAGTGTCCACCCTTATGTCTCAATCAGCTGTGGGTCTAGATATGGTCAATCCAGGTGGCATTACAGCCGCTGAACGAATTTTGTAAGAATTTCTCTCTCTTTCACTGTCTTTGTTTCACGGGTTTTTAAAAGTAATTGATTTTTATAATGGGGTTTACCTGCTTTTCACTGCTGTGATTTTGCCGCTTTACACCCACTTGACTCACTTACAGAGAGATATCAATGCATAGGTTTCAAGATTCTTACTAGTCAGATATATTCTTGGGCGGTGAATTGGGGGTGTTCAGTCCAATTCATTGAGGAAGGAGTAGGGCTGGTCTATTACATATTGGGTTTATGGAACGGTATCTGAGATAATTTGAAACCCTTGTTGTATGCATCACCCCACCTCACCTTTCCCGTTAAGCAGCCATAGTGTGTTTTCTAAACGTGTGACTCTATTCTGTTTTGTAATTCAGTTCAAGGGTAGCAGTTTTTACATTCCCTCTATAAGTCATATCTTATGATAAGTGTCTTTTTCTGTGTGACTTATTTCACTTAGAATCTTCGTACCTAAATCCACTCATCATGCTGCTACTAGCCTTATGACGTTGATTTCATGGCTGAGTGATATTCCATTGTACATAAGGACCACAACTTCTTTATCCATTTTTCTCTTTCCTGGGATATTTAAGGTGTAACGAAGTGGAGATTCTTGTCAACAGAGCAGCCCTAAACTTTGGGGTGCCTGTGTCTTGCTGATTTTTAGTTTTCCCAATTTATACGCCCATGAGTGGATGTGCCCTATGCTCCCTAAGCTCAGTTTTTTAGATGTTTCAGGACACACCGTGCACTTCTCCAGAGTGGCTGTTGGCAATTTACATCCCGCCCATCAGCGTAGCCAGGCTCCCGTTTCTCCATGGCCTGTCCTGCATTTCTGGTTTTGACACTTTATTCAGCATGGCCCTTTTGACCGATGGGAAGCGAGACTTCTTTGTAGCGCTGATTTGCCTTTCCAGGTTGCTTGGTTGGCCAAAAAGGGCGTATGCGTTTTTTCCTGAATATATTCAGGAAAAAACGCATACGCCCTTTTTGGCCAAGGGCATCATTGTCGAGGTTTTGCCGCTTTTCCTGTGCTTTAAAGGCGATTCGAATCTCCCTCCTGAAATCTGTTTCCTGCAATTCTGCCTTGCTTTCAAATCCTCTTCGTTGCCTTCCCTCAATATATTTGTGGACGAGAGTCATCATTTATAAGTCTGCAGGTTTGTGAATTGCAGTGCACCTGAGCTCCATTTTTCAACTCGCTTTCTTGGGCGCTGGCCGCAAAAGCGCAGGATTGCCTCAGGCCCTATTCTGGTCCCAGGCGGCAGGCTGAGCCTGTGGTTAATTCTTCTTCCTGATGGGAAAATAGAGTGACCTCTGCCTGTCCCAACACCTAGAGCTAGTCTCTCATTGGTTCCCCCTCTTCCCTTTCATCCTCAGGACAAATTGCAAGCTGTACGGAACAGGAGGTTAAAGGTGCTGATTCTCCAAGGAGGGAGATTGCTAGTAAAGCGGCTGGAAGGGCGAACCCGAGCACAAGGAGATGAGAAATGAGGTGCGTTTTAGAAACCTTTCCCGATCACATGGTGTACCATCTTCTTGGTTTCTCATGCATGTTTTCGATGTAGGAAGATGCCCTTGAACCTGGAGATTTGGGACCCATGGGATGAGTACCACGCAGTATTACTTTAAAGGGTCTGTGTTTGCTCACCCAACCTCACCAAACCTCTCAGCCCCAAGAGTGTCCACCCTTATGTCTCAATCAGCTGTGGGTCTAGATATGGTCAATCCAGGTGGCATCACAGCCGCTGAACGAATTTTGTAAGAATTTCTCTCTCTTTCACTGTCTTTGTTTCACGGGTTTTTAAAAGTAATTGATTTTTATAATGGGGTTTACTTGCTTTTCACTGCTGTGATTTTGCCGCTTTACACCCACTTGACTCACTTACAGAGAGATATCAATGCATAGGTTTCAAGATTCTTACTAGTCAGATATATTCTTGGGCGGTGAATTGGGGGTGTTGAGTCCAATTCATTGAGGAAGGAGTAGGGCTTGTCTATTACATATTGGGTTTATGGAACGGTATCTGAGATAATTTGAAACCCTTGTTGTATGCATCACCCCACCTCACCTTTCCCGTTAAGCAGCCATAGTGTGTTTTCTAAACGTGTGACTCTATTCTGTTTTGTAATTCAGTTCAAGGGTAGCGGTTTTTACATTCCCTCTATAAGTCATATCTTATGATAAGTGTCTTTTTCTGTGTGACTTATTTCACTTAGAATCGTCGTACCTAAATCCAATCATCATGCTGCTACTAGCCTTATGACGTTGATTTCATGGCTGAGTGATATTCCATTGTACATAAGGACCACAACTTCTTTATCCATTTCTCTCTTTCCTGGGATATTTAAGGTGTAACGAAGTGGAGATTCTTGTCAACAGAGCAGCCCTAAACTTTGGGGTGCCTGTGTCTTGCTGATTTTTAGTTTTCCCAATTTATACGCCCATGAGTGGATGTGCCCTATGCTCCCTAAGCTCAGTTTTTTAGATGTTTCAGGACACACCGTGCACTTCTCCAGAGTGGCTGTTGGCAATTTACATCCCGCCCATCAGCGTAGCCAGGCTCCCGTTTCTCCATGGCCTGTCCTGCATTTCTGGTTTTGACACTTTATTCAGCATGGCCCTTTTGACCGATGGGAAGCGAGACTTCTTTGTAGCGCTGATTTGCCTTTCCAGGTTGCTTGGTTGGCCAAAAAGGGCGTATGCGTTTTTTCCTGAATATATTCAGGAAAAAACGCATACGCCCTTTTTGGCCAAGGGCATCATTGTCGAGGTTTTGCCGCTTTTCCTGTGCTTTAAAGGCGATTCGAATCTCCCTCCTGAAATCTGTTTCCTGCAATTCTGCCTTGCTTTCAAATCCTCTTCGTTGCCTTCCATCAATATATTTGTGGACGAGAGTCATCATTTATAAGTCTGCAGGTTTGTGAATTGCAGTGCCCCTGAGCTCCATTTTTCAACTCGCTTTCTTGGGAGCTGGCCGCAAGAGCGCAGGTTTGCTTCAGGCCCTATTCTGGTCCCAGGCGGCAGGCTGAGCCTGTGGTTAATTCTTTTTCTTGAGGGGAAAATAGAGTGACCTGTGCCTGTCCCAACACCTAGAGCTAGTCTCTCATTGGTTCCCCCTCTTCCCGTTCATCCTCAAGACAAATTGCAACCTGTACGGAACAGGAGGTTAAAGGTGCTGATTCTCCAAGGAGGGAGATTGCTAGTAAAGCGGCTGGAATGGCGAACCCGAGCACAAGGAGATGAGAAATGAGGTGCGTTTTAGAAACCTTTCCCGATCACACGGTGTACCATCTTCTGGGTTTCTCATGCATGTTTTCGATGTAGGAAGATGCCCTTGAACCTGGAGATTTGGGACCCATGGGATGGGTACCACGCAGTATTACTTTAAAGGGTCTGCGTTTGCTCACCCAACCTCACCAAACCTCTCAGCCCCAAGAGTGTCCACCCTTATGTCTCAATCAGCTGTGGGTCTAGATATGGTCAATCCAGGTGGCATTACAGCCGCTGAACGAATTTTGTAAGAATTTCTCTCTCTTTCACTGTCTTTGTTTCACGGGTTTTTAAAAGTAATTGATTTTTATAATGGGGTTTACCTGCTTTTCACTGCTGTGATTTTGCCGCTTTACACCCACTTGACTCACTTACAGAGAGATATCAATGCATAGGTTTCAAGATTCTTACTAGTCAGATATATTCTTGGGCGGTGAATTGGGGGTGTTGAGTCCAATTCATTGAGGAAGGAGTAGGGCTTGTCTATTACATATTGGGTTTATGGAACGGTATCTGAGATAATTTGAAACCCTTGTTGTATGCATCACCCCACCTCACCTTTCCCGTTAAGCAGCCATAGTGTGTTTTCTAAACGTGTGACTCTATTCTGTTTTGTAATTCAGTTCAAGGGTAGCGGTTTTTACATTCCCTCTATAAGTCATATCTTATGATAAGTGTCTTTTTCTGTGTGACTTATTTCACTTAGAATCGTCGTACCTAAATCCAATCATCATGCTGCTACTAGCCTTATGACGTTGATTTCATGGCTGAGTGATATTCCATTGTACATAAGGACCACAACTTCTTTATCCATTTCTCTCTTTCCTGGGATATTTAAGGTGTAACGAAGTGGAGATTCTTGTCAACAGAGCAGCCCTAAACTTTTGGGTGCCTGTATCTTGCTGATTTTTAGTTTTCCCAATTTATACGCCCATGAGTGGATGTGCCCTATGCTCCCTAAGCTCAGTTTTTTAGATGTTTCAGGACACACCGTGCACTTCTCCAGAGTGGCTGTTGGCAATTTACATCCCGCTCATCAGCGTAGCCAGGCTCCCGTTTCTCCATGGCCTGTCCTGCATTTCCGGTTTTGACACTTTATTCAGCATGGCCCTTTTGACCGATGGGAAGCGAGACTTCTTTGTAGCGCTGATTTGCCTTTCCAGGTTGCTTGGTTGGCCAAAAAGGGCGTATGCGTTTTTTCCTGAATATATTCAGGAAAAAACGCATACGCCCTTTTTGGCCAAGGGCATCATTGTCGAGGTTTTGCCGCTTTTCCTGTGCTTTAAAGGCGATTCGAATCTCCCTCCTGAAATCTGTTTCCTGCAATTCTGCCTTGCTTTCAAATCCTCTTCGTTGCCTTCCCTCAATATATTTGTGGACGAGAGTCATCATTTATAAGTCTGCAGGTCTGTGAATTGCAGTGCCCCTTAGCTCCAATTTTCAACTCGCTTTCTTGGGCGCTGGCCGCAAAAGCGCAGGATTGCCTCAGGCCCTATTCTGGTCCCAGGCGGCAGGCTGAGCCTGTGGTTAATTCTTCTTCCGGATGGGAAAATAGAGTGACCTCTGCCTGTCCCAACACCTAGAGCTAGTCTCTCATTGGTTCCCCCTCTTCCCTTTCATCCTCAGGACAAATTGCAAGCTGTACGGAACAGGAGGTTAAAGGTGCTGATTCTCCAAGGAGGGAGATTGCTAGTAAAGCGGCTGGAATGGCGAACCCGAGCACAAGGAGATGAGAAATGAGGTGCGTTTTAGAAACCTTTCCCGATCACACGGTGTACCATCTTCTGGGTTTCTCATGCATGTTTTCGATGTAGGAAGATGCCCTTGAACCTGGAGATTTGGGACCCATGGGATGGGTACCACGCAGTATTACTTTAAAGGGTCTGCGTTTGCTCACCCAACCTCACCAAACCTCTCAGCCCCAAGAGTGTCCACCCTTATGTCTCAATCAGCTGTGGGTCTAGATATGGTCAATCCAGGTGGCATTACAGCCGCTGAACGAATTTTGTAAGAATTTCTCTCTCTTTCACTGTCTTTGTTTCACGGGTTTTTAAAAGTAATTGATTTTTATAATGGGGTTTACCTGCTTTTCACTGCTGTGATTTTGCCGCTTTACACCCACTTGACTCACTTACAGAGAGATATCAATGCATAGGTTTCAAGATTCTTACTAGTCAGATATATTCTTGGGCGGTGAATAGGGGGTGTTGAGTCCAATTCATTGAGGAAGGAGTAGGGCTTGTCTATTACATATTGGGTTTATGGAACGGTATCTGAGCTAATTTGAAACCCTTGTTGTATGCATCACCCCACCTCACCTTTCCCATTAAGCAGCCATAGTGTGTTTTCTAAACGTGTGACTCTATTCTGTTTTGTAATTCAGTTCAAGGGTAGCGGTTTTTACATTCCCTCTATAAGTCATATCTTATGATAAGTGTGTTTTTCTGTGTGACTTATTTCACTTAGAATCGTCGTACCTAAATCCAATCATCATGCTGCTACTAGCCTTATGACGTTGATTTCATGGCTGAGTGATATTCCATTGTACATAAGGACCACAACTTCTTTATCCATTTCTCTCTTTCCTGGGATATTTAAGGTGTAACGAAGTGGAGATTCTTGTCAACAGAGCAGCCCTAAACTTTGGGGTGCCTGTGTCTTGCTGATTTTTAGTTTTCCCAATTTATACGCCCATGAGTGGATGTGCCCTATGCTCCCTAAGCTGAGTTTTGTAGATGTTTCAGGACACACCGTGCACTTCTCCAGAGTGGCTGTTGGCAATTTACATCCCGCCCATCAGCGTAGCCAGGCTCCCGTTTCTCCATGGCCTGTCCTGCATTTCTGGTTTTGACACTTTATTCAGCATGGCCCTTTTGACCGATGGGAAGCGAGACTTCTTTGTAGCGCTGATTTGCCTTTCCAGGTTGCTTGGTTGGCCAAAAAGGGCGTATGCGTTTTTTCCTGAATATATTCAGGAAAAAACGCATACGCCCTTTTTGGCCAAGGGCATCATTGTCGAGGTTTTGCCGCTTTTCCTGTGCTTTAAAGGCGATTCGAATCTCCCTCCTGAAATCTGTTTCCTGCAATTCTGCCTTGCTTTCAAATCCTCTTCGTTGCCTTCCCTCAATATATTTGTGGACGAGAGTCATCATTTATAAGTCTGCAGGTTTGTGAATTGCAGTGCCCCTGAGCTCCATTTTTCAACTCGCTTTCTAGGGCGCTGGCCGCAAAAGCGCAGGATTGCCTCAGGCCCTATTCTGTTCCCAGGCGGCAGGCTGAGCCTGTGGTTAATTCTTCTTCCTGATGGGAAAATAGAGTGACCTCTGCCTGTCCCAACACCTAGAGCTAGTCTCTCATTGGTTCCCCCTCTTCCCGTTCATCCTCAGGACAAATTGCAAGCTGTACGGAACAGGAGGTTAAAGGTGCTGATTCTCCAAGGAGGGAGATTGCTAGTAAAGCGGCTGGAATGGCGATTCCGAGCACAAGGAGATGAGAAATGAGGTGCGTTTTAGAAACCTTTCCCGATCACACGGTGTACCATCTTCTGGGTTTCTCATGCATGTTTTCGATGTAGGAAGATGCCCTTGAACCTGGAGATTTGGGACCCATGGGATGGGTACCACGCAGTATTACTTTAAAGGGTCTGCGTTTGCTCACCCAACCTCACCAAACCTCTCAGCCCCAAGAGTGTCCACCCTTATGTCTCAATCAGCTGTGGGTCTAGATATGGTCAATCCAGGTGGCATTACAGCCGCTGAACGAATTTTGTAAGAATTTCTCTCTCTTTCACTGTCTTTGTTTCACGGGTTTTTAAAAGTAATTGATTTTTATAATGGGGTTTACCTGCTTTTCACTGCTGTGATTTTGCCGCTTTACACCCACTTGACTCACTTACAGAGAGATATCAATGCATAGGTTTCAAGATTCTTACTAGTCAGATATATTCTTGGGCGGTGAATTGGGGGTGTTGAGTCCAATTCATTGAGGAAGGAGTAGGGCTTGTCTATTACATATTGGGTTTATGGAACGGTATCTGAGATAATTTGAAACCCTTGTTGTATGCATCACCCCACCTCACCTTTCCCGTTAAGCAGCCATAGTGTGTTTTCTAAACGTGTGACTCTATTCTGTTTTGTAATTCAGTTCAAGGGTAGCGGTTTTTACATTCCCTCTATAAGTCATATCTTATGATAAGTGTCTTTTTCTGTGTGACTTATTTCACTTAGAATCGTCGTACCTAAATCCAATCATCATGCTGCTACTAGCCTTATGACGTTGATTTCATGGCTGAGTGATATTCCATTGTACATAAGGACCACAACTTCTTTATCCATTTTTCTCTTTTCTGGGATATTTAAGTTGTAACGAAGTGGAGATTCTTGTCAACAGAGCAGCCCTAAACTTTGGGGTGCCTGTGTCTTGCTGAATTTTAGTTTTCCCAATTTATATGCCCATGAGTGGAGGTGCCCTATGCTCCCTAAGCTGAGTTTTTTAGATGTTTCAGGACACACCGTACACTTCTCCAGAGTGGCTGTTGGCAATTTACATCCCGCCCATCAGCGTAGCCAGGCTCCCGTTTCTCCATGGCCTGTCCTGCATTTCTGGTTTTGACACTTTATTCAGCATGGCCCTTTTGACCGATGGGAAGCGAGACTTCTTTGTAGCGCTGATTTGCCTTTCCAGGTTGCTTGGTTGGCCAAAAAGGGCGTATGCGTTTTTTCCTGAATATATTCAGTAAAAAACGCATACGCCCTTTTTGGCCAAGGGCATCATTGTCGAGGTTTTGCCGCTTTTCCTGTGCTTTAAAGGCGATTCGAATCTCCCTCCTGAAATCTGTTTCCTGCAATTCTGCCTTGCTTTCAAATCCTCTTCGTTGCCTTCCCTCAATATATTTGTGGACGAGAGTCATCATTTATAAGTCTGCAGGTTTGTGAATTGCAGTGCCCCTGAGCTCCATTTTTCAACTCGCTTTCTTGGGAGCTGCCGCAAAAGCGCAGGATTGCTTCAGGCCCTATTCTTGTCCAAGGCGGCAGGCTGAGCCTGTGGTTAATTCTTCTTCTTGAGGGGAAAGTAGAGTGACCTGTGCCTGTCCCAACACCTAGAGCTAGTCTCTCATTGGTTCCCCCTCTTCCCTTTCATCCTCAGGACAAATTGCAAGCTGTACGGAACAGGAGGTTAAAGGTGCTGATTCTCCAAGGAGGGAGATTGCTAGTAAAGCGGCTGGAATGGCGAACCCGAGCACAAGGAGATGAGAAATGAGGTGCGTTTTAGAAACCTTTCCCGATCACACGGTGTACCATCTTCTGGGTTTCTCATGCATGTTTTCGATGTAGGAAGATGCCCTTGAACCTGGAGATTTGGGACCCATGGGATGGGTACCACGCAGTATTACTTTAAAGGGTCTGCGTTTGCTCACCCAACCTCACCAAACCTCTCAGCCCCAAGAGTGTCCACCCTTATGTCTCAATCAGCTGTGGGTCTAGATATGGTCAATCCAGGTGGCATCACAGCCCCTGAACGAAGTTTGTAAGAATTTCTCTCTCTTTCACTGTCTTTGTTTCACGGGTTTTTAAAAGTAATTGATTTTTATAATGGGGTTTACCTGCTTTTCACTGCTGTGATTTTGCCGCTTTACACCCACTTGACTCACTTACAGAGAGATATCAATGCATAGGTTTCAAGATTCTTACTAGTCAGATATATTCTTGGGCGGTGAATAGGGGGTGTTGAGTCCAATTCATTGAGGAAGGAGTAGGGCTTGTCTATTACATATTGGGTTTATGGAACGGTATATGAGCTAATTTGAAACCCTTGTTGTATGCATCACCCCACCTCACCTTTCCCATTAAGCAGCCATAGTGTGTTTTCTAAACGTGTGACTCTATTCTGTTTTGTAATTCAGTTCAAGGGTAGCGGTTTTTACATTCCCTCTATAAGTCATATCTTATGATAAGTGTCTTTTTCTGTGTGACTTATTTCACTTAGAATCTTCGTACCTAAATCCACTCATCATGCTGCTACTAGCCTTATGACGTTGATTTCATGGCTGAGTGATATTCCATTGTACATAAGGACCACAACTTCTTTATGCATTTTTCTCTTTTCTGGGATATTTAAGTTGTAACGAAGTGGAGATTCTTGTCAACAGAGCAGCCCTAAACTTTGGGGTGCCTGTGTCTTGCTGATTTTTAGTTTTCCCAATTTATACGCCCATGAGTGGAGGTGCCCTATGCTCCCTAAGCTGAGTTTTTTAGATGTTTCAGGACACACCGTGCACTTCTCCAGAGTGGCTGTTGGCAATTTACATCCCGCCCATCAGCGTAGCCAGGCTCCCGTTTCTCCATGGCCTGTCCTGCATTTCTGGTTTTGACACTTTATTCAGCATGGCCCTTTTGACCGATGGGAAGCGAGACTTCTTTGTAGCGCTGATTTGCCTTTCCAGGTTGCTTGGTTGGCCAAAAAGGGCGTATGCGTTTTTTCCTGAATATATTCAGGAAAAAACGCATACGCCCTTTTTGGCCAAGGGCATCATTGTCGAGGTTTTGCCGCTTTTCCTGTGCTTTAAAGGCGATTCGAATCTCCCTCCTGAAATCTGTTTCCTGCAATTCTGCCTTGCTTTCAAATGCTCTTCGTTGCCTTCCCTCAATATATTTGTGGACGAGAGTCATCATTTATAAGTCTGCAGGTTTGTGAATTGCAGTGCCCCTGAGCTCCATTTTTCAACTCGCCTTCTTGGGAGCTGCCGCAAAAGCGCAGGATTGCTTCAGGCCCTATTCTTGTCCAAGGCGGCAGGCTGAGCCTGTGGTTAATTCTTCTTCTTGAGGGGAAAGTAGAGTGACCTGTGCCTGTCCCAACACCTAGAGCTAGTCTCTCATTGGTTCCCCCTCTTCCCTTTCATCCTCAGGACAAATTGCAAGCTGTACGGAACAGGAGGTTAAAGGTGCTGATTCTCCAAGGAGGGAGATTGCTAGTAAAGCGGCTGGAATGGCGAACCCGAGCACAAGGAGATGAGAAATGAGGTGCGTTTTAGAAACCTTTCCCGATCACACGGTGTACCATCTTCTGGGTTTCTCATGCATGTTTTCGATGTAGGAAGATGCCCTTGAACCTGGAGATTTGGGACCCATGGGATGGGTACCACGCAGTATTACTTTAAAGGGTCTGCGTTTGCTCACCCAACCTCACCAAACCTCTCAGCCCCAAGAGTGTCCACCCTTATGTCTCAATCAGCTGTGGGTCTAGATATGGTCAATCCAGGTGGCATCACAGCCCCTGAACGAAGTTTGTAAGAATTTCTCTCTCTTTCACTGTCTTTGTTTCACGGGTTTTTAAAAGTAATTGATTTTTATAATGGGGTTTACCTGCTTTTCACTGCTGTGATTTTGCCGCTTTACACCCACTTGACTCACTTACAGAGAGATATCAATGCATAGGTTTCAAGATTCTTACTAGTCAGATATATTCTTGGGCGGTGAATAGGGGGTGTTGAGTCCAATTCATTGAGGAAGGAGTAGGGCTTGTCTATTACATATTGGGTTTATGGAACGGTATCTGAGCTAATTTGAAACCCTTGTTGTATGCATCACCCCACCTCACCTTTCCCATTAAGCAGCCATAGTGTGTTTTCTAAACGTGTGACTCTATTCTGTTTTGTAATTCAGTTCAAGGGTAGCGGTTTTTACATTCCCTCTATAAGTCATATCTTATGATAAGTGTCTTTTTCTGTGTGACTTATTTCACTTAGAATCTTCGTACCTAAATCCACTCATCATGCTGCTACTAGCCTTATGACGTTGATTTCATGGCTGAGTGATATTCCATTGTACATAAGGACCACAACTTCTTTATGCATTTTTCTCTTTTCTGGGATATTTAAGTTGTAACGAAGTGGAGATTCTTGTCAACAGAGCAGCCCTAAACTTTGGGGTGCCTGTGTCTTGCTGATTTTTAGTTTTCCCAATTTATACGCCCATGAGTGGAGGTGCCCTATGCTCCCTAAGCTGAGTTTTTTAGATGTTTCAGGACACACCGTGCACTTCTCCAGAGTGGCTGTTGGCAATTTACATCCCGCCCATCAGCGTAGCCAGGCTCCCGTTTCTCCATGGCCTGTCCTGCATTTCTGGTTTTGACACTTTATTCAGCATGGCCCTTTTGACCGATGGGAAGCGAGACTTCTTTGTAGCGCTGATTTGCCTTTCCAGGTTGCTTGGTTGGCCAAAAAGGGCGTATGCGTTTTTTCCTGAATATATTCAGGAAAAAACGCATACGCCCTTTTTGGCCAAGGGCATCATTGTCGAGGTTTTGCCGCTTTTCCTGTGCTTTAAAGGCGATTCGAATCTCCCTCCTGAAATCTGTTTCCTGCAATTCTGCCTTGCTTTCAAATCCTCTTCGTTGCCTTCCCTCAATATATTTGTGGACGAGAGTCATCATTTATAAGTCTGCAGGTTTGTGAATTGCAGTGCCCCTGAGCTCCATTTTTCAACTCGCTTTCTTGGGAGTTGCCGCAAAAGCGCAGGATTGCTTCAGGCCCTATTCTTGTCCAAGGCGGCAGGCTGAGCCTGTGGTTAATTCTTCTTCTTGAGGGGAAAGTAGAGTGACCTGTGCCTGTCCCAACACCTAGAGCTAGTCTCTCATTGGTTCCCCCTCTTCCCTTTCATCCTCAGGACAAATTGCAAGCTGTACGGAAGAGGAGGTTAAAGGTGCTGATTCTCCAAGGAGGGAGATTGCTAGTAAAGCGGCTGGAATGGCGATTCCGAGCACAAGGAGATGAGAAATGAGGTGCGTTTTAGAAACCTTTCCCGATCACACGGTGTACCATCTTCTGGGTTTCTCATGCATGTTTTCGATGTAGGAAGATGCCCTTGAACCTGGAGATTTGGGACCCATGGGATGGGTACCACGCAGTATTACTTTAAAGGGTCTGCGTTTGCTCACCCAACCTCACCAAACCTCTCAGCCCCAAGAGTGTCCACCCTTATGTCTCAATCAGCTGTGGGTCTAGATATGGTCAATCCAGGTGGCATTACAGCCGCTGAACGAATTTTGTAAGAATTTCTCTCTCTTTCACTGTCTTTGTTTCACGGGTTTTTAAAAGTAATTGATTTTTATAATGGGGTTTACCTGCTTTTCACTGCTGTGATTTTGCCGCTTTACACCCACTTGACTCACTTACAGAGAGATATCAATGCATAGGTTTCAAGATTCTTACTAGTCAGATATATTCTTGGGCGGTGAATTGGGGGTGTTGAGTCCAATTCATTGAGGAAGGAGTAGGGCTTGTCTATTACATATTGGGTTTATGGAACGGTATCTGAGATAATTTGAAACCCTTGTTGTATGCATCACCCCACCTTACCTTTCCCGTTAAGCAGCCATAGTGTGTTTTCTAAACATGTGACTCTATTCTGTTTTGTAATTCAGTTCAAGGGTAGCGGTTTGTACATTCCCTCTATAAGTGATATCTTATGATAAGTGTCTTTTTCTGTGTGACTTATTTCACTTAGAATCGTCGTACCTAAATCCACTCATCATGCTGCTACTAGCCTTATGACGTTGATTTCATGGCTGAGTGATATTCCATTGTACATAAGGACCACAACTTCTTTATCCATTTTTCTCTTTCCTGGGATATTTAAGGTGTAACGAAGTGGAGGTTCTTGTCAACAGAGCAGCCCTAAACTTTGGGGTCCCTGTGTCTTGCTGATTTTTAGTTTTCCCAATTTATACGCCCATGAGTGGAAGTGCCCTATGCTCCCTAAGCTGAGTTTTTTTGATGTTTCAGGACACACCGTGCACTTCTCCAGAGTGGCTGTTGGCAGTTTACATCCCGCCCATCAGCGTAGCCAGGCTCCCGTTTCTCCATGGCCTGTCCTGCATTTCTGGTTTTGACACTTTATTCAGCATTGCCCTTTTGACCGATGGGAAGCGAGACTTCTTTGTAGCGCTGATTTGCCTTTCCAGGTTGCTTGGTTGGCCAAAAAGGGCGTATGCGTTTTTTCCTGAATATATTCAGGAAAAAACGCATACGCCCTTTTTTGCCATGGGCATCATTGTCGAGGTTTTGCCGCTTTTCCTGTGCTTTAAAGGCGATTCGAATATCCCTCCTGAAATCTGTTTCCTGCAATTCTGCCTTGCTTTCAAATCCTCTTCGTTGCCTTCCCTCAATATATTTGTGGACGAGAGTCATCATTTATAAGTATGCAGGTTTGTGAATTGCAGTGCCCCTGAGCTCCATTTTTCAACTCGCTTTCTTAGGAGCTGGCCGCAAAAGCGCAGGATTGCTTCAGGCCCTATTCTGGTCCCGGGCGGCAGGCAGAGCCTGTGGTTAATTCTTCTTCCTGATGGGAAATTAGAGTGACCTGTGCCTGTCCCAACACCTAGAGCTAGTCTCTCATTGGTTCCCCCTCTTTCCGTTCATCCTCAGGACAAATTGCAACCTGTTCGGAACAGGAGGTTAAAGGTGCTGATTCTCCAAGGAGGGAGATTGCTAGTAAAGCGGCTGGAATGGCGAACCCGAGCACAAGGAGATGAGAAATGAGGTGCGTTTTAGAAACCTTTCCCGATCACACGGTGTACCATCTTCTGGGTTTCTCATGCATGTTTTCGATGTAGGAAGATGCCCTTGAACCTGGAGATTTGGGACCCATGGGATGGGTACCACGCAGTATTACTTTAAAGGGTCTGCGTTTGCTCACCCAACCTCACCAAACCTCTCAGCCCCAAGAGTGTCCACCGTTATGTCTCAATCAGCTGTGGGTCTAGATATGGTCAATCCAGGTGGCATCACAGCCCCTGAACGACTTTTGTAAGAATTTCTCTCTCTTTCACTGTCTTTGTTTCACGGGTTTTTAAAAGTAATTGATTTTTATAATGGGGTTTACCTGCTTTTCACTGCTGTGATTTTGCCGCTTTACACCCACTTGACTCACTTACAGAGAGATATCAATGCATAGGTTTTAAGATTCTTACTAGTCAGATATATTCTTGGGCGGTGAATAGGGGGTGTTGTGTCCAATTCATTGAGCAAGGAGTAGGTCTTGTCTATTACATATTGGGTTTATGGAACGGTATCTGAGCTAATTTGAAACCCTTGTTTTATGCATCACCCCACCTCACCTTTCCCGTTAAGCAGCCATAGTGTGTTTTCTAAACATGTGACTCTATTCTGTTTTGTAATTCAGTTCAAGGGTAGCGGTTTGTACATTCCCTCTATAAGTGATATCTTATGATAAGTGTCTTTTTCTGTGTGACTTATTTCACTTAGAATCGTCGTACCTAAATCCACTCATCATGCTGCTACTAGCCTTATGACGTTGATTTCATGGCTGAGTGATATTCCATTGTACATAAGGACCACAACTTCTTTATCCATTTTTCTCTTTCCTGGGATATTTAAGGTGTAACGAAGTGGAGGTTCTTGTCAACAGAGCAGCCCTAAACTTTGGGGTGCCTGTGTCTTGCTGATTTTTAGTTTTCCCAATTTATACGCCCATGAGTGGAAGTGCCCTATGCTCCCTAAGCTGAGTTTTTTACATGTTTCAGGACACACCGTGCACTTCTCCAGAGTGGCTGTTGGCAGTTTACATCCCGCCCATCAGCGTAGCCAGGCTCCCGTTTCTCCATGGCCTGTCTTGCATTTCTGGTTTTGACACTTTATTCAGCATGGCCCTTTTGACCGATGGGAAGCGAGACTTCTTTGTAGCGCTGATTTGCCTTTCCATGTTGCTTGGTTGGCCAAAAAGGGCGTATGCGTTTTTTCCTGAATATATTCAGGAAAAAACGCATACGCCCTTTTTTGCCATGGGCATCATTGTCGAGGTTTTGCCGCTTTTCCTGTGCTTTAAAGGCGATTCGAATATCCCTCCTGAAATCTGTTTCCTGCAATTCTGCCTTGCTTTCAAATCCTCTTCGTTGCCTTCCCTCAATATATTTGTGGACGAGAGTCATCATTTATAAGTCTGCAGGTTTGTGAATTGCAGTGCCCCTGAGCTCCATTTTTCAACTCGCTTTCTTAGGAGCTGGCCGCAAAAGCGCAGGATTGCTTCAGGCCCTATTCTGGTCCCGGGCGGCAGGCAGAGCCTGTGGTTAATTCTTCTTCCTGATGGGAAAATAGAGTGACCTGTGCCTGTCCCAACACCTGGAGCTAGTCTCTCATTGGTTCCCCCTCTTCCCGTTCATCCTCAGGACAAATTGCAACCTGTACGGAACAGGAGGTTAAAGGTGCTGTTTCTCCAAGGAGGGAGATTGCTAGTAAAGCGGCTGGAATGTCGAACCCGAGAACAAGGAGATGAGAAATGAGGTGCGTTTTAGAAACCTTTCCCGATCACACGGTGTACCATATTCTGGGTTTCTCATGCATGTTTTCGATGTAGGAAGATGCCCTTGAACCTGGAGATTTGGGACCCATGGGATGGGTACCACGCAGTATTACTTTAAAGGGTCTGCGTTTGCTCACCCAACCTCACCAAACCTCTCAGCCCCAAGAGTGTCCACCGTTATGTCTCAATCAGCTGTGGGTCTAGATATGGTCAATCCAAGTGGCATCACAGCCCCTGAACGACTTTTGTAAGAATTTCTCTCTCTTTCACTGTCTTTGTTTCACGGGTTTTTATAAGTAATTGATTTTTATAATGGGGTTTACCTGCTTTTCACTGCTGTGATTTTGCCGCTTTACACCCTCTTCACCCACTTACAGAGAGTTATCAATACATAGGTTTTAAGATTCTTACTAGTCAGATATATTCTTGGGCGGTGAATAGGGGGTGTTCAGTCCAATTCATTGAGCAAGGAGTAGGGCTTGTCTATTACATATTGGGTTTATGGAACGGTATCTGAGCTAATTTGAAACCCTTGTTTTATGCATCACCCCACCTCACCTTTCCCGTTAAGCAGCCATAGTGTGTTTTCTAAACGTGTGACTCTATTCTGTTTTGTATTTCAGTTCAAGGGTAGCGGTTTTTACATTCCCTCTATAAGTGATATCTTATGACAAGTGTCTTTTTCTGTGTGACTTATTTCACTTAGAATCGTCGTACCTAAATCCACTCCTCATGCTGCTACTAGCCTTATGACGTTGATTTCATTGCTGAGTGATATTCCATTGTACATAAGGACCACAAATTCTTTATCCATTTTTCTCTTTCCTGGGATATTTAAGGTGTAACGAAGTGGAGGTTCTTGTCAACAGAGCAGCCCTAAACATTGGGGTGCCTGTGTCTTGCTGATTTTTAGTTTTCCCAATTTATACGCCCATGAGTGGATGTGCCCTATGCTCCCTAAGCTGAGTTTTTTAGATGTTTCAGGACACACCGTGCAGTTCTCCAGAGTGGCTGTTGGCAATTTACACCCCACCCATCAGCGTAGCCAGGCTCCCCTTTCTCCATGGCCTGTCCTGCATTTCTGGTTTTGAAACTTTATTCTGCATGGCCCTTTTGACCGATGGGAAGCGAGACTTCTTTGTAGCGCTGATTTGCCTTTCCAGGTTGCTTGGTTGGCCAAAAAGGGCGTATGCGTTTTTTCCTGAATATATTCAGGAAAAAACGCATACGCCCTTTTTGGCCAAGGGCATCATTGTCGAGGTTTTGCCGCTTTTCCTGTGCTTTAAAGGCGATTCGAATCTCCCTCCTGAAATCTGTTTCCTGCAATTCTGCCTTGCTTTCAAATCCTCTTCGTTGCCTTCCCTCAATATATTTGTGGACGAGAGTCATCATTTATAAGTCTGCAGGTTTGTGAATTGCAGTGCCCCTGAGCTCCATTTTTCAACTCGCTTTCTTGGGCGCTGGCCGCAAAAGCGCAGGATTGCCTCAGGCCCTATTCTGTTCCCAGGCGGCAGGCTGAGCCTGTGGTTAATTCTTCTTCCTGATGGGAAAATAGAGTGACCTCTGCCTGTCCCAACACCTAGAGCTAGTCTCTCATTGGTTCCCCCTCTTCCCGTTCATCCTCAGGACAAATTGCAAGCTGTACGGAACAGGAGGTTAAAGGTGCTGATTCTCCAAGGAGGGAGATTGCTAGTAAAGCGGCTGGAATGGCGATTCCGAGCACAAGGAGATGAGAAATGAGGTGCGTTTTAGAAACCTTTCCCGATCACACGGTGTACCATCTTCTGGGTTTCTCATGCATGTTTTCGATGTAGGAAGATGCCCTTGAACCTGGAGATTTGGGACCCATGGGATGGGTACCACGCAGTATTACTTTAAAGGGTCTGCGTTTGCTCACCCAACCTCACCAAACCTCTCAGCCCCAAGAGTGTCCACCCTTATGTCTCAATCAGCTGTGGGTCTAGATATGGTCAATCCAGGTGGCATTACAGCCGCTGAACGAATTTTGTAAGAATTTCTCTCTCTTTCACTGTCTTTGTTTCACGGGTTTTTAAAAGTAATTGATTTTTATAATGGGGTTTACCTGCTTTTCACTGCTGTGATTTTGCCGCTTTACACCCACTTGACTCACTTACAGAGAGATATCAATGCATAGGTTTCAAGATTCTTACTAGTCAGATATATTCTTGGGCGGTGAATTGGGGGTGTTGAGTCCAATTCATTGAGGAAGGAGTAGGGCTTGTCTATTACATATTGGGTTTATGGAACGGTATCTGAGATAATTTGAAACCCTTGTTGTATGCATCACCCCACCTCACCTTTCCCGTTAAGCAGCCATAGTGTGTTTTCTAAACGTGTGACTCTATTCTGTTTTGTAATTCAGTTCAAGGGTAGCGGTTTTTACATTCCCTCTATAAGTCATATCTTATGATAAGTGTCTTTTTCTGTGTGACTTATTTCACTTAGAATCGTCGTACCTAAATCCAATCATCATGCTGCTACTAGCCTTATGACGTTGATTTCATGGCTGAGTGATATTCCATTGTACATAAGGACCACAACTTCTTTATCCATTTTTCTCTTTTCTGGGATATTTAAGTTGTAACGAAGTGGAGATTCTTGTCAACAGAGCAGCCCTAAACTTTGGGGTGCCTGTGTCTTGCTGAATTTTAGTTTTCCCAATTTATACGCCCATGAGTGGAGGTGCCCTATGCTCCCTAAGCTGAGTTTTTTAGATGTTTCAGGACACACCGTACACTTCTCCAGAGTGGCTGTTGGCAATTTACATCCCGCCCATCAGCGTAGCCAGGCTCCCGTTTCTCCATGGCCTGTCCTGCATTTCTGGTTTTGACACTTTATTCAGCATGGCCCTTTTGACCGATGGGAAGCGAGACTTCTTTGTAGCGCTGATTTGCCTTTCCAGGTTGCTTGGTTGGCCAAAAAGGGCGTATGCGTTTTTTCCTGAATATATTCAGTAAAAAACGCATACGCCCTTTTTGGCCAAGGGCATCATTGTCGAGGTTTTGCCGCTTTTCCTGTGCTTTAAAGGCGATTCGAATCTCCCTCCTGAAATCTGTTTCCTGCAATTCTGCCTTGCTTTCAAATCCTCTTCGTTGCCTTCCCTCAATATATTTGTGGACGAGAGTCATCATTTATAAGTCTGCAGGTTTGTGAATTGCAGTGCCCCTGAGCTCCATTTTTCAACTCGCTTTCTTGGGAGCTGCCGCAAAAGCGCAGGATTGCTTCAGGCCCTATTCTTGTCCAAGGCGGCAGGCTGAGCCTGTGGTTAATTCTTCTTCTTGAGGGGAAAGTAGAGTGACCTGTGCCTGTCCCAACACCTAGAGCTAGTCTCTCATTGGTTCCCCCTCTTCCCTTTCATCCTCAGGACAAATTGCAAGCTGTACGGAACAGGAGGTTAAAGGTGCTGATTCTCCAAGGAGGGAGATTGCTAGTAAAGCGGCTGGAATGGCGAACCCGAGCACAAGGAGATGAGAAATGAGGTGCATTTTAGAAACCTTTCCCGATCACACGGTGTACCATCTTCTGGGTTTCTCATGCATGTTTTCGATGTAGGAAGATGCCCTTGAACCTGGAGATTTGGGACCCATGGGATGGGTACCACACAGTATTACTTTAAAGGGTCTGCGTTTGCTCACCCAACCTCACCAAACCTCTCAGCCCCAAGAGTGTCCACCCTTATGTCTCAATCAGCTGTGGGTCTAGATATGGTCAATCCAGGTGGCATCACAGCCCCTGAACGAATTTTGTAAGAATTTCTCTCTCTTTCACTGTCTTTGTTTCACGGGTTTTTAAAAGTAATTGATTTTTATAATGGGGTTTACCTGCTTTTCACTGCTGTGATTTTGCCGCTTTACACCCACTTGACTCACTTACAGAGAGATATCAATGCATAGGTTTCAAGATTCTTACTAGTCAGATATATTCTTGGGCGGTGAATAGGGGGTGTTGAGTCCAATTCATTGAGGAAGGAGTAGGGCTTGTCTATTACATATTGGGTTTATGGAACGGTATCTGAGCTAATTTGAAACCCTTGTTGTATGCATCACCCCACCTCACCTTTCCCATTAAGCAGCCATAGTGTGTTTTCTAAACGTGTGACTCTATTCTGTTTTGTAATTCAGTTCAAGGGTAGCGGTTTTTACATTCCCTCTATAAGTCATATCTTATGATAAGTGTCTTTTTCTGTGTGACTTATTTCACTTAGAATCTTCGTACCTAAATCCACTCATCATGCTGCTACTAGCCTTATGACGTTGATTTCATGGCTGAGTGATATTCCATTGTACATAAGGACCACAACTTCTTTATGCATTTTTCTCTTTTCTGGGATATTTAAGTTGTAACGAAGTGGAGATTCTTGTCAACAGAGCAGCCCTAAACTTTCGGGTGCCTGTGTCTTGCTGATTTTTAGTTTTCCCAATTTATACGCCCATGAGTGGAGGTGCCCTATGCTCCCTAAGCTGAGTTTTTTAGATGTTTCAGGACACACCGTGCACTTCTCCAGAGTGGCTGTTGGCAATTTACATCCCGCCCATCAGCGTAGCCAGGCTCCCGTTTCTCCATGGCCTGTCCTGCATTTCTGGTTTTGACACTTTATTCAGCATGGCCCTTTTGACCGATGGGAAGCGAGACTTCTTTGTAGCGCTGATTTGCCTTTCCAGGTTGCTTGGTTGGCCAAAAAGGGCGTATGCGTTTTTTCCTGAATATATTCAGGAAAAAACGCATACGCCCTTTTTGGCCAAGGGCATCATTGCCGAGGTTTTGCCGCTTTTCCTGTGCTTTAAAGGCGATTCGAATCTCCCTCCTGAAATCTGTTTCCTGCAATTCTGCCTTGCTTTCAAATCCTCTTCGTTGCCTTCCATCAATATATTTGTGGACGAGAGTCATCATTTATAAGTCTGCAGGTTTGTGAATTGCAGTGCCCCTGAGCTCCATTTTTCAACTCGCTTTCTTGGGAGCTGCCGCAAAAGCGCAGGATTGCTTCAGGCCCTATTCTTGTCCAAGGCGGCAGGCTGAGCCTGTGGTTAATTCTTCTTCTTGAGGGGAAAATAGAGTTACCTGTGCCTGTCCCAACACCTAGAGCTAGTCTCTCATTGGTTCCCCCTCTTCCCGTTCATCCTCAGGACAAATTGCAACCTGTACGGAACAGGAGGTTAAAGGTGCTGATTCTCCAAGGAGGGAGATTGCTAGTAAAGCGGCTGGCATGGCGAAACCAAGCACAAGGAGATGAGAAGTGAGGTGCGTTTTAGAAACCTTTCCCGATCACACGGTGTATCATCTTCTGGGTTTCTCATGAATGTTTTCGATGTAGGAAGATGCCCTTGAACCTGGAGATTTGGGACCCATGGGATGGGTACCACGCAGTATTACTTTATAGGGTCTGCGTTTGCTCACCCAACCTCACCAAACCTCTCAGCCCCAAGAGTGTCCACCGTTATGTCTCAATCAGCTGTGGGTCTAGATATGGTCAATCCAGGTGGCATCACAGCCCCTGAACGACTTTTGTAAGAATTTCTCTCTCTTTCACTGTCTTTGTTTCACGGGTTTTTAAAAGTAATTGATTTTTATAATGGGGTTTACCTGCTTTTCACTGCTGTGATTTTGCCGCTTTACACCCACTTGACTCACTTACAGAGAGATATCAATGCATAGGTTTTAAGATTCTTACTAGTCAGATATATTCTAGGGTGGTGAATAGGGGGTGTTGTGTCCAATTCATTGAGCAAGGAGTAGGTCTTGTCTATTACATATTGGGTTTATGGAACGGTATCTGAGCTAATTTGAAACCCTTGTTTTATGCATCACCCCACCTCACCTTTCCCGTTAAGCAGCCATAGTGTGTTTTCTAAACGTGTGACTCTATTCTGTTTTGTATTTCAGTTCAAGGGTAGCGGTTTTTACATTCCCTCTATAAGTGATATCTTATGACAAGTGTCTTTTTCTGTGTGACTTATTTCACTTAGAATCGTCGTACCTAAATCCACTCCTCATGCTGCTACTAGCCTTATGACGTTGATTTCATTGCTGAGTGATATTCCATTGTACATAAGGACCACAAATTCTTTATCCATTTTTCTCTTTCCTGGGATATTTAAGGTGTAACGAAGTGGAGGTTCTTGTCAACAGAGCAGCCCTAAACATTGGGGTGCCTGTGTCTTGCTGATTTTTAGTTTTCCCAATTTATACGCCCATGAGTGGATGTGCCCTATGCTCCCTAAGCTGAGTTTTTTAGATGTTTCAGGACACACCGTGCAGTTCTCCAGAGTGGCTGTTGGCAATTTACACCCCACCCATCAGCGTAGCCAGGCTCCCCTTTCTCCATGGCCTGTCCTGCATTTCTGGTTTTGAAACTTTATTCTGCATGGCCCTTTTGACCGATGGGAAGCGAGACTTCTTTGTAGCGCTGATTTGCCTTTCCAGGTTGCTTGGTTGGCCAAAAAGGGCGTATGCGTTTTTTCCTGAATATATTCAGGAAAAAACGCATACGCCCTTTTTGGCCAAGGGCATCATTGTCGAGGTTTTGCCGCTTTTCCTGTGCTTTAAAGGCGATTCGAATCTCCCTCCTGAAATCTGTTTCCTGCAATTCTGCCTTGCTTTCAAATCCTCTTCGTTGCCTTCCCTCAATATATTTGTGGACGAGAGTCATCATTTATAAGTCTGCAGGTTTGTGAATTACAGTGCCCCTGAGCTCCATTTTTCAACTCGCTTTCTTGGGCGCTGGCCGCAAAAGCGCAGGATTGCCTCAGGCCCTATTCTGTTCCCAGGCGGCAGGCTGAGCCTGTGGTTAATTCTTCTTCCTGATGGGAAAATAGAGTGACCTCTGCCTGTCCCAACACCTAGAGCTAGTCTCTCATTGGTTCCCCCTCTTCCCGTTCATCCTCAGGACAAATTGCAAGCTGTACGGAACAGGAGGTTAAAGGTGCTGATTCTCCAAGGAGGGAGATTGCTAGTAAAGCGGCTGGAATGGCGATTCCGAGCACAAGGAGATGAGAAATGAGGTGCGTTTTAGAAACCTTTCCCGATCACACGGTGTACCATCTTCTGGGTTTCTCATGCATGTTTTCGATGTAGGAAGATGCCCTTGAACCTGGAGATTTGGGACCCATGGGATGGGTACCACGCAGTATTACTTTAAAGGGTCTGCGTTTGCTCACCCAACCTCACCAAACCTCTCAGCCCCAAGAGTGTCCACCCTTATGTCTCAATCAGCTGTGGGTCTAGATATGGTCAATCCAGGTGGCATTACAGCCGCTGAACGAATTTTGTAAGAATTTCTCTCTCTTTCACTGTCTTTGTTTCACGGGTTTTTAAAAGTAATTGATTTTTATAATGGGGTTTACCTGCTTTTCACTGCTGTGATTTTGCCGCTTTACACCCACTTGACTCACTTACAGAGAGATATCAATGCATAGGTTTCAAGATTCTTACTAGTCAGATATATTCTTGGGCGGTGAATTGGGGGTGTTGAGTCCAATTCATTGAGGAAGGAGTAGGGCTTGTCTATTACATATTGGGTTTATGGAACGGTATCTGAGATAATTTGAAACCCTTGTTGTATGCATCACCCCACCTCACCTTTCCCGTTAAGCAGCCATAGTGTGTTTTCTAAACGTGTGACTCTATTCTGTTTTGTAATTCAGTTCAAGGGTAGCGGTTTTTACATTCCCTCTATAAGTCATATCTTATGATAAGTGTCTTTTTCTGTGTGACTTATTTCACTTAGAATCGTCGTACCTAAATCCAATCATCATGCTGCTACTAGCCTTATGACGTTGATTTCATGGCTGAGTGATATTCCATTGTACATAAGGACCACAACTTCTTTATCCATTTTTCTCTTTTCTGGGATATTTAAGTTGTAACGAAGTGGAGATTCTTGTCAACAGAGCAGCCCTAAACTTTGGGGTGCCTGTGTCTTGCTGAATTTTAGTTTTCCCAATTTATACGCCCATGAGTGGAGGTGCCCTATGCTCCCTAAGCTGAGTTTTTTAGATGTTTCAGGACACACCGTACACTTCTCCAGAGTGGCTGTTGGCAATTTACATCCCGCCCATCAGCGTAGCCAGGCTCCCGTTTCTCCATGGCCTGTCCTGCATTTCTGGTTTTGACACTTTATTCAGCATGGCCCTTTTGACCGATGGGAAGCGAGACTTCTTTGTAGCGCTGATTTGCCTTTCCAGGTTGCTTGGTTGGCCAAAAAGGGCGTATGCGTTTTTTCCTGAATATATTCAGTAAAAAACGCATACGCCCTTTTTGGCCAAGGGCATCATTGTCGAGGTTTTGCCGCTTTTCCTGTGCTTTAAAGGCGATTCGAATCTCCCTCCTGAAATCTGTTTCCTGCAATTCTGCCTTGCTTTCAAATCCTCTTCGTTGCCTTCCCTCAATATATTTGTGGACGAGAGTCATCATTTATAAGTCTGCAGGTTTGTGAATTGCAGTGCCCCTGAGCTCCATTTTTCAACTCGCTTTCTTGGGAGCTGCCGCAAAAGCGCAGGATTGCTTCAGGCCCTATTCTTGTCCAAGGCGGCAGGCTGAGCCTGTGGTTAATTCTTCTTCTTGAGGGGAAAATAGAGTTACCTGTGCCTGTCCCAACACCTAGAGCTAGTCTCTCATTGGTTCCCCCTCTTCCCGTTCATCCTCAGGACAAATTGCAACCTGTACGGAACAGGAGGTTAAAGGTGCTGATTCTCCAAGGAGGGAGATTGCTAGTAAAGCGGCTGGCATGGCGAAACCAAGCACAAGGAGATGAGAAGTGAGGTGCGTTTTAGAAACCTTTCCCGATCACACGGTGTATCATCTTCTGGGTTTCTCATGAATGTTTTCGATGTAGGAAGATGCCCTTGAACCTGGAGATTTGGGACCCATGGGATGGGTACCACGCAGTATTACTTTATAGGGTCTGCGTTTGCTCACCCAACCTCACCAAACCTCTCAGCCCCAAGAGTGTCCACCGTTATGTCTCAATCAGCTGTGGGTCTAGATATGGTCAATCCAGGTGGCATCACAGCCCCTGAACGACTTTTGTAAGAATTTCTCTCTCTTTCACTGTCTTTGTTTCACGGGTTTTTAAAAGTAATTGATTTTTATAATGGGGTTTACCTGCTTTTCACTGCTGTGATTTTGCCGCTTTACACCCACTTGACTCACTTACAGAGAGATATCAATGCATAGGTTTTAAGATTCTTACTAGTCAGATATATTCTAGGGTGGTGAATAGGGGGTGTTGTGTCCAATTCATTGAGCAAGGAGTAGGTCTTGTCTATTACATATTGGGTTTATGGAACGGTATCTGAGCTAATTTGAAACCCTTGTTTTATGCATCACCCCACCTCACCTTTCCCGTTAAGCAGCCATAGTGTGTTTTCTAAACGTGTGACTCTATTCTGTTTTGTATTTCAGTTCAAGGGTAGCGGTTTTTACATTCCCTCTATAAGTGATATCTTATGACAAGTGTCTTTTTCTGTGTGACTTATTTCACTTAGAATCGTCGTACCTAAATCCACTCCTCATGCTGCTACTAGCCTTATGACGTTGATTTCATTGCTGAGTGATATTCCATTGTACATAAGGACCACAAATTCTTTATCCATTTTTCTCTTTCCTGGGATATTTAAGGTGTAACGAAGTGGAGGTTCTTGTCAACAGAGCAGCCCTAAACATTGGGGTGCCTGTGTCTTGCTGATTTTTAGTTTTCCCAATTTATACGCCCATGAGTGGATGTGCCCTATGCTCCCTAAGCTGAGTTTTTTAGATGTTTCAGGACACACCGTGCAGTTCTCCAGAGTGGCTGTGGGCAATTTACACCCCACCCATCAGCGTAGCCAGGCTCCCCTTTCTCCATGGCCTGTCCTGCATTTCTGGTTTTGAAACTTTATTCTGCATGGCCCTTTTGACCGATGGGAAGCGAGACTTCTTTGTAGCGCTGATTTGCCTTTCCAGGTTGCTTGGTTGGCCAAAAAGGGCGTATGCGTTTTTTCCTGAATATATTCAGGAAAAAACGCATACGCCCTTTTTGGCCAAGGGCATCATTGTCGAGGTTTTGCCGCTTTTCCTGTGCTTTAAAGGCGATTCGAATCTCCCTCCTGAAATCTGTTTCCTGCAATTCTGCCTTGCTTTCAAATCCTCTTCGTTGCCTTCCCTCAATATATTTGTGGACGAGAGTCATCATTTATAAGTCTGCAGGTTTGTGAATTGCAGTGCCCCTGAGCTCCATTTTTCAACTCGCTTTCTTGGGCGCTGGCCGCAAAAGCGCAGGATTGCCTCAGGCCCTATTCTGTTCCCAGGCGGCAGGCTGAGCCTGTGGTTAATTCTTCTTCCTGATGGGAAAATAGAGTGACCTCTGCCTGTCCCAACACCTAGAGCTAGTCTCTCATTGGTTCCCCCTCTTCCCGTTCATCCTCAGGACAAATTGCAAGCTGTACGGAACAGGAGGTTAAAGGTGCTGATTCTCCAAGGAGGGAGATTGCTAGTAAAGCGGCTGGAATGGCGATTCCGAGCACAAGGAGATGAGAAATGAGGTGCGTTTTAGAAACCTTTCCCGATCACACGGTGTACCATCTTCTGGGTTTCTCATGCATGTTTTCGATGTAGGAAGATGCCCTTGAACCTGGAGATTTGGGACCCATGGGATGGGTACCATGCAGTATTACTTTAAAGGGTCTGCGTTTGCTCACCCAACCTCACCAAACCTCTCAGCCCCAAGAGTGTCCACCCTTATGTCTCAATCAGCTGTGGGTCTAGATATGGTCAATCCAGGTGGCATTACAGCCGCTGAACGAATTTTGTAAGAATTTCTCTCTCTTTCACTGTCTTTGTTTCACGGGTTTTTAAAAGTAATTGATTTTTATAATGGGGTTTACCTGCTTTTCACTGCTGTGATTTTGCCGCTTTACACCCACTTGACTCACTTACAGAGAGATATCAATGCATAGGTTTCAAGATTCTTACTAGTCAGATATATTCTTGGGCGGTGAATTGGGGGTGTTGAGTCCAATTCATTGAGGAAGGAGTAGGGCTTGTCTATTACATATTGGGTTTATGGAACGGTATCTGAGATAATTTGAAACCCTTGTTGTATGCATCACCCCACCTCACCTTTCCCGTTAAGCAGCCATAGTGTGTTTTCTAAACGTGTGACTCTATTCTGTTTTGTAATTCAGTTCAAGGGTAGCGGTTTTTACATTCCCTCTATAAGTCATATCTTATGATAAGTGTCTTTTTCTGTGTGACTTATTTCACTTAGAATCGTCGTACCTAAATCCAATCATCATGCTGCTACTAGCCTTATGACGTTGATTTCATGGCTGAGTGATATTCCATTGTACATAAGGACCACAACTTCTTTATCCATTTTTCTCTTTTCTGGGATATTTAAGTTGTAACGAAGTGGAGATTCTTGTCAACAGAGCAGCCCTAAACTTTGGGGTGCCTGTGTCTTGCTGAATTTTAGTTTTCCCAATTTATACGCCCATGAGTGGAGGTGCCCTATGCTCCCTAAGCTGAGTTTTTTAGATGTTTCAGGACACACCGTACACTTCTCCAGAGTGGCTGTTGGCAATTTACATCCCGCCCATCAGCGTAGCCAGGCTCCCGTTTCTCCATGGCCTGTCCTGCATTTCTGGTTTTGACACTTTATTCAGCATGGCCCTTTTGACCGATGGGAAGCGAGACTTCTTTGTAGCGCTGATTTGCCTTTCCAGGTTGCTTGGTTGGCCAAAAAGGGCGTATGCGTTTTTTCCTGAATATATTCAGTAAAAAACGCATACGCCCTTTTTGGCCAAGGGCATCATTGTCGAGGTTTTGCCGCTTTTCCTGTGCTTTAAAGGCGATTCGAATCTCCCTCCTGAAATCTGTTTCCTGCAATTCTGCCTTGCTTTCAAATCCTCTTCGTTGCCTTCCCTCAATATATTTGTGGACGAGAGTCATCATTTATAAGTCTGCAGGTTTGTGAATTGCAGTGCCCCTGAGCTCCATTTTTCAACTCGCTTTCTTGGGAGCTGCCGCAAAAGCGCAGGATTGCTTCAGGCCCTATTCTTGTCCAAGGCGGCAGGCTGAGCCTGTGGTTAATTCTTCTTCTTGAGGGGAAAATAGAGTTACCTGTGCCTGTCCCAACACCTAGAGCTAGTCTCTCATTGGTTCCCCCTCTTCCCGTTCATCCTCAGGACAAATTGCAACCTGTACGGAACAGGAGGTTAAAGGTGCTGATTCTCCAAGGAGGGAGATTGCTAGTAAAGCGGCTGGCATGGCGAAACCAAGCACAAGGAGATGAGAAGTGAGGTGCGTTTTAGAAACCTTTCCCGATCACACGGTGTATCATCTTCTGGGTTTCTCATGAATGTTTTCGATGTAGGAAGATGCCCTTGAACCTGGAGATTTGGGACCCATGGGATGGGTACCACGCAGTATTACTTTAAAGGGTCTGCGTTTGCTCACCCAACCTCACCAAACCTCTCAGCCCCAAGAGTGTCCACCCTTATGTCTCAATCAGCTGTGGGTCTAGATATGGTCAATCCAGGTGGCATCACAGCCCCTGAACGAATTTTGTAAGAATTTCTCTCTCTTTCACTGTCTTTGTTTCACGGGTTTTTAAAAGTAATTGATTTTTATAATGGGGTTTACCTGCTTTTCACTGCTGTGATTTTGCCGCTTTACACCCACTTGACTCACTTACAGAGAGATATCAATGCATAGGTTTCAAGATTCTTACTAGTCAGATATATTCTTGGGCGGTGAATAGGGGGTGTTGAGTCCAATTCATTGAGGAAGGAGTAGGGCTTGTCTATTACATATTGGGTTTATGGAACGGTATCTGAGCTAATTTGAAACCCTTGTTGTATGCATCACCCCACCTCACCTTTCCCATTAAGCAGCCATAGTGTGTTTTCTAAACGTGTGACTCTATTCTGTTTTGTAATTCAGTTCAAGGGTAGCGGTTTTTACATTCCCTCTATAAGTCATATCTTATGATAAGTGTCTTTTTCTGTGTGACTTATTTCACTTAGAATCTTCGTACCTAAATCCACTCATCATGCTGCTACTAGCCTTATGACGTTGATTTCATGGCTGAGTGATATTCCATTGTACATAAGGACCACAACTTCTTTATGCATTTTTCTCTTTTCTGGGATATTTAAGTTGTAACGAAGTGGAGATTCTTGTCAACAGAGCAGCCCTAAACTTTCGGGTGCCTGTGTCTTGCTGATTTTTAGTTTTCCCAATTTATACGCCCATGAGTGGAGGTGCCCTATGCTCCCTAAGCTGAGTTTTTTAGATGTTTCAGGACACACCGTGCACTTCTCCAGAGTGGCTGTTGGCAATTTACATCCCGCCCATCAGCGTAGCCAGGCTCCCGTTTCTCCATGGCCTGTCCTGCATTTCTGGTTTTGACACTTTATTCAGCATGGCCCTTTTGACCGATGGGAAGCGAGACTTCTTTGTAGCGCTGATTTGCCTTTCCAGGTTGCTTGGTTGGCCAAAAAGGGCGTATGCGTTTTTTCCTGAATATATTCAGGAAAAAACGCATACGCCCTTTTTGGCCAAGGGCATCATTGTCGAGGTTTTGCCGCTTTTCCTGTGCTTTAAAGGCGATTCGAATCTCCCTCCTGAAATCTGTTTCCTGCAATTCTGCCTTGCTTTCAAATCCTCTTCGTTGCCTTCCATCAATATATTTGTGGACGAGAGTCATCATTTATAAGTCTGCAGGTTTGTGAATTGCAGTGCCCCTGAGCTCCATTTTTCAACTCGCTTTCTTGGGAGCTGCCGCAAAAACGCAGGATTGCTTCAGGCCCTATTCTTGTCCAAGGCGGCAGGCTGAGCCTGTGGTTAATTCTTCTTCTTGAGGGGAAAATAGAGTTACCTGTGCCTGTCCCAACACCTAGAGCTAGTCTCTCATTGGTTCCCCCTCTTCCCGTTCATCCTCAGGACAAATTGCAACCTGTACGGAACAGGAGGTTAAAGGTGCTGATTCTCCAAGGAGGGAGATTGCTAGTAAAGCGGCTGGCATGGCGAAACCAAGCACAAGGAGATGAGAAGTGAGGTGCGTTTTAGAAACCTTTCCCGATCACACGGTGTATCATCTTCTGGGTTTCTCATGAATGTTTTCGATGTAGGAAGATGCCCTTGAACCTGGAGATTTGGGACCCATGGGATGGGTACCACGCAGTATTACTTTATAGGGTCTGCGTTTGCTCACCCAACCTCACCAAACCTCTCAGCCCCAAGAGTGTCCACCGTTATGTCTCAATCAGCTGTGGGTCTAGATATGGTCAATCCAGGTGGCATCACAGCCCCTGAACGACTTTTGTAAGAATTTCTCTCTCTTTCACTGTCTTTGTTTCACGGGTTTTTAAAAGTAATTGATTTTTATAATGGGGTTTACCTGCTTTTCACTGCTGTGATTTTGCCGCTTTACACCCACTTGACTCACTTACAGAGAGATATCAATGCATAGGTTTTAAGATTCTTACTAGTCAGATATATTCTAGGGTGGTGAATAGGGGGTGTTGTGTCCAATTCATTGAGCAAGGAGTAGGTCTTGTCTATTACATATTGGGTTTATGGAACGGTATCTGAGCTAATTTGAAACCCTTGTTTTATGCATCACCCCACCTCACCTTTCCCGTTAAGCAGCCATAGTGTGTTTTCTAAACATGTGACTCTATTCTGTTTTGTAATTCAGTTCAAGGGTAGCGGTTTGTACATTCCCTCTATAAGTGATATCTTATGATAAGTGTCTTTTTCTGTGTGACTTATTTCACTTAGAATCGTCGTACCTAAATCCACTCATCATGCTGCTACTAGCCTTATGACGTTGATTTCATGGCTGAGTGATATTCCATTGTACATAAGGACCACAACTTCTTTATCCATTTTTCTCTTTCCTGGGATATTTAAGGTGTAACGAAGTGGAGGTTCTTGTCAACAGAGCAGCCCTAAACTTTGGGGTGCCTGTGTCTTGCTGATTTTTAGTTTTCCCAATTTATACGCCCATGAGTGGAAGTGCCCTATGCTCCCTAAGCTGAGTTTTTTACATGTTTCAGGACACACCGTGCACTTCTCCAGAGTGGCTGTTGGCAGTTTACGTCCCGCCCATCAGCGTAGCCAGGCTCCCGTTTCTCCATGGCCTGTCATGCATTTCTGGTTTTGACACTTTATTCAGCATTGCCCTTTTGACCGATGGGAAGCGAGACTTCTTTGTAGCGCTGATTTGCCTTTCCAGGTTGCTTGGTTGGCCAAAAAGGGCGTATGCGTTTTTTCCTGAATATATTCAGGAAAAAACGCATACGCCGTTTTTTGCCATGGGCATCATTGTCGAGGTTTTGCCGCTTTTCCTGTGCTTTAAAGGCGATTCGAATATCCCTCCTGAAATCTGTTTCCTGCAATTCTGCCTTGCTTTCAAATCCTCTTCGTTGCCTTCCCTCAATATATTTGTGGACGAGAGTCATCATTTATAAGTCTGCAGGTTTGTGAATTGCAGTGCCCCTGAGCTCCATTTTTCAACTCGCTTTCTTGGGAGCTGGCCGCAAAAGCGCAGGATTGCTTCAGGCCCTATTCTGGTCCCGGGCGGCAGCCTGAGCCTATGGTTAACTCTTCTTCCTGATGGGAAAATAGAGTGACCTGTGCCTTTCCCAACACCTAGAGCTAGTCTCTCATTGGTTCCCCCTCTTCCCGTTCATCCTCAGGACAAACTGCAACCTGTACGGAACAGGAGGTTAAAGGTGCTGATTCTCCAAGGAGGGAGATTGCTAGTAAAGCGGCTGGAATGGCGAACCTGAGCACAAGGAGATGAGAAATGAGGTGCGTTTTACAAACCTTTCCCGATCACACGGTGTACCATCTTCTGGGTTTCTCATGCATGTTTTCGATGTAGGAAGATGCCCTTTAACCTGGAGATTTGGGACCCATGGGATGGGTACCACGCAGTATTACTTTAAAGGGTCTGCGTTTGCTCACCCAACCTCACCAAACCTCTCAGCCCCAAGAGTGTCCACCCTTATGTCTCAATCAGCTGTGGGTCTAGATATGGTCAATCCAGGTGGCATCACAGCCCCTGAACGACTTTTGTAAGAATTTCTCTCTCTTTCACTGTCTTTGTTTCACGGGTTTTTAAAAGTAATTGATTTTTTATAATGGGGTTTACCTGCTTTTCACTGCTGTGATTTTGCCGCTTTACACCCACTTGACTCACTTACAGAGAGATATCAATGCATAGGTTTCAAGATTCTTAGTAGTCAGATATATTCTTGAGCGGTGAATAGGGTGTGTTGAGTCCAATTCATTGAGCAAGGAGTAGGTCTTGTCTATTACATATTGGGTTTATGGAACGGTATCTGAGCTAATTTGAAACCCTTGTTTTATGCATCACCCCACCTCACCTTTCCCGTTAAGCAGCCATAATGTGTTTTCTAAACATGTGACTCTATTCTGTTTTGTAATTCAGTTCAAGGGTAGCGGTTTGTACATTCCCTCTATAAGTGATATCTTATGATAAGTGTCTTTTTCTGTGTGACTTATTTCACTTAGAATCGTCGTACCTAAATCCACTCATCATGCTGCTACTAGCCTTATGACGTTGATTTCATGGCTGAGTGACATTCCATTGTACATAAGGACCACAACTTCTTTATCCATTTTTCTCTTTCCTGGGATATTTAATGTGTAACGAAGTGGAGGTTCTTGTCAACAGAGCAGCCCGAAACTTTGGGGTGCCTGTGTCTTGCTGATGTTTAATTTTCCCAATTTATACGCCCATGAGTGGAAGTGCCCTATGCTCCCTAAGCTGAGTTTTTTTGATGTTTCAGGCCACACCGTGCACTTCTCCAGAGTGGCTGTTGGCAATTTACATCCCGCCCATCAGCGTAGCCAGGCTCCCGTTTCTTCATGGCCTGTCCTGCATTTCTGGTTTTGACACTGTATTCAGCATGGCCCTTTTGACCGATGGGAAGCGAGACTTCTTTGTAACGCTGATGTGCCTTTCCAGGTTGCTTGGTTGGCCAAAAAGGGCGTATGCGTTTTTTCCTGAATATATTCAGGAAAAAACGCATACGCCCTTTTTGTCCAAGGGCATCATTGTCGAGGTTTTGCCGCTTTTCCTGTGCTTTAAAGGCGATTCGAATCTCCCTCCTGAAATCTGTTTCCTGCAATTCTGCCTTGCTTTCAAATCCTCTTCGTTGCCTTCCCTCAGTATATTTGTGGACGAGAGTCATCATTTATAAGTCTGCAGGTTTGTGAATTGCAGTGACCCTGAGCTCCATTTTTCAACTCGCTTTCTTGGGAGCTGGCCGCAAAAGCGCAGGAGTGCTTCAGGTCCTATTCTCGTCCCAGGCGGCAGGCTGAGCCTGTGGTTAATTCTTCTTCCTGATGGGAAATTAGAGTGACCTGTGCCTGTCCCAACACCTAGAGTTGGTCTCTCATTGGTTCCCCCTCTTTCCGTTCATCCTCAGGACAAATTGCAACCTGTTCGGAACAGGAGGTTAAAGGTGCTGATTCTCCAAGGAGGGAGATTGCTAGTAAAGTGGCTGGAATGGCGAACCCGAGAACAAGGAGATGAGAAATGAGGTGCGTTTTAGAAACCTTTCCCGATCACACGGTGTACCATCTTCTGCGTTTCTCATGCATGTTTTCGATGTAGGAAGATGCCGTTGAACCTGGAGTTTTGGGACCCATGGAATGGGTACCATGCCGTATTACTTTAAAGGGTCTGCGTTTGCTCACCCAACCTCACCAAACCTCTCAGCGCCAAGAGTGTCCACCCTTATGTCTCAATCAGCTGTGGGTCTAGATATGGTCAATCCAGGTGGCATCACAGCCCCTGAACGAATTTTGTAAGAATTTCTCTCTCTTTCACTGTCTTTGTTTCACGGGTTTTTAAAAGTAATTGATTTTTATAATGGGGTTTACCTGCTTTTCACTGCTGTGATTTTGCCGCTTTACACCCACTTGACTCACTTACAGAGAGATATCAATGCATAGATTTTAAGATTCTTACTAGTCAGATATATCCTTGGGCAGTGAATAGGGGGTGTTGAGTCCAATTCATTGAGCAAGGAGTAGGTCTTGTCTATTACATATTGGGTTTATGGAACGGTATCTGAGCTAATTTGAAACCCTTGTTTTATGCATCACCCCACCTCACCTTTCCCGTTAAGCAGCCATAGTGTGTTTTCTAAACCTGTGACTCTATTCTGTTTTGTAATTCAGTTCAAGGGTAGCGGTTTGTACATTCCCTCTATAAGTGATATCTTATGATAAGTGTGTCTTTCTGTGTGACTTATTTCACTTAGAATCGTCATACCTAAATCCACTCATCATGCTGCTACTAGCCTTATGACGTTGATTTCATGGCTGAGTGATATTCCATTGTACATAAGGACCACAACTTCTTTATCCATTTTTCTCTTTCCTGGGATATTTAAGGTGTAACGAAGTGGAGGTTCTTGTCAACAGAGCAGCCCTAAACTTTGGGGTGCCTGTGTCTTGCTGATTTATAGTTTTCCCAATTTATACGCCCATGAGTGGAAGTGCCCTAAGGCCCCTAAGCTGAGTATTTTAGATGTTTCAGGACACACCGTGCACTTCTCCAGAGTGGCTGTTGGCAATTTACATCCCGCCCATCAGCGTAGCCAGGCTCCCGTTTCTCCATGGCCTGTCCTGAATTTCTGGTTTTGACACTTTATTCAGCATGGACCTTTTGACCGATGGGAAGCGAGACTTCTTTGTAGCGCTGATTTGCCTTTCCAGGTTGCTTGGTTGGCCAAACAGGGCGTATGCGTTTTTTCCTGAATATATTCAGGAAAAAACGCATACGCCCTGTTTGGCCAAGGGCATCATTGTCGAGGTTTTGCCGCTTTTCCTGTGCTTTAAAGGCGATTGGAATCTCCCTCCTGAAATCTGTTTCCTGCAATTCTGCCTTGCTTTCAAATCCTCTTCGTTGCCTTCCCTCAATATATTCGTGGACGAGAGTCATCATTTATAAGTCTGCAGGTTTGTGAATTGCAGTGCCCCTGAGCTCCATTTTTCAACTCGCTTTCTTGGGAGCTGGCCGCAAAAGCGCAGGATTGCTTCAGGCCCTATTCTGGTCCCGGGCGGCAGGGTGAGCCTGTGGTTAATTCTTCTTCCTGATGGGAAAATAGAGTGACCTGTGCCTGTCCAAACACCTAGAGCTAGTCTCTCATTGGTTCCCCCTCTTCCCGTTCATCCTCAGGACAAATTGCAACCTGTGCGGAACAGGAGGTTAAAGGTGCTGATTCTCCAAGGAGGGAGATTGCTAGTAAAGCGGCTGGAATGGCGAACCCGAGCACAAGGAGATGAGAAATGAGGTGCGTTTTAGAAACCTTTCCCGATCACACGGTGTACCATCTTCTGGGTTTCTCATGCATGTTTTCGATGTAGGAAGATGCCCTTGAACCTGGAGATTTGGGACCCATGGGATGGGTGCCACGCAGTATTACTTTAAAGGGTCTGCGTTTGCTCACCCAACCTCACCAAACCTCTCAGCCCCAAGAGTGTCCACCCTTATGTCTCAATCAGCTGTGGGTCTAGATATGGTCAATCCAGGTGGCATCACAGCCCCTGAACGACTTTTGTAAGAATTTCTCTCTCTTTCACTGTCTTTGTTTCACGGGTTTTTAAAAGTAATTGATTTTTATAATGGGGTTTACCTGCTTTTCACTGCTGTGTTTTTGCCGCTTTACACCCACTTGACTCACTTACAGAGAGATATCAATGCATAGGTTTTAAGATTCTTACTAGTAAGATATATTCTTGGGCGGTGAATAGGGGGTGTTGAGTCCAATTCATTGAGCAAGGAGTAGGGCTTGTCTATTACATATTGGGTTTATGGAACGGTATCTGAGATAATTTGAAACCCTTGTTTTATGCATCACCCCACCTCACCTTTCCCGTTAAGCAGCCATAGTGTGTTTTCTAAACGTGTGACTCTATTCTGTTTTGTAATTCAGTTCAAGGGTAGCGGTTTGTACATTCCCTCTATAAGTGATATCTTATGATAAGTGTCTTTTTCTGTGTGACTTATTTCACTTAGAATCGTCATACCTAAATCCACTCATCATGCTGCTACTAGCCTTATGACGTTGATTTCATGGCTGAGTGATATTCCATTGTACATAAGGACCACAACTTCTTTATCCATTTTTCTCTTTCCTGGGATATTTAAGGTGTAACGAAGTGGAGGTTCTTGTCAACAGAGCAGCCCTAAACTTTGGGGTGCCTGTGTCTTCCTGATTTTTAGTAGTCCCAATTTATACGCCCATGAGTGAAAGTGCCCTATGCTCCCTAAGCTGAGTTTTTTAGATGTTTCAGGACACACCTTGCACTTCTCCAGAGTGGCTGTTGGCAATTTACATCCCGCCCATCAGCGTAGCAAGGCTCCCGTTTCTCCATGGCCTGTCCTGCATTTCTGGTTTTGACACTTTATTCAGCATTGCCCTTTTGACCGATGGGAAGCGAGACTTCTTTGTAGCGCTGATTTGCCTTTCCAGGTTGCTTGGTTGGCCAAAAAGGGCGTATGCGTTTTTTCCTGAATATATTCAGGAAAAAACGCATACGCCCTTTTTGGCCAAGGGCATCATTGTCGAGGTTTTGCCGCTTTTCCTGTGCTTTAAAGGCGATTGGAATCTCCCTCCTGAAATCTGTTTCCTGCAATTCTGCCTTGCTTTCAAATCCTCTTCGTTGCCTTCCCTCAATATATTTGTGGACGAGAGACATCATTTATAAGTCTGCAGGTTTGTGAATTGCAGTGCCCCTGAGGTCCATTTTTCAACTCGCTTTCTTGGGAGCTGGCCGCAAAAGCGCAGGATTGCTTCAGGCCCTATACTGGTCCTGGGCGGCAGGCTGAGCCTGTGGTTAATTCTTCTTCCTGATGGGAAAATAGAGTGACCAGTGCCTGTCCCAACACCTAGAGCTAGTCTCTCATTGGTTCCCCCTCTTCCCGTTCATCCTCAGGACAAATTGCAACCTGTACGGAACAGGAGGTTAAAGGTGCTGATTCTCCAAGGAGGGAGATTGCTAGTAAAGCGGCTGGAATGGCGAACCCGAGCACAAGGAGATGAGAAATGAGGTGCGTTTTAGAAACCTTTCCCGATCACACGGTGTACCATATTCTGGGTTTCTCATGCATGTTTTCGATGTAGGAAGATGCCCTTGAACCTGGAGATTTGGGACCCATGGGATGGGTACCACGCAGTATTACGTTAAAGAGTCTGCGTTTGCTCACCCAACCTCACCAAACCTCTCAGCCCCAAGAGTGTCCACCGTTATGTCTCAATCAGCTGTGGGTCTAGATATGGTCAATCCAGGTGGCATCACAGCCCCTGAACGACTTTTGTAAGAATTTCTCTCTCTTTCACTGTCTTTGTTTCACGGGTTTTTAAAAGTAATTGATTTTTATAATGGGGTTTACCTGCTTTTCACTGCTGTGATTTTGCCGCTTTACACCCACTTGACTCACTTACAGAGAGATATCAATGCATAGGTTTTAAGATTCTTACTAGTCAGATATATTCTAGGGTGGTGAATAGGGGGTGTTGTGTCCAATTCATTGAGCAAGGAGTAGGTCTTGTCTATTACATATTGGGTTTATGGAACGGTATCTGAGCTAATTTGAAACCCTTGTTTTATGCATCACCCCACCTCACCTTTCCCGTTAAGCAGCCATAGTGTGTTTTCTAAACGTGTGACTCTATTCTGTTTTGTATTTCAGTTCAAGGGTAGCGGTTTTTACATTCCCTCTATAAGTGATATCTTATGACAAGTGTCTTTTTCTGTGTGACTTATTTCACTTAGAATCGTCGTACCTAAATCCACTCCTCATGCTGCTACTAGCCTTATGACGTTGATTTCATTGCTGAGTGATATTCCATTGTACATAAGGACCACAAATTCTTTATCCATTTTTCTCTTTCCTGGGATATTTAAGGTGTAACGAAGTGGAGGTTCTTGTCAACAGAGCAGCCCTAAACATTGGGGTGCCTGTGTCTTGCTGATTTTTAGTTTTCCCAATTTATACGCCCATGAGTGGATGTGCCCTATGCTCCCTAAGCTGAGTTTTTTAGATGTTTCAGGACACACCGTGCAGTTCTCCAGAGTGGCTGTTGGCAATTTACACCCCACCCATCAGCGTAGCCAGGCTCCCCTTTCTCCATGGCCTGTCCTGCATTTCTGGTTTTGAAACTGTATTCTGCATGGCCCTTTTGACCGATGGGAAGCGAGACTTCTTTGTAGCGCTGATTTGCCTTTCCAGGTTGCTTGGTTGGCCAAAAAGGGCGTATGCGTTTTTTCCTGAATATATTCAGGAAAAAACGCATACGCCCTTTTTGGCCAAGGGCATCATTGTCGAGGTTTTGCCGCTTTTCCTGTGCTTTAAAGGCGATTCGAATCTCCCTCCTGAAATCTGTTTCCTGCAATTCTGCCTTGCTTTCAAATCCTCTTCGTTGCCTTCCCTCAATATATTTGTGGACGAGAGTCATCATTTATAAGTCTGCAGGTTTGTGAATTGCAGTGCCCCTGAGCTCCATTTTTCAACTCGCTTTCTTGGGCGCTGGCCGCAAAAGCGCAGGATTGCCTCAGGCCCTATTCTGTTCCCAGGCGGCAGGCTGAGCCTGTGGTTAATTCTTCTTCCTGATGGGAAAATAGAGTGACCTCTGCCTGTCCCAACACCTAGAGCTAGTCTCTCATTGGTTCCCCCTCTTCCCGTTCATCCTCAGGACAAATTGCAAGCTGTACGGAACAGGAGGTTAAAGGTGCTGATTCTCCAAGGAGGGAGATTGCTAGTAAAGCGGCTGGAATGGCGATTCCGAGCACAAGGAGATGAGAAATGAGGTGCGTTTTAGAAACCTTTCCCGATCACACGGTGTACCATCTTCTGGGTTTCTCATGCATGTTTTCGATGTAGGAAGATGCCCTTGAACCTGGAGATTTGGGACCCATGGGATGGGTACCACGCAGTATTACTTTAAAGGGTCTGCGTTTGCTCACCCAACCTCACCAAACCTCTCAGCCCCAAGAGTGTCCACCCTTATGTCTCAATCAGCTGTGGGTCTAGATATGGTCAATCCAGGTGGCATTACAGCCGCTGAACGAATTTTGTAAGAATTTCTCTCTCTTTCACTGTCTTTGTTTCACGGGTTTTTAAAAGTAATTGATTTTTATAATGGGGTTTACCTGCTTTTCACTGCTGTGATTTTGCCGCTTTACACCCACTTGACTCACTTACAGAGAGATATCAATGCATAGGTTTCAAGATTCTTACTAGTCAGATATATTCTTGGGCGGTGAATTGGGGGTGTTGAGTCCAATTCATTGAGGAAGGAGTAGGGCTTGTCTATTACATATTGGGTTTATGGAACGGTATCTGAGATAATTTGAAACCCTTGTTGTATGCATCACCCCACCTCACCTTTCCCGTTAAGCAGCCATAGTGTGTTTTCTAAACGTGTGACTCTATTCTGTTTTGTAATTCAGTTCAAGGGTAGCGGTTTTTACATTCCCTCTATAAGTCATATCTTATGATAAGTGTCTTTTTCTGTGTGACTTATTTCACTTAGAATCGTCGTACCTAAATCCAATCATCATGCTGCTACTAGCCTTATGACGTTGATTTCATGGCTGAGTGATATTCCATTGTACATAAGGACCACAACTTCTTTATCCATTTTTCTCTTTTCTGGGATATTTAAGTTGTAACGAAGTGGAGATTCTTGTCAACAGAGCAGCCCTAAACTTTGGGGTGCCTGTGTCTTGCTGAATTTTAGTTTTCCCAATTTATACGCCCATGAGTGGAGGTGCCCTATGCTCCCTAAGCTGAGTTTTTTAGATGTTTCAGGACACACCGTACACTTCTCCAGAGTGGCTGTTGGCAATTTACATCCCGCCCATCAGCGTAGCCAGGCTCCCGTTTCTCCATGGCCTGTCCTGCATTTCTGGTTTTGACACTTTATTCAGCATGGCCCTTTTGACCGATGGGAAGCGAGACTTCTTTGTAGCGCTGATTTGCCTTTCCAGGTTGCTTGGTTGGCCAAAAAGGGCGTATGCGTTTTTTCCTGAATATATTCAGTAAAAAACGCATACGCCCTTTTTGGCCAAGGGCATCATTGTCGAGGTTTTGCCGCTTTTCCTGTGCTTTAAAGGCGATTCGAATCTCCCTCCTGAAATCTGTTTCCTGCAATTCTGCCTTGCTTTCAAATCCTCTTCGTTGCCTTCCCTCAATATATTTGTGGACGAGAGTCATCATTTATAAGTCTGCAGGTTTGTGAATTGCAGTGCCCCTGAGCTCCATTTTTCAACTCGCTTTCTTGGGAGCTGCCGCAAAAGCGCAGGATTGCTTCAGGCCCTATTCTTGTCCAAGGCGGCAGGCTGAGCCTGTGGTTAATTCTTCTTCTTGAGGGGAAAATAGAGTTACCTGTGCCTGTCCCAACACCTAGAGCTAGTCTCTCATTGGTTCCCCCTCTTCCCGTTCATCCTCAGGACAAATTGCAACCTGTACGGAACAGGAGGTTAAAGGTGCTGATTCTCCAAGGAGGGAGATTGCTAGTAAAGCGGCTGGCATGGCGAAACCAAGCACAAGGAGATGAGAAGTGAGGTGCGTTTTAGAAACCTTTCCCGATCACACGGTGTATCATCTTCTGGGTTTCTCATGAATGTTTTCGATGTAGGAAGATGCCCTTGAACCTGGAGATTTGGGACCCATGGGATGGGTACCACGCAGTATTACTTTAAAGGGTCTGCGTTTGCTCACCCAACCTCACCAAACCTCTCAGCCCCAAGAGTGTCCACCCTTATGTCTCAATCAGCTGTGGGTCTAGATATGGTCAATCCAGGTGGCATCACAGCCCCTGAACGAATTTTGTAAGAATTTCTCTCTCTTTCACTGTCTTTGTTTCACGGGTTTTTAAAAGTAATTGATTTTTATAATGGGGTTTACCTGCTTTTCACTGCTGTGATTTTGCCGCTTTACACCCACTTGACTCACTTACAGAGAGATATCAATGCATAGGTTTCAAGATTCTTACTAGTCAGATATATTCTTGGGCGGTGAATAGGGGGTGTTGAGTCCAATTCATTGAGGAAGGAGTAGGGCTTGTCTATTACATATTGGGTTTATGGAACGGTATCTGAGCTAATTTGAAACCCTTGTTGTATGCATCACCCCACCTCACCTTTCCCATTAAGCAGCCATAGTGTGTTTTCTAAACGTGTGACTCTATTCTGTTTTGTAATTCAGTTCAAGGGTAGCGGTTTTTACATTCCCTCTATAAGTCATATCTTATGATAAGTGTCTTTTTCTGTGTGACTTATTTCACTTAGAATCTTCGTACCTAAATCCACTCATCATGCTGCTACTAGCCTTATGACGTTGATTTCATGGCTGAGTGATATTCCATTGTACATAAGGACCACAACTTCTTTATGCATTTTTCTCTTTTCTGGGATATTTAAGTTGTAACGAAGTGGAGATTCTTGTCAACAGAGCAGCCCTAAACTTTCGGGTGCCTGTGTCTTGCTGATTTTTAGTTTTCCCAATTTATACGCCCATGAGTGGAGGTGCCCTATGCTCCCTAAGCTGAGTTTTTTAGATGTTTCAGGACACACCGTGCACTTCTCCAGAGTGGCTGTTGGCAATTTACATCCCGCCCATCAGCGTAGCCAGGCTCCCGTTTCTCCATGGCCTGTCCTGCATTTCTGGTTTTGACACTTTATTCAGCATGGCCCTTTTGACCGATGGGAAGCGAGACTTCTTTGTAGCGCTGATTTGCCTTTCCAGGTTGCTTGGTTGGCCAAAAAGGGCGTATGCGTTTTTTCCTGAATATATTCAGGAAAAAACGCATACGCCCTTTTTGGCCAAGGGCATCATTGCCGAGGTTTTGCCGCTTTTCCTGTGCTTTAAAGGCGATTCGAATCTCCCTCCTGAAATCTGTTTCCTGCAATTCTGCCTTGCTTTCAAATCCTCTTCGTTGCCTTCCATCAATATATTTGTGGACGAGAGTCATCATTTATAAGTCTGCAGGTTTGTGAATTGCAGTGCCCCTGAGCTCCATTTTTCAACTCGCTTTCTTGGGAGCTGCCGCAAAAACGCAGGATTGCTTCAGTCCCTATTCTTGTCCAAGGCGGCAGGCTGAGCCTGTGGTTAATTCTTCTTCTTGAGGGGAAAATAGAGTTACCTGTGCCTGTCCCAACACCTAGAGCTAGTCTCTCATTGGTTCCCCCTCTTCCCGTTCATCCTCAGGACAAATTGCAACCTGTACGGAACAGGAGGTTAAAGGTGCTGATTCTCCAAGGAGGGAGATTGCTAGTAAAGCGGCTGGCATGGCGAAACCAAGCACAAGGAGATGAGAAGTGAGGTGCGTTTTAGAAACCTTTCCCGATCACACGGTGTATCATCTTCTGGGTTTCTCATGAATGTTTTCGATGTAGGAAGATGCCCTTGAACCTGGAGATTTGGGACCCATGGGATGGGTACCACGCAGTATTACTTTATAGGGTCTGCGTTTGCTCACCCAACCTCACCAAACCTCTCAGCCCCAAGAGTGTCCACCGTTATGTCTCAATCAGCTGTGGGTCTAGATATGGTCAATCCAGGTGGCATCACAGCCCCTGAACGACTTTTGTAAGAATTTCTCTCTCTTTCACTGTCTTTGTTTCACGGGTTTTTAAAAGTAATTGATTTTTATAATGGGGTTTACCTGCTTTTCACTGCTGTGATTTTGCCGCTTTACACCCACTTGACTCACTTACAGAGAGATATCAATGCATAGGTTTTAAGATTCTTACTAGTCAGATATATTCTAGGGTGGTGAATAGGGGGTGTTGTGTCCAATTCATTGAGCAAGTAGTAGGTCTTGTCTATTACATATTGGGTTTATGGAACGGTATCTGAGCTAATTTGAAACCCTTGTTTTATGCATCACCCCACCTCACCTTTCCCGTTAAGCAGCCATAGTGTGTTTTCTAAACATGTGACTCTATTCTGTTTTGTAATTCAGTTCAAGGGTAGCGGTTTGTACATTCCCTCTATAAGTGATATCTTATGATAAGTGTCTTTTTCTGTGTGACTTATTTCACTTAGAATCGTCGTACCTAAATCCACTCATCATGCTGCTACTAGCCTTATGACGTTGATTTCATGGCTGAGTGATATTCCATTGTACATAAGGACCACAACTTCTTTATCCATTTTTCTCTTTCCTGGGATATTTAAGGTGTAACGAAGTGGAGGTTCTTGTCAACAGAGCAGCCCTAAACTTTGGGGTGCCTGTGTCTTGCTGATTTTTAGTTTTCCCAATTTATACGCCCATGAGTGGAAGTGCCCTATGCTCCCTAAGCTGAGTTTTTTACATGTTTCAGGACACACCGTGCACTTCTCCAGAGTGGCTGTTGGCAGTTTACGTCCCGCCCATCAGCGTAGCCAGGCTCCCGTTTCTCCATGGCCTGTCATGCATTTCTGGTTTTGACACTTTATTCAGCATTGCCCTTTTGACCGATGGGAAGCGAGACTTCTTTGTAGCGCTGATTTGCCTTTCCAGGTTGCTTGGTTGGCCAAAAAGGGCGTATGCGTTTTTTCCTGAATATATTCAGGAAAAAACGCATACGCCGTTTTTTGCCATGGGCATCATTGTCGAGGTTTTGCCGCTTTTCCTGTGCTTTAAAGGCGATTCGAATATCCCTCCTGAAATCTGTTTCCTGCAATTCTGCCTTGCTTTCAAATCCTCTTCGTTGCCTTCCCTCAATATATTTCTGGACGAGAGTCATCATTTATAAGTCTGCAGGTTTGTGAATTGCAGTGCCCCTGAGCTCCATTTTTCAACTCGCTTTCTTGGGAGCTGGCCGCAAAAGCGCAGGATTGCTTCAGGCCCTATTCTGGTCCCGGGCGGCAGCCTGAGCCTATGGTTAATTCTTCTTCCTGATGGGAAAATAGAGTGACCTGTGCCTTTCCCAACACCTAGAGCTAGTCTCTCATTGGTTCCCCCTCTTCCCGTTCATCCTCAGGACAAACTGCAACCTGTACGGAACAGGAGGTTAAAGGTGCTGATTCTCCAAGGAGGGAGATTGCTAGTAAAGCGGCTGGAATGGCGAACCTGAGCACAAGGAGATGAGAAATGAGGTGCGTTTTACAAACCTTTCCCGATCACACGGTGTACCATCTTCTGGGTTTCTCATGCATGTTTTCGATGTAGGAAGATGCCCTTTAACCTGGAGATTTGGGACCCATGGGATGGGTACCACGCAGTATTACTTTAAAGGGTCTGCGTTTGCTCACCCAACCTCACCAAACCTCTCAGCCCCAAGAGTGTCCACCCTTATGTCTCAATCAGCTGTGGGTCTAGATATGGTCAATCCAGGTGGCATCACAGCCCCTGAACGACTTTTGTAAGAATTTCTCTCTCTTTCACTGTCTTTGTTTCACGGGTTTTTAAAAGTAATTGATTTTTTATAATGGGGTTTACCTGCTTTTCACTGCTGTGATTTTGCCGCTTTACACCCACTTGACTCACTTACAGAGAGATATCAATGCATAGGTTTCAAGATTCTTAGTAGTCAGATATATTCTTGAGCGGTGAATAGGGTGTGTTGAGTCCAATTCATTGAGCAAGGAGTAGGTCTTGTCTATTACATATTGGGTTTATGGAACGGTATCTGAGCTAATTTGAAACCCTTGTTTTATGCATCACCCCACCTCACCTTTCCCGTTAAGCAGCCATAATGTGTTTTCTAAACATGTGACTCTATTCTGTTTTGTAATTCAGTTCAAGGGTAGCGGTTTGTACATTCCCTCTATAAGTGATATCTTATGATAAGTGTCTTTTTCTGTGTGACTTATTTCACTTAGAATCGTCGTACCTAAATCCACTCATCATGCTGCTACTAGCCTTATGACGTTGATTTCATGGCTGAGTGACATTCCATTGTACATAAGGACCACAACTTCTTTATCCATTTTTCTCTTTCCTGGGATATTTAATGTGTAACGAAGTGGAGGTTCTTGTCAACAGAGCAGCCCGAAACTTTGGGGTGCCTGTGTCTTGCTGATGTTTAATTTTCCCAATTTATACGCCCATGAGTGGAAGTGCCCTATGCTCCCTAAGCTGAGTTTTTTTGATGTTTCAGGCCACACCGTGCACTTCTCCAGAGTGGCTGTTGGCAATTTACATCCCGCCCATCAGCGTAGCCAGGCTCCCGTTTCTTCATGGCCTGTCCTGCATTTCTGGTTTTGACACTGTATTCAGCATGGCCCTTTTGACCGATGGGAAGCGAGACTTCTTTGTAACGCTGATGTGCCTTTCCAGGTTGCTTGGTTGGCCAAAAAGGGCGTATGCGTTTTTTCCTGAATATATTCAGGAAAAAACGCATACGCCCTTTTTGTCCAAGGGCATCATTGTCGAGGTTTTGCCGCTTTTCCTGTGCTTTAAAGGCGATTCGAATCTCCCTCCTGAAATCTGTTTCCTGCAATTCTGCCTTGCTTTCAAATCCTCTTCGTTGCCTTCCCTCAGTATATTTGTGGACGAGAGTCATCATTTATAAGTCTGCAGGTTTGTGAATTGCAGTGACCCTGAGCTCCATTTTTCAACTCGCTTTCTTGGGAGCTGGCCGCAAAAGCGCAGGAGTGCTTCAGGTCCTATTCTCGTCCCAGGCGGCAGGCTGAGCCTGTGGTTAATTCTTCTTCCTGATGGGAAATTAGAGTGACCTGTGCCTGTCCCAACACCTAGAGTTGGTCTCTCATTGGTTCCCCCTCTTTCCGTTCATCCTCAGGACAAATTGCAACCTGTTCGGAACAGGAGGTTAAAGGTGCTGATTCTCCAAGGAGGGAGATTGCTAGTAAAGCGGCTGGAATGGCGAACCCGAGAACAAGGAGATGAGAAATGAGGTGCGTTTTAGAAACCTTTCCCGATCACACGGTGTACCATCTTCTGCGTTTCTCATGCATGTTTTCGATGTAGGAAGATGCCGTTGAACCTGGAGTTTTGGGACCCATGGAATGGGTACCATGCCGTATTACTTTAAAGGGTCTGCGTTTGCTCACCCAACCTCACCAAACCTCTCAGCGCCAAGAGTGTCCACCCTTATGTCTCAATCAGCTGTGGGTCTAGATATGGTCAATCCAGGTGGCATCACAGCCCCTGAACGAATTTTGTAAGAATTTCTCTCTCTTTCACTGTCTTTGTTTCACGGGTTTTTAAAAGTAATTGATTTTTATAATGGGGTTTACCTGCTTTTCACTGCTGTGATTTTGCCGCTTTACACCCACTTGACTCACTTACAGAGAGATATCAATGCATAGATTTTAAGATTCTTACTAGTCAGATATATCCTTGGGCAGTGAATAGGGGGTGTTGAGTCCAATTCATTGAGCAAGGAGTAGGTCTTGTCTATTACATATTGGGTTTATGGAACGGTATCTGAGCTAATTTGAAACCCTTGTTTTATGCATCACCCCACCTCACCTTTCCCGTTAAGCAGCCATAGTGTGTTTTCTAAACCTGTGACTCTATTCTGTTTTGTAATTCAGTTCAAGGGTAGCGGTTTGTACATTCCCTCTATAAGTGATATCTTATGATAAGTGTCTTTTTCTGTGTGACTTATTTCACTTAGAATCGTCATACCTAAATCCACTCATCATGCTGCTACTAGCCTTATGACGTTGATTTCATGGCTGAGTGATATTCCATTGTACATAAGGACCACAACTTCTTTATCCATTTTTCTCTTTCCTGGGATATTTAAGGTGTAACGAAGTGGAGGTTCTTGTCAACAGAGCAGCCCTAAACTTTGGGGTGCCTGTGTCTTCCTGATTTTTAGTAGTCCCAATTTATACGCCCATGAGTGAAAGTGCCCTATGCTCCCTAAGCTGAGTTTTTTAGATGTTTCAGGACACACCGTGCACTTCTCCAGAGTGGCTGTTGGCAATTTACATCCCGCCCATCAGCGTAGCAAGGCTCCCGTTTCTCCATGGCCTGTCCTGCATTTCTGGTTTTGACACTTTATTCAGCATTGCCCTTTTGACCGATGGGAAGCGAGACTTCTTTGTAGCGCTGATTTGCCTTTCCAGGTTGCTTGGTTGGCCAAAAAGGGCGTATGCGTTTTTTCCTGAATATATTCAGGAAAAAACGCATACGCCCTTTTTGGCCAAGGGCATCATTGTCGAGGTTTTGCCGCTTTTCCTGTGCTTTAAAGGCGATTCGAATCTCCCTCCTGAAATCTGTTTCCTGCAATTCTGCCTTGCTTTCAAATCCTCTTCGTTGCCTTCCCTCAATATATTTGTGGACGAGAGACATCATTTATAAGTCTGCAGGTTTGTGAATTGCAGTGCCCCTGAGGTCCATTTTTCAACTCGCTTTCTTGGGAGCTGGCCGCAAAAGCGCAGGATTGCTTCAGGCCCTATACTGGTCCTGGGCGGCAGGCTGAGCCTGTGGTTAATTCTTCTTCCTGATGGGAAAATAGAGTGACCTGTGCCTGTCCCAACACCTAGAGCTAGTCTCTCATTGGTTCCCCCTCTTCCCGTTCATCCTCAGGACAAATTGCAACCTGTACGGAACAGGAGGTTAAAGGTGCTGATTCTCCAAGGAGGGAGATTGCTAGTAAAGCGGCTGGAATGGCGAACCCGAGCACAAGGAGATGAGAAATGAGGTGCGTTTTAGAAACCTTTCCCGATCACACGGTGTACCATATTCTGGGTTTCTCATGCATGTTTTCGATGTAGGAAGATGCCCTTGAACCTGGAGATTTGGGACCCATGGGATGGGTACCACGCAGTATTACGTTAAAGAGTCTGCGTTTGCTCACCCAACCTCACCAAACCTCTCAGCCCCAAGAGTGTCCACCGTTATGTCTCAATCAGCTGTGGGTCTAGATATGGTCAATCCAGGTGGCATCACAGCCCCTGAACGACTTGTGTAAGAATTTCTCTCTCTTTCACTGTCTTTGTTTCACGGGTTTTTAAAAGTAATTGATTTTTATAATGGGGTTTACCTGCTTTTCACTGCTGTGATTTTGCCGCTTTACACCCACTTGACTCACTTACAGAGAGATATCAATGCATAGGTTTCAAGATTCTTACTAGTCAGATATATTCTTGAGCGGTGAATAGGGGGTGTTGAGTCCAATTCATTGAGGAAGGAGTAGGGCTTGTCTATTACATATTGGGTTTATGGAACGGTATCTGAGATAATTTGAAACCCTTGTTTTATGCATCACCCCACCTCACCTTTCCCGTTAAGCAGCCATAGTGTGTTTTCTAAACGTGTGACTCTATTCTGTTTTGTAATTCAGTTCAAGGGTAGCGGTTTTTACATTCCCTCTATAAGTGATATCTTATGATAAGTGTCTTTTTCTGTGTGACTTATTTCACTTAGAATCGTCGTACCTAAATCCACTCATCATGCTGCTACTAGCCTTATGACGTTGATTTCATGGCTGAGTGATATTCCATTGTACATAATGACCACAACTTCTTTATCCATTTTTCTCTTTCCTGGGATATTTAAGGTGTAACGAAGTGGAGGTTCTTGTCAACAGAGCAGCCCTAAACTTTGCGGTGCCTGTGTTTTGCTGATTTTTAGTTTTCCCAATTTATACGCCCATGAGTGGAAGTGCCCTATGCTCCCTAAGCTGAGTTTTTAGATGTTTCAGGACACACCGTGCACTTCTCCAGAGTGGCTGTTGGCAATTTACATCCCGCCCATCAGCGTAGCCAGGCTCCCGTTTCTCCATGGCCTGTCCTGCATTTCTGGTTTTGACACTTTATTCAGCATGGCCCTTTTGACCGATGGGAAGCGAGACTTCTTTGTAGCGCTGATTTGCCTTTCCAGGTTGCTTGGTTGGCCAAAAAGGGCGTATGCGTTTTTTCCTGAATATATTCAGGAAAAAACGCATACGCCCTTTTTGGCCACGGGCATCATTGTCGAGGTTTTGCCCCTTTTCCTGTGCTTTAAAGGCGATTCGAATCTCCCGCCTGAAATCTGTTTCCTGCAATTCTGCCTTGCTTTCAAATCCTCTTCGTTGCCTTCCCTCAATATATTTGTGAAAGAGAGTCATCATTTATAAGTCTGCAGGTTTGTGAATTGCAGTGCCCCTGAGCTCCATTTTTCAACTCGCTTTCTTGGGAGCTGGCCGCAAAAGCGCAGGATTGCTTCAGGCCCTATACTGGTCCTGGGCGGCAGGCTGAGCCTGTGGTTAATTCTTCTTCCTGATGGGAAAATAGAGTGACCTGTGCCTGTCCCAACACCTAGAGCTAGTCTCTCATTGGTTCCCCCTCTTCCCGTTCATCTTCAGGACAAATTGCAACCTGTACGGAACAGGAGGTTAAAGGTGCTGATTCTCCAAGGAGGGAGATTGCTAGTAAAGCGGCTGGAATGGCGAACCCGAGCACAAGGAGATGAGAAATGAGGTGCGTTTTAGAAACCTTTCCCGATCACACGGTGTACCATCTTCTGGGTTTCTCATGCATGTTTTCGATGTAGGAAGATGCCCTTGAACCTGGAGATTTGGGACCCATGGGATGGGTACCACGCAGTATTACTTTAAAGGGTCTGAGTTTGCTCACCCAACCTCACCAAACCTCTCAGCGCCAAGAGTGTCCACCCTTATGTCTCAATCAGCTGTGGGTCTAGATATGGTCAATCCAGGTGGCATTACACCGCTGAACGAATTTTGTAAGAATTTCTCTCTCTTTCACTGTCTTTGTTTCACGGGTTTTTAAAAGTAATTGATTTTTATAATGGGGTTTACCTGCTTTTCACTGCTGTGATTTTGCCGCTTTACACCCACTTGACTCACTTACAGAGAGATATCAATGCATAGGTTTCAAGATTCTTACTAGTCAGATATATTCTTGGGCGGTGAATTGGGGGTGTTGAGTCCAATTCATTGAGGAAGGAGTAGGGCTTGTCTATTACATATTGGGTTTATGGAACGGTATCTGAGATAATTTGAAACCCTTGTTGTATGCATCACCCCACCTCACCTTTCCCGTTAAGCAGCCATAGTGTGTTTTCTAAACGTGTGACTCTATTCTGTTTTGTAATTCAGTTCAAGGGTAGCGGTTTTTACATTCCCTCTATAAGTGATATCTTATGATAAGTGTCTTTTTCTGTGTGACTTATTTCACTTAGAATCGTCGTACCTAAATCCAATCATCATGCTGCTACTAGCCTTATGACGTTGATTTCATGGCTGAGTGATATTCCATTGTACATAAGGACCACAACTTCTTTATCCATTTTTCTCTTTCCTGGGATATTTAAGGTGTAACGAAGTGGAGATTCTTGTCAACAGAGCAGCCCTAAACTTTGGGGTGCCTGTGTCTTGCTGATTTTTAGTTTTCCCAATTTATACGCCCATGAGTGGATGTGCCCTATGCTCCCTAAGCTCAGTTTTTTAGATGTTTCAGGACACACCGTGCACTTCTCCAGAGTGGCTGTTGGCAATTTCCATCCCGCCCATCAGCGTAGCCAGGCTCCCGTTTCTCCATGGCCTGTCCTGCATTTCTGGTTTTGACACTTTATTCAGCATGGCCCTTTTGACCGATGGGAAGCGAGACTTCTTTGTAGCGCTGATTTGCCTTTCCAGGTTGCTCGGTTGGCCAAAAAGGGCGTATGCGTTTTTTCCTGAATATATTCAGGAAAAAACGCATACGCCCTTTTTGGCCAAGGGCATCATTGTCGAGGTTTTGCCGCTTTTCCTGTGCTTTAAAGGCGATTCGAATCTCCCTCCTGAAATCTGTTTCCTGCAATTCTGCCTTGCTTTCAAATCCTCTTCGTTGCCTTCCCTCAATATATTTGTGGACGAGAGTCTACATTTATAAGTCTGCAGGTTTGTGAATTGCAGTGCCCCTGAGCTCCATTTTTCAACCCGCTTTCTTGGGAGCTGGCCGCAAAAGCGCAGGAGTGCTTCAGGTCCTATTCTCGTCCCAGGCGGCAGGCTGAGCCTGTGGTTAATTCTTCTTCCTGATGGGAAATTAGAGTGACCTGTGCCTGTCCCAACACCTAGAGCTAGTCTCTCATTGGTTCCCCCTCTTTCCGTTCATCCTCAGGACAAATTGCAACCTGTACGGAACAGGAGGTTAAAGGTGCTGATTCTCCAAGGAGGGAGATTGCTAGTAAAGCGGCTGGAATGGCGAACCCGAGCACAAGGAGATGAGAAATGAGGTGCGTTTTAGAAACCTTTCCCGATCACACGGTGTACCATCTTCTGGGTTTCTCATGCATGTTTTCGATGTAGGAAGATGCCCTTGAACCTGGAGATTTGGGACCCATGGGATGGGTACCACGCAGTATTACTTTAAAGGGTCTGAGTTTGCTCACCCAACCTCACCAAACCTCTCAGCGCCAAGAGTGTCCACCCTTATGTCTCAATCAGCTGTGGGTCTAGATATGGTCAATCCAGGTGGCATTACACCGCTGAACGAATTTTGTAAGAATTTCTCTCTCTTTCACTGTCTTTGTTTCACGGGTTTTTAAAAGTAATTGATTTTTATAATGGAGTTTACCTGCTTTTCACTGCTGTGATTTTGCCGCTTTACACCCACTTGACTCACTTACAGAGAGATATCAATGCATAGGTTTCAAGATTCTTACTAGTCAGATATATTCTTGGGCGGTGAATTGGGGGTGTTGAGTCCAATTCATTGAGGAAGGAGTAGGGCTTGTCTATTACATATTGGGTTTATGGAACGGTATCTGAGATAATTTGAAACCCTTGTTGTATGCATCACCCCACCTCACCTTTCCCGTTAAGCAGCCATAGTGTGTTTTCTAAACGTGTGACTCTATTCTGTTTTGTAATTCAGTTCAAGGGTAGCGGTTTTTACATTCCCTCTATAAGTGATATCTTATGATAAGTGTCTTTTTCTGTGTGACTTATTTCACTTAGAATCGTCGTACCTAAATCCAATCATCATGCTGCTACTAGCCTTATGACGTTGATTTCATGGCTGAGTGATATTCCATTGTACATAAGGACCACAACTTCTTTATCCATTTTTCTCTTTCCTGGGATATTTAAGGTGTAACGAAGTGGAGATTCTTGTCAACAGAGCAGCCCTAAACTTTGGGGTGCCTGTGTCTTGCTGATTTTTAGTTTTCCCAATTTATACGCCCATGAGTGGATGTGCCCTATGCTCCCTAAGCTCAGTTTTTTAGATGTTTCAGGACACACCGTGCACTTCTCCAGAGTGGCTGTTGGCAATTTCCATCCCGCCCATCAGCGTAGCCAGGCTCCCGTTTCTCCATGGCCTGTCCTGCATTTCTGGTTTTGACACTTTATTCAGCATGGCCCTTTTGACCGATGGGAAGCGAGACTTCTTTGTAGCGCTGATTTGCCTTTCCAGGTTGCTCGGTTGGCCAAAAAGGGCGTATGCGTTTTTTCCTGAATATATTCAGGAAAAAACGCATACGCCCTTTTTGGCCAAGGGCATCATTGTCGAGGTTTTGCCGCTTTTCCTGTGCTTTAAAGGCGATTCGAATCTCCCTCCTGAAATCTGTTTCCTGCAATTCTGCCTTGCTTTCAAATCCTCTTCGTTGCCTTCCCTCAATATATTTGTGGACGAGAGTCTACATTTATAAGTCTGCAGGTTTGTGAATTGCAGTGCCCCTGAGCTCCATTTTTCAACCCGCTTTCTTGGGAGCTGGCCGCAAAAGCGCAGGAGTGCTTCAGGTCCTATTCTCGTCCCAGGCGGCAGGCTGAGCCTGTGGTTAATTCTTCTTCCTGATGGGAAATTAGAGTGACCTGTGCCTGTCCCAACACCTAGAGCTAGTCTCTCATTGGTTCCCCCTCTTTCCGTTCATCCTCAGGACAAATTGCAACCTGTACGGAACAGGAGGTTAAAGGTGCTGATTCTCCAAGGAGGGAGATTGCTAGTAAAGCGGCTGGAATGGCGAACCCGAGAACAAGGAGATGAGAAATGAGGTGCGTTTTAGAAACCTTTCCCGATCACACGGTGTACCATCTTCTGGGTTTCTCATGCATGTTTTCGATGTAGGAAGATGCCCTTGAACCTAGAGATTTGGGACCCATGGGATGGGTACCACGCAGTATTACTTTAAAGAGTCTGCGTTTGCTCACCCAACCTCACCAAACCTCTCAGCCCCAAGAGTGTCCACCGTTATGTCTCAATCAGCTGTGGGTCTAGATATGGTCAATCCAGGTGGCATCACAGCCCCTGAACGACTTTTGTAAGAATTTCTCTCTCTTTCACTGTCTTTGTTTCACGGGTTTTTAAAAGTAATTGATTTTTTATAATGGGGTTTACCTGCTTTTCACTGCTGTGATTTTGCCGCTTTACACCCACTTGACTCACTTACAGAGAGATATCAATGCATAGGTTTCAAGATTCTTAGTAGTCAGATATATTCTTGAGCGGTGAATAGGGTGTGTTGAGTCCAATTCATTGAGCAAGGAGTAGGTCTTGTCTATTACATATTGGGTTTATGGAACGGTATCTGAGCTAATTTGAAACCCTTGTTTTATGCATCACCCCACCTCACCTTTCCCGTTAAGCAGCCATAATGTGTTTTCTAAACATGTGACTCTATTCTGTTTTGTAATTCAGTTCAAGGGTAGCGGTTTGTACATTCCCTCTATAAGTGATATCTTATGATAAGTGTCTTTTTCTGTGTGACTTATTTCACTTAGAATCGTCGTACCTAAATCCACTCATCATGCTGCTACTAGCCTTATGACGTTGATTTCATGGCTGAGTGACATTCCATTGTACATAAGGACCACAACTTCTTTATCCATTTTTCTCTTTCCTGGGATATTTAATGTGTAACGAAGTGGAGGTTCTTGTCAACAGAGCAGCCCGAAACTTTGGGGTGCCTGTGTCTTGCTGATGTTTAATTTTCCCAATTTATACGCCCATGAGTGGAAGTGCCCTATGCTCCCTAAGCTGAGTTTTTTTGATGTTTCAGGCCACACCGTGCACTTCTCCAGAGTGGCTGTTGGCAATTTACATCCCGCCCATCAGCGTAGCCAGGCTCCCGTTTCTTCATGGCCTGTCCTGCATTTCTGGTTTTGACACTGTATTCAGCATGGCCCTTTTGACCGATGGGAAGCGAGACTTCTTTGTAACGCTGATGTGCCTTTCCAGGTTGCTTGGTTGGCCAAAAAGGGCGTATGCGTTTTTTCCTGAATATATTCAGGAAAAAACGCATACGCCCTTTTTGTCCAAGGGCATCATTGTCGAGGTTTTGCCGCTTTTCCTGTGCTTTAAAGGCGATTCGAATCTCCCTCCTGAAATCTGTTTCCTGCAATTCTGCCTTGCTTTCAAATCCTCTTCGTTGCCTTCCCTCAGTATATTTGTGGACGAGAGTCATCATTTATAAGTCTGCAGGTTTGTGAATTGCAGTGACCCTGAGCTCCATTTTTCAACTCGCTTTCTTGGGAGCTGGCCGCAAAAGCGCAGGAGTGCTTCAGGTCCTATTCTCGTCCCAGGCGGCAGGCTGAGCCTGTGGTTAATTCTTCTTCCTGATGGGAAATTAGAGTGACCTGTGCCTGTCCCAACACCTAGAGTTGGTCTCTCATTGGTTCCCCCTCTTTCCGTTCATCCTCAGGACAAATTGCAACCTGTTCGGAACAGGAGGTTAAAGGTGCTGATTCTCCAAGGAGGGAGATTGCTAGTAAAGCGGCTGGAATGGCGAACCCGAGAACAAGGAGATGAGAAATGAGGTGCGTTTTAGAAACCTTTCCCGATCACACGGTGTACCATCTTCTGCGTTTCTCATGCATGTTTTCGATGTAGGAAGATGCCGTTGAACCTGGAGTTTTGGGACCCATGGAATGGGTACCATGCCGTATTACTTTAAAGGGTCTGCGTTTGCTCACCCAACCTCACCAAACCTCTCAGCGCCAAGAGTGTCCACCCTTATGTCTCAATCAGCTGTGGGTCTAGATATGGTCAATCCAGGTGGCATCACAGCCCCTGAACGAATTTTGTAAGAATTTCTCTCTCTTTCACTGTCTTTGTTTCACGGGTTTTTAAAAGTAATTGATTTTTATAATGGGGTTTACCTGCTTTTCACTGCTGTGATTTTGCCGCTTTACACCCACTTGACTCACTTACAGAGAGATATCAATGCATAGATTTTAAGATTCTTACTAGTCAGATATATCCTTGGGCAGTGAATAGGGGGTGTTGAGTCCAATTCATTGAGCAAGGAGTAGGTCTTGTCTATTACATATTGGGTTTATGGAACGGTATCTGAGCTAATTTGAAACCCTTGTTTTATGCATCACCCCACCTCACCTTTCCCGTTAAGCAGCCATAGTGTGTTTTCTAAACCTGTGACTCTATTCTGTTTTGTAATTCAGTTCAAGGGTAGCGGTTTGTACATTCCCTCTATAAGTGATATCTTATGATAAGTGTCTTTTTCTGTGTGACTTATTTCACTTAGAATCGTCATACCTAAATCCACTCATCATGCTGCTACTAGCCTTATGACGTTGATTTCATGGCTGAGTGATATTCCATTGTACATAAGGACCACAACTTCTTTATCCATTTTTCTCTTTCCTGGGATATTTAAGGTGTAACGAAGTGGAGGTTCTTGTCAACAGAGCAGCCCTAAACTTTGGGGTGCCTGTGTCTTCCTGATTTTTAGTAGTCCCAATTTATACGCCCATGAGTGAAAGTGCCCTATGCTCCCTAAGCTGAGTTTTTTAGATGTTTCAGGACACACCGTGCACTTCTCCAGAGTGGCTGTTGGCAATTTACATCCCGCCCATCAGCGTAGCAAGGCTCCCGTTTCTCCATGGCCTGTCCTGCATTTCTGGTTTTGACACTTTATTCAGCATTGCCCTTTTGACCGATGGGAAGCGAGACTTCTTTGTAGCGCTGATTTGCCTTTCCAGGTTGCTTGGTTGGCCAAAAAGGGCGTATGCGTTTTTTCCTGAATATATTCAGGAAAAAACGCATACGCCCTTTTTGGCCAAGGGCATCATTGTCGAGGTTTTGCCGCTTTTCCTGTGCTTTAAAGGCGATTCGAATCTCCCTCCTGAAATCTGTTTCCTGCAATTCTGCCTTGCTTTCAAATCCTCTTCGTTGCCTTCCCTCAATATATTTGTGGACGAGAGACATCATTTATAAGTCTGCAGGTTTGTGAATTGCAGTGCCCCTGAGGTCCATTTTTCAACTCGCTTTCTTGGGAGCTGGCCGCAAAAGCGCAGGATTGCTTCAGGCCCTATACTGGTCCTGGGCGGCAGGCTGAGCCTCTGGTTAATTCTTCTTCCTGATGGGAAAATAGAGTGACCTGTGCCTGTCCCAACACCTAGAGCTAGTCTCTCATTGGTTCCCCCTCTTCCCGTTCATCCTCAGGACAAATTGCAACCTGTACGGAACAGGAGGTTAAAGGTGCTGATTCTCCAAGGAGGGAGATTGCTAGTAAAGCGGCTGGAATGGCGAACCCGAGCACAAGGAGATGAGAAATGAGGTGCGTTTTAGAAACCTTTCCCGATCACACGGTGTACCATATTCTGGGTTTCTCATGCATGTTTTCGATGTAGGAAGATGCCCTTGAACCTGGAGATTTGGGACCCATGGGATGGGTACCACGCAGTATTACGTTAAAGAGTCTGCGTTTGCTCACCCAACCTCACCAAACCTCTCAGCCCCAAGAGTGTCCACCGTTATGTCTCAATCAGCTGTGGGTCTAGATATGGTCAATCCAGGTGGCATCACAGCCCCTGAACGACTTGTGTAAGAATTTCTCTCTCTTTCACTGTCTTTGTTTCACGGGTTTTTAAAAGTAATTGATTTTTATAATGGGGTTTACCTGCTTTTCACTGCTGTGATTTTGCCGCTTTACACCCACTTGACTCACTTACAGAGAGATATCAATGCATAGGTTTCAAGATTCTTACTAGTCAGATATATTCTTGAGCGGTGAATAGGGGGTGTTGAGTCCAATTCATTGAGGAAGGAGTAGGGCTTGTCTATTACATATTGGGTTTATGGAACGGTATCTGAGATAATTTGAAACCCTTGTTTTATGCATCACCCCACCTCACCTTTCCCGTTAAGCAGCCATAGTGTGTTTTCTAAACGTGTGACTCTATTCTGTTTTGTAATTCAGTTCAAGGGTAGCGGTTTTTACATTCCCTCTATAAGTGATATCTTATGATAAGTGTCTTTTTCTGTGTGACTTATTTCACTTAGAATCGTCGTACCTAAATCCACTCATCATGCTGCTACTAGCCTTATGACGTTGATTTCATGGCTGAGTGATATTCCATTGTACATAATGACCACAACTTCTTTATCCATTTTTCTCTTTCCTGGGATATTTAAGGTGTAACGAAGTGGAGGTTCTTGTCAACAGAGCAGCCCTAAACTTTGCGGTGCCTGTGTTTTGCTGATTTTTAGTTTTCCCAATTTATACGCCCATGAGTGGAAGTGCCCTATGCTCCCTAAGCTGAGTTTTTAGATGTTTCAGGACACACCGTGCACTTCTCCAGAGTGGCTGTTGGCAATTTACATCCCGCCCATCAGCGTAGCCAGGCTCCCGTTTCTCCATGGCCTGTCCTGCATTTCTGGTTTTGACACTTTATTCAGCATGGCCCTTTTGACCGATGGGAAGCGAGACTTCTTTGTAGCGCTGATTTGCCTTTCCAGGTTGCTTGGTTGGCCAAAAAGGGCGTATGCGTTTTTTCCTGAATATATTCAGGAAAAAACGCATACGCCCTTTTTGGCCACGGGCATCATTGTCGAGGTTTTGCCCCTTTTCCTGTGCTTTAAAGGCGATTCGAATCTCCCGCCTGAAATCTGTTTCCTGCAATTCTGCCTTGCTTTCAAATCCTCTTCGTTGCCTTCCCTCAATATATTTGTGAAAGAGAGTCATCATTTATAAGTCTGCAGGTTTGTGAATTGCAGTGCCCCTGAGCTCCATTTTTCAACTCGCTTTCTTGGGAGCTGGCCGCAAAAGCGCAGGATTGCTTCAGGCCCTATACTGGTCCTGGGCGGCAGGCTGAGCCTGTGGTTAATTCTTCTTCCTGATGGGAAAATAGAGTGACCTGTGCCTGTCCCAACACCTAGAGCTAGTCTCTCATTGGTTCCCCCTCTTCCCGTTCATCTTCAGGACAAATTGCAACCTGTACGGAACAGGAGGTTAAAGGTGCTGATTCTCCAAGGAGGGAGATTGCTAGTAAAGCGGCTGGAATGGCGAACCCGAGCACAAGGAGATGAGAAATGAGGTGCGTTTTAGAAACCTTTCCCGATCACACGGTGTACCATCTTCTGGGTTTCTCATGCATGTTTTCGATGTAGGAAGATGCCCTTGAACCTGGAGATTTGGGACCCATGGGATGGGTACCACGCAGTATTACTTTAAAGGGTCTGAGTTTGCTCACCCAACCTCACCAAACCTCTCAGCGCCAAGAGTGTCCACCCTTATGTCTCAATCAGCTGTGGGTCTAGATATGGTCAATCCAGGTGGCATTACACCGCTGAACGAATTTTGTAAGAATTTCTCTCTCTTTCACTGTCTTTGTTTCACGGGTTTTTAAAAGTAATTGATTTTTATAATGGGGTTTACCTGCTTTTCACTGCTGTGATTTTGCCGCTTTACACCCACTTGACTCACTTACAGAGAGATATCAATGCATAGGTTTCAAGATTCTTACTAGTCAGATATATTCTTGGGCGGTGAATTGGGGGTGTTGAGTCCAATTCATTGAGGAAGGAGTAGGGCTTGTCTATTACATATTGGGTTTATGGAACGGTATCTGAGATAATTTGAAACCCTTGTTGTATGCATCACCCCACCTCACCTTTCCCGTTAAGCAGCCATAGTGTGTTTTCTAAACGTGTGACTCTATTCTGTTTTGTAATTCAGTTCAAGGGTAGCGGTTTTTACATTCCCTCTATAAGTGATATCTTATGATAAGTGTCTTTTTCTGTGTGACTTATTTCACTTAGAATCGTCGTACCTAAATCCAATCATCATGCTGCTACTAGCCTTATGACGTTGATTTCATGGCTGAGTGATATTCCATTGTACATAAGGACCACAACTTCTTTATCCATTTTTCTCTTTCCTGGGATATTTAAGGTGTAACGAAGTGGAGATTCTTGTCAACAGAGCAGCCCTAAACTTTGGGGTGCCTGTGTCTTGCTGATTTTTAGTTTTCCCAATTTATACGCCCATGAGTGGATGTGCCCTATGCTCCCTAAGCTCAGTTTTTTAGATGTTTCAGGACACACCGTGCACTTCTCCAGAGTGGCTGTTGGCAATTTCCATCCCGCCCATCAGCGTAGCCAGGCTCCCGTTTCTCCATGGCCTGTCCTGCATTTCTGGTTTTGACACTTTATTCAGCATGGCCCTTTTGACCGATGGGAAGCGAGACTTCTTTGTAGCGCTGATTTGCCTTTCCAGGTTGCTCGGTTGGCCAAAAAGGGCGTATGCGTTTTTTCCTGAATATATTCAGGAAAAAACGCATACGCCCTTTTTGGCCAAGGGCATCATTGTCGAGGTTTTGCCGCTTTTCCTGTGCTTTAAAGGCGATTCGAATCTCCCTCCTGAAATCTGTTTCCTGCAATTCTGCCTTGCTTTCAAATCCTCTTCGTTGCCTTCCCTCAATATATTTGTGGACGAGAGTCTACATTTATAAGTCTGCAGGTTTGTGAATTGCAGTGCCCCTGAGCTCCATTTTTCAACCCGCTTTCTTGGGAGCTGGCCGCAAAAGCGCAGGAGTGCTTCAGGTCCTATTCTCGTCCCAGGCGGCAGGCTGAGCCTGTGGTTAATTCTTCTTCCTGATGGGAAATTAGAGTGACCTGTGCCTGTCCCAACACCTAGAGCTAGTCTCTCATTGGTTCCCCCTCTTTCCGTTCATCCTCAGGACAAATTGCAACCTGTACGGAACAGGAGGTTAAAGGTGCTGATTCTCCAAGGAGGGAGATTGCTAGTAAAGCGGCTGGAATGGCGAACCCGAGCACAAGGAGATGAGAAATGAGGTGCGTTTTAGAAACCTTTCCCGATCACACGGTGTACCATCTTCTGGGTTTCTCATGCATGTTTTCGATGTAGGAAGATGCCCTTGAACCTGGAGATTTGGGACCCATGGGATGGGTACCACGCAGTATTACTTTAAAGGGTCTGAGTTTGCTCACCCAACCTCACCAAACCTCTCAGCGCCAAGAGTGTCCACCCTTATGTCTCAATCAGCTGTGGGTCTAGATATGGTCAATCCAGGTGGCATTACACCGCTGAACGAATTTTGTAAGAATTTCTCTCTCTTTCACTGTCTTTGTTTCACGGGTTTTTAAAAGTAATTGATTTTTATAATGGAGTTTACCTGCTTTTCACTGCTGTGATTTTGCCGCTTTACACCCACTTGACTCACTTACAGAGAGATATCAATGCATAGGTTTCAAGATTCTTACTAGTCAGATATATTCTTGGGCGGTGAATTGGGGGTGTTGAGTCCAATTCATTGAGGAAGGAGTAGGGCTTGTCTATTACATATTGGGTTTATGGAACGGTATCTGAGATAATTTGAAACCCTTGTTGTATGCATCACCCCACCTCACCTTTCCCGTTAAGCAGCCATAGTGTGTTTTCTAAACGTGTGACTCTATTCTGTTTTGTAATTCAGTTCAAGGGTAGCGGTTTTTACATTCCCTCTATAAGTGATATCTTATGATAAGTGTCTTTTTCTGTGTGACTTATTTCACTTAGAATCGTCGTACCTAAATCCAATCATCATGCTGCTACTAGCCTTATGACGTTGATTTCATGGCTGAGTGATATTCCATTGTACATAAGGACCACAACTTCTTTATCCATTTTTCTCTTTCCTGGGATATTTAAGGTGTAACGAAGTGGAGATTCTTGTCAACAGAGCAGCCCTAAACTTTGGGGTGCCTGTGTCTTGCTGATTTTTAGTTTTCCCAATTTATACGCCCATGAGTGGATGTGCCCTATGCTCCCTAAGCTCAGTTTTTTAGATGTTTCAGGACACACCGTGCACTTCTCCAGAGTGGCTGTTGGCAATTTCCATCCCGCCCATCAGCGTAGCCAGGCTCCCGTTTCTCCATGGCCTGTCCTGCATTTCTGGTTTTGACACTTTATTCAGCATGGCCCTTTTGACCGATGGGAAGCGAGACTTCTTTGTAGCGCTGATTTGCCTTTCCAGGTTGCTCGGTTGGCCAAAAAGGGCGTATGCGTTTTTTCCTGAATATATTCAGGAAAAAACGCATACGCCCTTTTTGGCCAAGGGCATCATTGTCGAGGTTTTGCCGCTTTTCCTGTGCTTTAAAGGCGATTCGAATCTCCCTCCTGAAATCTGTTTCCTGCAATTCTGCCTTGCTTTCAAATCCTCTTCGTTGCCTTCCCTCAATATATTTGTGGACGAGAGTCTACATTTATAAGTCTGCAGGTTTGTGAATTGCAGTGCCCCTGAGCTCCATTTTTCAACCCGCTTTCTTGGGAGCTGGCCGCAAAAGCGCAGGAGTGCTTCAGGTCCTATTCTCGTCCCAGGCGGCAGGCTGAGCCTGTGGTTAATTCTTCTTCCTGATGGGAAATTAGAGTGACCTGTGCCTGTCCCAACACCTAGAGCTAGTCTCTCATTGGTTCCCCCTCTTTCCGTTCATCCTCAGGACAAATTGCAACCTGTACGGAACAGGAGGTTAAAGGTGCTGATTCTCCAAGGAGGGAGATTGCTAGTAAAGCGGCTGGAATGGCGAACCCGAGAACAAGGAGATGAGAAATGAGGTGCGTTTTAGAAACCTTTCCCGATCACACGGTGTACCATCTTCTGGGTTTCTCATGCATGTTTTCGATGTAGGAAGATGCCCTTGAACCTAGAGATTTGGGACCCATGGGATGGGTACCACGCAGTATTACTTTAAAGAGTCTGCGTTTGCTCACCCAACCTCACCAAACCTCTCAGCCCCAAGAGTGTCCACCGTTATGTCTCAATCAGCTGTGGGTCTAGATATGGTCAATCCAGGTGGCATCACAGCCCCTGAACGACTTTTGTAAGAATTTCTCTCTCTTTCACTGTCTTTGTTTCACGGGTTTTTAAAAGTAATTGATTTTTATAATGGGGTTTACCTGCTTTTCACTGCTGTGATTTTGCCGCTTTACACCCACTTGACTCACTTACAGAGAGATATCAATGCATAGGTTTCAAGATTCTTACTAGTCAGATATATTCTTGAGCGGTGAATAGGGGGTGTTGAGTCCAATTCATTGAGCAAGGAGTAGGGCTTGTCTATTACATATTGGGTTTATGGAACGGTATCTGAGATAATTTGAAACCCTTGTTTTATGCATCACCCCACCTCACCTTTCCCGTTAAGCAGCCATAGTGTGTTTTCTAAACGTGTGACTCTATTCTGTTTTGTAATTCAGTTCAAGGGTAGCGGTTTTTACATTCCCTCTATAAGTGATATCTTATGATAAGTGTCTTTTTCTGTGTGACTTATTTCACTTAGAATCGTCGTACCTAAATCCACTCATCATGCTGCTACTAGCCTTATGACGTTGATTTCATGGCTGAGTGATATTCCATTGTACATAATGACCACAACTTCTTTATCCATTTTTCTCTTTCCTGGGATATTTAAGGTGTAACGAAGTGGAGGTTCTTGTCAACAGAGCAGCCCTAAACTTTGCGGTGCCTGTGTTTTGCTGATTTTTAGTTTTCCCAATTTATACGCCCATGAGTGGAAGTGCCCTATGCTCCCTAAGCTGAGTTTTTTAGATGTTTCAGGACACACCGTGCACTTCTCCAGAGTGGCTGTTGGCAATTTACATCCCGCCCATCAGCGTAGCCAGGCTCCCGTTTCTCCATGGCCTGTCCTGCATTTCTGGTTTTGACACTTTATTCAGCATGGCCCTTTTGACCGATGGGAAGCGAGACTTCTTTGTAGCGCTGATTTGTCTTTCCAGGTTGCTTGGTTGGCCAAATAGGGCGTATGCGTTTTTTCCTGAATATATTCAGGAAAAAACGCATACGCCCTTTTTGGCCACGGGCATCATTGTCGAGGTTTTGCCCCTTTTCCTGTGCTTTAAAGGCGATTCGAATCTCCCGCCTGAAATCTGTTTCCTGCAATTCTGCCTTACTTTCAAATCCTCTTCGTTGCCTTCCCTCAATATATTTGTGGACGAGAGTCATCATTTATAAGTCTGCAGGTTTGTGAATTGCAGTGCCCCTGAGCTCCATTTTTCAACTCGCTTTCTTGGGAGCTGGCCGCAAAAGCGCAGGATTGCTTCAGGCCCTATACTGGTCCTGGGCGGCAGGCTGAGCCTGTGGTTAATTCTTCTTCCTGATGGGAAAATAGAGTGACCTGTGCCTGTCCCAACACCTAGAGCTAGTCTCTCATTGGTTCCCCCTCTTCCCGTTCATCCTCAGGACAAATTGCAACCTGTACGGAACAGGAGGTTAAAGGTGCTGATTCTCCAAGGAGGGAGATTGCTAGTAAAGCGGCTGGAATGGCGAACCCGAGCACAAGGAGATGAGAAATGAGGTGCGTTTTAGAAACCTTTCCCGATCACACGGTGTACCATCTTCTGGGTTTCTCATGCATGTTTTCGATGTAGGAAGATGCCCTTGAACCTGGAGATTTGGGACCCATGGGATGGGTACCACGCAGTATTACTTTAAAGGGTCTGAGTTTGCTCACCCAACCTCACCAAACCTCTCAGCCCCAAGAGTGTCCACCCTTATGTCTCAATCAGCTGTGGGTCTAGATATGGTCAATCCAGGTGGCATTACAGCCGCTGAACGAATTTTGTAAGAATTTCTCTCTCTTTCACTGTCTTTGTTTCACGGGTTTTTAAAAGTAATTGATTTTTATAATGGGGTTTACCTGCTTTTCACTGCTGTGATTTTGCCGCTTTACACCCACTTGACTCACTTACAGAGAGATATCAATGCATAGGTTTCAAGATTCTTACTAGTCAGATATATTCTTGGGCGGTGAATTGGGGGTGTTGAGTCCAATTCATTGAGGAAGGAGTAGGGCTTGTCTATTACATATTGGGTTTATGGAACGGTATCTGAGATAATTTGAAACCCTTGTTGTATGCATCACCCCACCTCACCTTTCCCGTTAAGCAGCCATAGTGTGTTTTCTAAACGTGTGACTCTATTCTGTTTTGTAATTCAGTTCAAGGGTAGCGGTTTTTACATTCCCTCTATAAGTGATATCTTATGATAAGTGTCTTTTTCTGTGTGACTTATTTCACTTAGAATCGTCGTACCTAAATCCAATCATCATGCTGCTACTAGCCTTATGACGTTGATTTCATGGCTGAGTGATATTCCATTGTACATAAGGACCACAACTTCTTTATCCATTTTTCTCTTTCCTGGGATATTTAAGGTGTAACGAAGTGGAGATTCTTGTCAACAGAGCAGCCCTAAACTTTGGGGTGCCTGTGTCTTGCTGATTTTTAGTTTTCCCAATTTATACGCCCATGAGTGGATGTGCCCTATGCTCCCTAAGCTCAGTTTTTTAGATGTTTCAGGACACACCGTGCACTTCTCCAGAGTGGCTGTTGGCAATTTCCATCCCGCCCATCAGCGTAGCCAGGCTCCCGTTTCTCCATGGCCTGTCCTGCATTTCTGGTTTTGACACTTTATTCAGCATGGCCCTTTTGACCGATGGGAAGCGAGACTTCTTTGTAGCGCTGATTTGCCTTTCCAGGTTGCTCGGTTGGCCAAAAAGGGCGTATGCGTTTTTTCCTGAATATATTCAGGAAAAAACGCATACGCCCTTTTTGGCCAAGGGCATCATTGTCGAGGTTTTGCCGCTTTTCCTGTGCTTTAAAGGCGATTCGAATCTCCCTCCTGAAATCTGTTTCCTGCAATTCTGCCTTGCTTTCAAATCCTCTTCGTTGCCTTCCCTCAATATATTTGTGGACGAGAGTCTACATTTATAAGTCTGCAGGTTTGTGAATTGCAGTGCCCCTGAGCTCCATTTTTCAACCCGCTTTCTTGGGAGCTGGCCGCAAAAGCGCAGGAGTGCTTCAGGTCCTATTCTCGTCCCAGGCGGCAGGCTGAGCCTGTGGTTAATTCTTCTTCCTGATGGGAAATTAGAGTGACCTGTGCCTGTCCCAACACCTAGAGCTAGTCTCTCATTGGTTCCCTCTCTTTCCGTTCATCCTCAGGACAAATTGCAACCTGTACGGAACAGGAGGTTAAAGGTGCTGATTCTCCAAGGAGGGAGATTGCTAGTAAAGCGGCTGGAATGGCGAACCCGAGAACAAGGAGATGAGAAATGAGGTGCGTTTTAGAAACCTTTCCAGATCACACGGTGTACCATATTCTGTGTTTCTCATGCATGTTTTCGATGTAGGAAGATGCCCTTGAACCTAGAGATTTGGGACCCATGGGATGGGTACCACGCAGTATTACTTTAAAGAGTCTGCGTTTGCTCACCCAACCTCACCAAACCTCTCAGCCCCAAGAGTGTCCACCGTTATGTCTCAATCAGCTGTGGGTCTAGATATGGTCAATCCAGGTGGCATCACAGCCCCTGAACGACTTTTGTAAGAATTTCTCTCTCTTTCACTGTCTTTGTTTCACGGGTTTTTAAAAGTAATTGATTTTTATAATGGGGTTTACCTGCTTTTCACTGCTGTGATTTTGCCGCTTTACACCCACTTGACTCACTTACAGAGAGATATCAATGCATAGGTTTCAAGATTCTTACTAGTCAGATATATTCTTGAGCGGTGAATAGGGGGTGTTGAGTCCAATTCATTGAGCAAGGAGTAGGGCTTGTCTATTACATATTGGGTTTATGGAACGGTATCTGAGATAATTTGAAACCCTTGTTTTATGCATCACCCCACCTCACCTTTCCCGTTAAGCAGCCATAGTGTGTTTTCTAAACGTGTGACTCTATTCTGTTTTGTAATTCAGTTCAAGGGTAGCGGTTTTTACATTCCCTCTATAAGTGATATCTTATGATAAGTGTCTTTTTCTGTGTGACTTATTTCACTTAGAATCGTCGTACCTAAATCCACTCATCATGCTGCTACTAGCCTTATGACGTTGATTTCATGGCTGAGTGATATTCCATTGTACATAATGACCACAACTTCTTTATCCATTTTTCTCTTTCCTGGGATATTTAAGGTGTAACGAAGTGGAGGTTCTTGTCAACAGAGCAGCCCTAAACTTTGCGGTGCCTGTGTTTTGCTGATTTTTAGTTTTCCCAATTTATACGCCCATGAGTGGAAGTGCCCTATGCTCCCTAAGCTGAGTTTTTTAGATGTTTCAGGACACACCGTGCACTTCTCCAGAGTGGCTGTTGGCAATTTACATCCCGCCCATCAGCGTAGCCAGGCTCCCGTTTCTCCATGGCCTGTCCTGCATTTCTGGTTTTGACACTTTATTCAGCATGGCCCTTTTGACCGATGGGAAGCGAGACTTCTTTGTAGCGCTGATTTGTCTTTCCAGGTTGCTTGGTTGGCCAAATAGGGCGTATGCGTTTTTTCCTGAATATATTCAGGAAAAAACGCATACGCCCTTTTTGGCCACGGGCATCATTGTCGAGGTTTTGCCCCTTTTCCTGTGCTTTAAAGGCGATTCGAATCTCCCGCCTGAAATCTGTTTCCTGCAATTCTGCCTTACTTTCAAATCCTCTTCGTTGCCTTCCCTCAATATATTTGTGGACGAGAGTCATCATTTATAAGTCTGCAGGTTTGTGAATTGCAGTGCCCCTGAGCTCCATTTTTCAACTCGCTTTCTTGGGAGCTGGCCGCAAAAGCGCAGGATTGCTTCAGGCCCTATACTGGTCCTGGGCGGCAGGCTGAGCCTGTGGTTAATTCTTCTTCCTGATGGGAAAATAGAGTGACCTGTGCCTGTCCCAACACCTAGAGCTAGTCTCTCATTGGTTCCCCCTCTTCCCGTTCATCCTCAGGACAAATTGCAACCTGTACGGAACAGGAGGTTAAAGGTGCTGATTCTCCAAGGAGGGAGATTGCTAGTAAAGCGGCTGGAATGGCGAACCCGAGCACAAGGAGATGAGAAATGAGGTGCGTTTTAGAAACCTTTCCCGATCACACGGTGTACCATCTTCTGGGTTTCTCATGCATGTTTTCGATGTAGGAAGATGCCCTTGAACCTGGAGATTTGGGACCCATGGGATGGGTACCACGCAGTATTACTTTAAAGGGTCTGAGTTTGCTCACCCAACCTCACCAAACCTCTCAGCCCCAAGAGTGTCCACCCTTATGTCTCAATCAGCTGTGGGTCTAGATATGGTCAATCCAGGTGGCATTACAGCCGCTGAACGAATTTTGTAAGAATTTCTCTCTCTTTCACTGTCTTTGTTTCACGGGTTTTTAAAAGTAATTGATTTTTATAATGGGGTTTACCTGCTTTTCACTGCTGTGATTTTGCCGCTTTACACCCACTTGACTCACTTACAGAGAGATATCAATGCATAGGCTTCAAGATTCTTACTAGTCAGATATATTCTTGGGCGGTGAATTGGGGGTGTTGAGTCCAATTCATTGAGGAAGGAGTAGGGCTTGTCTATTACATATTGGGTTTATGGAACGGTATCTGAGATAATTTGAAACCCTTGTTGTATGCATCACCCCACCTCACCTTTCCCGTTAAGCAGCCATAGTGTGTTTTCTAAACGTGTGACTCTATTCTGTTTTGTAATTCAGTTCAAGGGTAGCGGTTTTTACATTCCCTCTATAAGTGATATCTTATGATAAGTGTCTTTTTCTGTGTGACTTATTTCACTTAGAATCGTCGTACCTAAATCCAATCATCATGCTGCTACTAGCCTTATGACGTTGATTTCATGGCTGAGTGATATTCCATTGTACATAAGGACCACAACTTCTTTATCCATTTTTCTCTTTCCTGGGATATTTAAGGTGTAACGAAGTGGAGATTCTTGTCAACAGAGCAGCCCTAAACTTTGGGGTGCCTGTGTCTTGCTGATTTTTAGTTTTCCCAATTTATACGCCCATGAGTGGATGTGCCCTATGCTCCCTAAGCTCAGTTTTTTAGATGTTTCAGGACACACCGTGCACTTCTCCAGAGTGGCTGTTGGCAATTTCCATCCCGCCCATCAGCGTAGCCAGGCTCCCGTTTCTCCATGGCCTGTCCTGCATTTCTGGTTTTGACACTTTATTCAGCATGGCCCTTATGACCGATGGGAAGCGAGACTTCTTTGTAGCGCTGATTTGCCTTTCCAGGTTGCTTGGTTGGCCAAAAAGGGCGTATGCGTTTTTTCCTGAATATATTCAGGAAAAAACGCATACGCCCTTTTTGGCCAAGGGCATCATTGTCGAGGTTTTGCCGCTTTTCCTGTGCTTTAAAGGCGATTCGAATCTCCCTCCTGAAATCTGTTTCGTGCAATTCTGCCTTGCTTTCAAATCCTTTTCGTTGCCTTCCCTCAATATATTTGTGGACGAGAGTCTACATTTATAAGTCTGCAGGTTTGTGAATTGCAGTGCCCCTGAGCTCCATTTTTCAACCCGCTTTCTTGGGAGCTGGCCGCAAAAGCGCAGGAGTGCTTCAGGTCCTATTCTCGTCCCAGGCGGCAGGCTGAGCCTGTGGTTAATTCTTCTTCCTGATGGGAAATTAGAGTGACCTGTGCCTGTCCCAACACCTAGAGCTAGTCTCTCATTGGTTCCCCCTCTTTCCGTTCATCCTCAGGACAAATTGCAACCTGTACGGAACAGGAGGTTAAAGGTGCTGATTCTCCAAGGAGGGAGATTGCTAGTAAAGCGGCTGGAATGGCGAACCCGAGAACAGGGAGATGAGAAATGAGGTGCGTTTTAGAAACCTTTCCCGATCACACGGTGTACCATATTCTGGGTTTCTCATGCATGTTTTCGATGTAGGAAGATGCCCTTGAACCTGGAGATTTGGGAACCATGGGATGGGTACCACGCAGTATTACTTTAAAGAGTCTGCGTTTGCTCACCCAACCTCACCAAACCTCTCAGACCCAAGAGTGTCCACCGTTAAGTCTCAATCAGCTGTGGGTCTAGATATGGTCAATCCAGGTGGCATCACAGCCCCTGAACGACTTGTGTAAGAATTTCTCTCTCTTTCACTGTCTTTGTTTCACGGGTTTTTAAAAGTAATTGATTTTTATAATGGGGTTTACCTGCTTTTCACTGCTGTGATTTTGCCGCTTTACACCCACTTGACTCACTTACAGAGAGATATCAATGCATAGGTTTCAAGATTCTTACTAGTCAGATATATTCTTGAGCGGTGAATAGGGGGTGTTGAGTCCAATTCATTGAGCAAGGAGTAGGGCTTGTCTATTACATATTGGGTTTATGGAACGGTATCTGAGATAATTTGAAACCCTTGTTTTATGCATCACCCCACCTCACCTTTCCCGTTAAGCAGCCATAGTGTGTTTTCTAAACGTGTGACTCTATTCTGTTTTGTAATTCAGTTCAAGGGTAGCGGTTTTTACATTCCCTCTATAAGTGATATCTTATGATAAGTGTCTTTTTCTGTGTGGCTTATTTCACTTAGAATCGTCGTACCTAAATCCACTCATCATGCTGCTACTAGCCTTATGACGTTGATTTCATGGCTGAGTGATATTCCATTGTACATAAGGACCACAACTTCTTTATCCATTTTTCTCTTTCCTGGGATATTTAAGGTGTAACGAAGTGGAGGTTCTTGTCAACAGGGCAGCCCTAAACTTTGGGGTGACTGTGTCTTGCTGATTTTTAGTTTTCCCAATTTATACGCCCATGAGTGGAAGTGCCCTATGCTCCCTAAGCTGAGTTTTTAGATGTTTCAGGACACACCGTGCACTTCTCCAGAGTGGCTGTTGGCAATTTACATCCCGCCCATCAGCGTAGCCAGGCTCCCGTTTCTCCATGGCCTGTCCTGCATTTCTGGTTTTGACACTTTATTCAGCATGGCCCTTTTGACCGATGGGAAGCGAGACTTCTTTGTAGCGCTGATTTGCCTTTCCAGGTTGCTTGTTTGGCCAAAAAGGGCGTGTGCGTTTTTTCCTGAATATATTCAGGAAAAAACGCACACGCCCTTTTTGGCCAAGGGCATCATTGTCGAGGTTTTGCCGCTTTTCCTGTGCTTTAAAGGCGATTCGAATCTCCCTCCTGAAATCTGTTTCCTGCAATTCTGCCTTGCTTTCAAATCCTCTTCCTTGTCTTCCCTCAATATATTTGTGGACGAGAGTCTACATTTATAAGTTTGCAGGTTTGTGAATTGCAGTGCCCCTGAGCTCCATTTTTCAACTCGCTTTCTTGGGAGCTGGCCGCAAAAGCGCAGGAGTGCTTCATGTCCTATTCTCGTCCCAGGCGGCAGGCTGAGCCTGTGGTTAATTCTTCTTCCTGATGGGAAATTAGTGTGACCTGTGCCTGTCCCAACACCTAGAGCTAGTCTCTCATTGGTTCCCCCTCTTTCCGTTCATCCTCAGGACAAATTGCAACCTGTACGGAACAGAAGGTTAAAGGTGCTGATTCTCCAAGGAGGGAGATTGCTAGTAAAGCGGCTGGAATGGCGAACCCGAGAACAAGGAGATGAGAAATTAGGTGCGTTTTAGAAACCTTTCCCGATCACACGGTGTACCATCTTCTGGGTTTCTCATGCATGTTTTCGATGTAGGAAGATGCCCTTGAAGCTGGAGATTTGGGACCCATGGGATGGGTACCACGCAGTATTACTTTAAAGAGTCTGCGTTTGCTCACCCAACCTCACCAAACCTCTCAGCCCCAAGAGTGTCCACCGTTATGTCTCAATCAGCTGTGGGTCTAGATATGGTCAATCCAGGTGGCATCACAGCCCCTGAACGACTTGTGTAAGAATTTCTCTCTCTTTCACTGTCTTTGTTTCACGGGTTTTTAAAAGTAATTGATTTTTATAATGGGGTTTACCTGCTTTTCACTGCTGTGATTTTGCCGCTTTACACCCACTTGACTCACTTACAGAGAGATATCAATGCATAGGTTTCAAGATTCTTACTAGTCAGATATATTCTTGGGCGGTGAATTGGGGGTGTTGAGTCCAATTCATTGAGGAAGGAGTAGGGCTTGTCTATTACATATTGGGTTTATGGAACGGTATCTGAGATAATTTGAAACCCTTGTTGTATGCATCACCCCACCTCACCTTTCCCGTTAAGCAGCCATAGTGTGTTTTCTAAACGTGTGACTCTATTCTGTTTTGTAATTCAGTTCAAGGGTAGCGGTTTTTACATTCCCTCTATAAGTGATATCTTATGATAAGTGTCTTTTTCTGTGTGACTTATTTCACTTAGAATCGTCGTACCTAAATCCAATCATCATGCTGCTACTAGCCTTATGACGTTGATTTCATGGCTGAGTGATATTCCATTGTACATAAGGACCACAACTTCTTTATCCATTTTTCTCTTTCCTGGGATATTTAAGGTGTAACGAAGTGGAGATTCTTGTCAACAGAGCAGCCCTAAACTTTGGGGTGCCTGTGTCTTGCTGATTTTTAGTTTTCCCAATTTATACGCCCATGAGTGGATGTGCCCTATGCTCCCTAAGCTCAGTTTTTTAGATGTTTCAGGACACACCGTGCACTTCTCCAGAGTGGCTGTTGGCAATTTCCATCCCGCCCATCAGCGTAGCCAGGCTCCCGTTTCTCCATGGCCTGTCCTGCATTTCTGGTTTTGACACTTTATTCAGCATGGCCCTTTTGACCGATGGGAAGCGAGACTTCTTTGTAGCGCTGATTTGCCTTTCCAGGTTGCTCGGTTGGCCAAAAAGGGCGTATGCGTTTTTTCCTGAATATATTCAGGAAAAAACGCATACGCCCTTTTTGGCCAAGGGCATCATTGTCGAGGTTTTGCCGCTTTTCCTGTGCTTTAAAGGCGATTCGAATCTCCCTCCTGAAATCTGTTTCCTGCAATTCTGCCTTGCTTTCAAATCCTCTTCGTTGCCTTCCCTCAATATATTTGTGGACGAGAGTCTACATTTATAAGTCTGCAGGTTTGTGAATTGCAGTGCCCCTGAGCTCCATTTTTCAACCCGCTTTCTTGGGAGCTGGCCGCAAAAGCGCAGGAGTGCTTCAGGTCCTATTCTCGTCCCAGGCGGCAGGCTGAGCCTGTGGTTAATTCTTCTTCCTGATGGGAAATTAGAGTGACCTGTGCCTGTCCCAACACCTAGAGCTAGTCTCTCATTGGTTCCCTCTCTTTCCGTTCATCCTCAGGACAAATTGCAACCTGTACGGAACAGGAGGTTAAAGGTGCTGATTCTCCAAGGAGGGAGATTGCTAGTAAAGCGGCTGGAATGGCGAACCCGAGAACAAGGAGATGAGAAATGAGGTGCGTTTTAGAAACCTTTCCAGATCACACGGTGTACCATATTCTGTGTTTCTCATGCATGTTTTCGATGTAGGAAGATGCCCTTGAACCTAGAGATTTGGGACCCATGGGATGGGTACCACGCAGTATTACTTTAAAGAGTCTGCGTTTGCTCACCCAACCTCACCAAACCTCTCAGCCCCAAGAGTGTCCACCGTTATGTCTCAATCAGCTGTGGGTCTAGATATGGTCAATCCAGGTGGCATCACAGCCCCTGAACGACTTTTGTAAGAATTTCTCTCTCTTTCACTGTCTTTGTTTCACGGGTTTTTAAAAGTAATTGATTTTTATAATGGGGTTTACCTGCTTTTCACTGCTGTGATTTTGCCGCTTTACACCCACTTGACTCACTTACAGAGAGATATCAATGCATAGGTTTCAAGATTCTTACTAGTCAGATATATTCTTGAGCGGTGAATAGGGGGTGTTGAGTCCAATTCATTGAGCAAGGAGTAGGGCTTGTCTATTACATATTGGGTTTATGGAACGGTATCTGAGATAATTTGAAACCCTTGTTTTATGCATCACCCCACCTCACCTTTCCCGTTAAGCAGCCATAGTGTGTTTTCTAAACGTGTGACTCTATTCTGTTTTGTAATTCAGTTCAAGGGTAGCGGTTTTTACATTCCCTCTATAAGTGATATCTTATGATAAGTGTCTTTTTCTGTGTGACTTATTTCACTTAGAATCGTCGTACCTAAATCCACTCATCATGCTGCTACTAGCCTTATGACGTTGATTTCATGGCTGAGTGATATTCCATTGTACATAATGACCACAACTTCTTTATCCATTTTTCTCTTTCCTGGGATATTTAAGGTGTAACGAAGTGGAGGTTCTTGTCAACAGAGCAGCCCTAAACTTTGCGGTGCCTGTGTTTTGCTGATTTTTAGTTTTCCCAATTTATACGCCCATGAGTGGAAGTGCCCTATGCTCCCTAAGCTGAGTTTTTTAGATGTTTCAGGACACACCGTGCACTTCTCCAGAGTGGCTGTTGGCAATTTACATCCCGCCCATCAGCGTAGCCAGGCTCCCGTTTCTCCATGGCCTGTCCTGCATTTCTGGTTTTGACACTTTATTCAGCATGGCCCTTTTGACCGATGGGAAGCGAGACTTCTTTGTAGCGCTGATTTGTCTTTCCAGGTTGCTTGGTTGGCCAAATAGGGCGTATGCGTTTTTTCCTGAATATATTCAGGAAAAAACGCATACGCCCTTTTTGGCCACGGGCATCATTGTCGAGGTTTTGCCCCTTTTCCTGTGCTTTAAAGGCGATTCGAATCTCCCGCCTGAAATCTGTTTCCTGCAATTCTGCCTTACTTTCAAATCCTCTTCGTTGCCTTCCCTCAATATATTTGTGGACGAGAGTCATCATTTATAAGTCTGCAGGTTTGTGAATTGCAGTGCCCCTGAGCTCCATTTTTCAACTCGCTTTCTTGGGAGCTGGCCGCAAAAGCGCAGGATTGCTTCAGGCCCTATACTGGTCCTGGGCGGCAGGCTGAGCCTGTGGTTAATTCTTCTTCCTGATGGGAAAATAGAGTGACCTGTGCCTGTCCCAACACCTAGAGCTAGTCTCTCATTGGTTCCCCCTCTTCCCGTTCATCCTCAGGACAAATTGCAACCTGTACGGAACAGGAGGTTAAAGGTGCTGATTCTCCAAGGAGGGAGATTGCTAGTAAAGCGGCTGGAATGGCGAACCCGAGCACAAGGAGATGAGAAATGAGGTGCGTTTTAGAAACCTTTCCCGATCACACGGTGTACCATCTTCTGGGTTTCTCATGCATGTTTTCGATGTAGGAAGATGCCCTTGAACCTGGAGATTTGGGACCCATGGGATGGGTACCACGCAGTATTACTTTAAAGGGTCTGAGTTTGCTCACCCAACCTCACCAAACCTCTCAGCCCCAAGAGTGTCCACCCTTATGTCTCAATCAGCTGTGGGTCTAGATATGGTCAATCCAGGTGGCATTACAGCCGCTGAACGAATTTTGTAAGAATTTCTCTCTCTTTCACTGTCTTTGTTTCACGGGTTTTTAAAAGTAATTGATTTTTATAATGGGGTTTACCTGCTTTTCACTGCTGTGATTTTGCCGCTTTACACCCACTTGACTCACTTACAGAGAGATATCAATGCATAGGCTTCAAGATTCTTACTAGTCAGATATATTCTTGGGCGGTGAATTGGGGGTGTTGAGTCCAATTCATTGAGGAAGGAGTAGGGCTTGTCTATTACATATTGGGTTTATGGAACGGTATCTGAGATAATTTGAAACCCTTGTTGTATGCATCACCCCACCTCACCTTTCCCGTTAAGCAGCCATAGTGTGTTTTCTAAACGTGTGACTCTATTCTGTTTTGTAATTCAGTTCAAGGGTAGCGGTTTTTACATTCCCTCTATAAGTGATATCTTATGATAAGTGTCTTTTTCTGTGTGACTTATTTCACTTAGAATCGTCGTACCTAAATCCAATCATCATGCTGCTACTAGCCTTATGACGTTGATTTCATGGCTGAGTGATATTCCATTGTACATAAGGACCACAACTTCTTTATCCATTTTTCTCTTTCCTGGGATATTTAAGGTGTAACGAAGTGGAGATTCTTGTCAACAGAGCAGCCCTAAACTTTGGGGTGCCTGTGTCTTGCTGATTTTTAGTTTTCCCAATTTATACGCCCATGAGTGGATGTGCCCTATGCTCCCTAAGCTCAGTTTTTTAGATGTTTCAGGACACACCGTGCACTTCTCCAGAGTGGCTGTTGGCAATTTCCATCCCGCCCATCAGCGTAGCCAGGCTCCCGTTTCTCCATGGCCTGTCCTGCATTTCTGGTTTTGACACTTTATTCAGCATGGCCCTTATGACCGATGGGAAGCGAGACTTCTTTGTAGCGCTGATTTGCCTTTCCAGGTTGCTTGGTTGGCCAAAAAGGGCGTATGCGTTTTTTCCTGAATATATTCAGGAAAAAACGCATACGCCCTTTTTGGCCAAGGGCATCATTGTCGAGGTTTTGCCGCTTTTCCTGTGCTTTAAAGGCGATTCGAATCTCCCTCCTGAAATCTGTTTCGTGCAATTCTGCCTTGCTTTCAAATCCTTTTCGTTGCCTTCCCTCAATATATTTGTGGACGAGAGTCTACATTTATAAGTCTGCAGGTTTGTGAATTGCAGTGCCCCTGAGCTCCATTTTTCAACCCGCTTTCTTGGGAGCTGGCCGCAAAAGCGCAGGAGTGCTTCAGGTCCTATTCTCGTCCCAGGCGGCAGGCTGAGCCTGTGGTTAATTCTTCTTCCTGATGGGAAATTAGAGTGACCTGTGCCTGTCCCAACACCTAGAGCTAGTCTCTCATTGGTTCCCCCTCTTTCCGTTCATCCTCAGGACAAATTGCAACCTGTACGGAACAGGAGGTTAAAGGTGCTGATTCTCCAAGGAGGGAGATTGCTAGTAAAGCGGCTGGAATGGCGAACCCGAGAACAGGGAGATGAGAAATGAGGTGCGTTTTAGAAACCTTTCCCGATCACACGGTGTACCATATTCTGGGTTTCTCATGCATGTTTTCGATGTAGGAAGATGCCCTTGAACCTGGAGATTTGGGAACCATGGGATGGGTACCACGCAGTATTACTTTAAAGAGTCTGCGTTTGCTCACCCAACCTCACCAAACCTCTCAGACCCAAGAGTGTCCACCGTTAAGTCTCAATCAGCTGTGGGTCTAGATATGGTCAATCCAGGTGGCATCACAGCCCCTGAACGACTTGTGTAAGAATTTCTCTCTCTTTCACTGTCTTTGTTTCACGGGTTTTTAAAAGTAATTGATTTTTATAATGGGGTTTACCTGCTTTTCACTGCTGTGATTTTGCCGCTTTACACCCACTTGACTCACTTACAGAGAGATATCAATGCATAGGTTTCAAGATTCTTACTAGTCAGATATATTCTTGAGCGGTGAATAGGGGGTGTTGAGTCCAATTCATTGAGCAAGGAGTAGGGCTTGTCTATTACATATTGGGTTTATGGAACGGTATCTGAGATAATTTGAAACCCTTGTTTTATGCATCACCCCACCTCACCTTTCCCGTTAAGCAGCCATAGTGTGTTTTCTAAACGTGTGACTCTATTCTGTTTTGTAATTCAGTTCAAGGGTAGCGGTTTTTACATTCCCTCTATAAGTGATATCTTATGATAAGTGTCTTTTTCTGTGTGGCTTATTTCACTTAGAATCGTCGTACCTAAATCCACTCATCATGCTGCTACTAGCCTTATGACGTTGATTTCATGGCTGAGTGATATTCCATTGTACATAAGGACCACAACTTCTTTATCCATTTTTCTCTTTCCTGGGATATTTAAGGTGTAACGAAGTGGAGGTTCTTGTCAACAGGGCAGCCCTAAACTTTGGGGTGACTGTGTCTTGCTGATTTTTAGTTTTCCCAATTTATACGCCCATGAGTGGAAGTGCCCTATGCTCCCTAAGCTGAGTTTTTAGATGTTTCAGGACACACCGTGCACTTCTCCAGAGTGGCTGTTGGCAATTTACATCCCGCCCATCAGCGTAGCCAGGCTCCCGTTTCTCCATGGCCTGTCCTGCATTTCTGGTTTTGACACTTTATTCAGCATGGCCCTTTTGACCGATGGGAAGCGAGACTTCTTTGTAGCGCTGATTTGCCTTTCCAGGTTGCTTGTTTGGCCAAAAAGGGCGTGTGCGTTTTTTCCTGAATATATTCAGGAAAAAACGCACACGCCCTTTTTGGCCAAGGGCATCATTGTCGAGGTTTTGCCGCTTTTCCTGTGCTTTAAAGGCGATTCGAATCTCCCTCCTGAAATCTGTTTCCTGCAATTCTGCCTTGCTTTCAAATCCTCTTCCTTGTCTTCCCTCAATATATTTGTGGACGAGAGTCTACATTTATAAGTTTGCAGGTTTGTGAATTGCAGTGCCCCTGAGCTCCATTTTTCAACTCGCTTTCTTGGGAGCTGGCCGCAAAAGCGCAGGAGTGCTTCATGTCCTATTCTCGTCCCAGGCGGCAGGCTGAGCCTGTGGTTAATTCTTCTTCCTGATGGGAAATTAGTGTGACCTGTGCCTGTCCCAACACCTAGAGCTAGTCTCTCATTGGTTCCCCCTCTTTCCGTTCATCCTCAGGACAAATTGCAACCTGTACGGAACAGAAGGTTAAAGGTGCTGATTCTCCAAGGAGGGAGATTGCTAGTAAAGCGGCTGGAATGGCGAACCCGAGAACAAGGAGATGAGAAATTAGGTGCGTTTTAGAAACCTTTCCCGATCACACGGTGTACCATCTTCTGGGTTTCTCATGCATGTTTTCGATGTAGGAAGATGCCCTTGAAGCTGGAGATTTGGGACCCATGGGATGGGTACCACGCAGTATTACTTTAAAGAGTCTGCGTTTGCTCACCCAACCTCACCAAACCTCTCAGCCCCAAGAGTGTCCACCGTTATGTCTCAATCAGCTGTGGGTCTAGATATGGTCAATCCAGGTGGCATCACAGCCCCTGAACGACTTGTGTAAGAATTTCTCTCTCTTTCACTGTCTTTGTTTCACGGGTTTTTAAAAGTAATTGATTTTTATAATGGGATTTACCTGCTTTTCACTGCTGTGATTTTGCCGCTTTACACCCACTTGACTCACTTACAGAGAGATATCAATGCATAGGTTTCAAGATTCTTACTAGTCAGATATATTCTTGAACGGTGAATAGGGGGTGTTGAGTCCAATTCATTGAGCAAGGAGTAGGTCTTGTCTATTACATATTGGGTTTATGGAACGGTATCTGAGATAATTTGAAACCCTTGTTTTATGCATCACCCCTCCTCAACTTTCCCGTTAAGCAGCCATAGTGTGTTTTCTAAACGTGTGACTCTATTCTGTTTTGTAATTCAGTTCAAGGGTAGCGGTTTTTACATTCCCTCTATAAGTGATATCTTATGATAAGTGTCTTTTTCTGTGTGACTTATTTCACTTAGAATCGTCGTACCTAAATCCAATCATCATGCTGCTACTAGCCTTATGACGTTGATTTCATGGCTGAGTGATATTCCATTGTACATAAGGACCACAACTTCTTTATCCATTTTTCTCTTTCCTGGGATATTTAAGGTGTAACGAAGTGGAGGTTCTTGTCAACAGAGCAGCCCTAAACTTTGGGGTGCCTGTGTCTTGCTGATTTTTAGTTTTCCCAATTTATACGCCCATGAGTGGAAGTGCCCTATGCTCCCTAAGCTGAGTTTTTTAGATGTTTTAGGACACACCGTGCACTTCTCCAGAGTGGCTGTTGGCAATTTACATCCCGCCCATCAGCGTAGCCAGGCTCCCGTTTCTCCATGGCCTGTCCTGCATTTTTGGTTTTGACACTTTATTCAGCATGGCCCTTTTGACCGATGGGAAGCGAGACTTCTTTGTAGCGCTGATTTGCCTTTCCAGGTTGCTTGGTTGGCCAAAAAGGGCGTATGCGTTTTTTCCTGAATATATTCAGGAAAAAACGCATACGCCCTTTTTGGCCAAGGGCATCATTGTCGAGGTTTTGCCGCTTTTCCTGTGCTTTAAAGGCGATTCGAATCTCCCTCCTGAAATCTGTTTCCTGCAATTCTGCCTTGCTTTCAAATCCTCTTCGTTGCCTTCCCTCAATATATTTGTGGACGAGAGTCTACATTTATAAGTCTGCAGGTTTGTGAATTGCAGTGCCCCTGAGCTCCATTTTTCAACCCGCTTTCTTGGGAGCTGGCCGCAAAAGCGCAGGAGTGCTTCAGGTCCTATTCTCGTCCCAGGCGGCAGGCTGAGCCTGTGGTTAATTCTTCTTCCTGATGGGAAAATAGAGTGACCTGTGCCTGTCCCAACACCTAGAGCTAGTCTCTCATTGGTTCCCCCTATTCCCGTTCATCCTCAGGACAAACTGCAACCTGTACGGAACAGGAGGTTAAAGGTGCTGATTCTCCAAGGAGGGAGATTGCTAGTAAAGCGGCTGGAATGGCGAACCCGAGCACAAGGAGATGAGAAATGAGGTGCATTTTAGAAACCTTTCCCGATCACACGGTGTACCATCTTCTGGGTTTCTCATGCATGTTTTCGATGTAGGAAGATGTCCTTGAACCTGGAGATTTGGGACCCATGGGATGGGTACCACGCAGTATTACTTTAAAGGGTCTGCGTTTGCTCACCCAACCTCACCAAACCTCTCAGCCCCAAGAGTGTCCACCGTTATGTCTCAATCAGCTGTGGGTCTAGATATGGTCAATCCAGGTGGCATCACAGCCCCTGAACGACTTTTGTAAGAATTTCTCTCTCTTTCACTGTCTTTGTTTCACGGGTTTTTAAAAGTAATTGATTTTTATAATGGGGTTTACCTGCTTTTCACTGCTGTGATTTTACCGCTTTACACCCACTTGACTCACTTACAGAGAGATATCAATGCATAGGTTTCAAGATTCTTAGTAGTCAGATATATTCTTGAGCGGTGAATAGTGGGTGTTGAGTCCAATTCATTGAGTAAGGAGTAGGTCTTGTCTATTACATATTGGGTTTATGGAACGGTATCTGCGCTAATTTGAAACCCTTGTTTTATGCATCACCCCACCTCACCTTTCCCGTTAAGCAGCCATAGTGTGTTTTCTAAACATGTGACTCTATTCTGTTTTGTAATTCAGTTCAAGGGTAGCGGTTTGTACATTCCCTCTATAAGTGATATCTTATGATAAGTGTCTTTTTCTGTGTGACTTATTTCACTTAGAATCGTCGTACCTAAATCCACTCATCATGCTGCTACTAGCCTTATGACGTTGATTTCATGGCTGAGTGATATTCCATTGTACATAAGGACCACAACTTCTTTATCCATTTTTCTCTTTCCTGGGATATTTAAGGTGTAACGAAGTGGAGATTCTTGTCAACAGAGCAGCCCTAAACTTTGGGGTGCCTGTGTCTTGCTGATTTTTAGTTTTCCCAATTTATACGCCCATGAGTGGATGTGCCCTATGCTCCCTAAGCTGAGTTTTTTAGATGTTTCAGGACACACCGTGCACTTCTCCAGAGTGGCTGTTGGCAATTTACATCCCGCCCATCAGCGTAGCCAGGCTCCCGTTTCTTCAAGTCCTGTCCTGCATTTCTGGTTTTAACACTTTATTCAGCATGGCCCTTTTGACCGATGGGAAGCGAGACTTCTTTGTAACGCTGATTTGCCTTTCCAGGTTGCTTGGTTGGCCAAAAAGGGCGTATGCGTTTTTTCCTGAATATATTCAGGAAAAAACGCATACGCCCTTTTTGGCCAAGGGCATCATTGTCGAGGTTTTGCCGCTTTTCCTGTGCTATAAAGGCGATTCGAATCTCCCTCCTGAAATCTGTTTCCTGCAATTCTGCCTTGCTTTCAAATCCTCTTCGTTGCCTTCCCTCAATATATTTGTGGACGAGAGTCATCATTTATAAGTCTTCAGGTTTGTGAATTGCAGTGCCCCTGAGCTCCATTTTTCAACTCGCTTTCTTGGGAGCTGGCCGCAAAAGCGCAGGATTGCTTCAGGCCCTATTCTGGTCCCGGCCGGCAGGCTGAGCCTGTGGTTAATTCTTCTTCCTGATGGGAAAATAGAGTGACCTGTGCCTGTCCCAACACCTAGAGCTAGTCTCTCATTGGTTCCCCCTCTTCCCGTTCATCCTCAGGACAAATTGCAACCTGTACGGAACAGGAGGTTAAAGGTGCTGATTCTCCAAGGACGGAGATTGTTAGTAAAGCGGCTGGAATGGCGAACCCGAGCACAAGGAGATGAGAAATGAGGTGCGTTTTGAAAACCTTTCCCGATCACACGGTGTACCATCTTCTGCGTTTCTCATGCATGTTTTCGATGTAGGAAGATGCCCTTGAACCTTGAGATGTGGGACCCATGGGATGGGTACCACGCAGTATTACTTTAAAGGGTCTGCGTTTGCTCACCCAACCTCAACAAACCTCTCAGCCCCAATAGTGTCCACCCTTATGTCTCAATCAGCTGTGGGTCAAGATATGGCCAATCCAGGTGGCATCAGAGCCCCTGAACGAATTTTGTAAGAATTTCTCTCTCTTTCACTGTCTTTGTTTCACGGGTTTTTAAAAGTAATTGATTTTTATAATGGGGTTTAACTGCTTTTCACTGCTGTGATTTTGCCGCTTTACACCCACTTGACCCACTTACAGAGAGTTATCAATACATAGGTTTTAAGATTCTTACTAGTCAGATATATTCTTGGGCGGTGAATAGGGGGTGTTGAGTCCAATTCATTGAGCAAGGAGTAGGGCTTGTCTATTACATATTGGGTTTATGGAACGGTATCTGAGCTAATTTGAAACCCTTGTTTTATGCATCACCCCACCTCACCTTTCCCATTAAGCAGCCATAGTGTGTTTTCTAAACGTGTGACTCTATTCTGTTTTGTATTTCAGTTCAAGGGTAGCGGTTTTTACATTCCCTCTATAAGTGATATCTTATGAGAAGTGTCTTTTTCTGTGTGACTTATTTCACTTAGAATCGTCGTACCTAAATCCACTCATCATGCTGCTACTAGCCTTATGACGTTGATTTCATGGCTGAGTGATATTCCATTGTACATAATGACCACAACTTCTTTATCCATTTTTCTCTTTCCTGGGATATTTAAGGTGTAACGAAGTGGAGGTTCTTGTCAACAGAGCAGCCCTAAACTTTGGGGTGCCTGTGTCTTGCTGATTTTTAGTGGTCCCAATTTATACGCCCATGAGTGAAAGTGCCCTATGCTCCCTAAGCTGAGTTTTTTAGATGTTTCAGGACACACCGTGCACTTCTCCAGAGTGGCTGTTGGCAATTTACATCCCGCCCATCAGCGTAGCAAGGCTCCCGTTTCTCCGTGGCCTGTCCTGCATTTCTGGTTTTGATACTTTATTCAGCATTGCCCTTTTGACCGAAGGGAAGCGAGACTTCATTATAGCGCTGATTTGCCTTTCCAGGTTGCTTGGTTGGCCAAAAAGGGCGTATGCGTTTTTTACTGTATATATTCAGGAAAATACGCATACGCCCTTTTTGGCCAAGGGCATCATTGTCGAGGTTTTGCCACTTTTCCTGTGCTTTAAAGGCGATTCGAATCTCCCTCCTGAAATCTGTTTCCTGCAATTCTGCCTTGCTTTCAAATCCTCTTCGTTGCCTTCCGTCAATATATTTGTGGACGAGTGTCATCATTTATAAGTCTGCAGGTTTGTGAATTGCAGTGCCCCTGAGCTCCATTTTTCAACTCGCTTTCTTGGGAACTGGCCGCAAAAGCGCAGGATTGCTTCAGGCCCTATTCTGGTCCCGGGCGGCAGGCTGAGCCTGTGGTTAATTCTTCTTCCTGATGGGAAAATAGAGTGACCTGTGCCTGTCCCAACACCTAGAGCTAGTCTCTCATTGGTTCCCCCTCTTCCCGTTCATTCTCAGGACAAATTGCAACCTGTACGGAACAGGAGGTTAGAGGTGCTGATTCTCCAAGGAGGGAGATTTCTAATAAAGCGGCTGGAATGGCGAACCCGAGCACAAGGAGATGAGAAATGAGGTGCGTTTTAGAAACCTTTCCCGATCACACGGTGTACCATCTTCTGGGTTTCTCATGCATGTTTTCGATGTAGGAAGATGCCCTTGAACCTGGAGATTTGGGACCCATGGGATGGGTACCACGCAGCATTACTTTATAGGGTCTGCGTTTGCTCACCCAACCTCACCAAACCTCTCAGCCCCAAGAGTGTCCACCGTTATGTCTCAATCAGCTGTGGGTCTAGATATGGTCAATCCAGGTGGCATCACAGCCCCTGAACGACTTGTGTAAGAATTTCTCTCTCTTTCACTGTCTTTGTTTCACGGGTTTTTAAAAGTAATTGATTTTTATAATGGGGTTTACCTGCTTTTCACTGCTGTGATTTTGCCGCTTTACACCCACTTGACTCACTTACAGAGAGATATCAATGCATAGGTTTCAAGATTCTTACTAGTCAGATATATTCTGCGGCGGTGAATTGGGGGTGTTGAGTCCAATTCATTGAGCAAGGAGTAGGGCTTGTCTATTACATATTGGGTTTATGGAACGGTATCTGAGATAATTTGAAACCCTTGTTTTATGCATCACCCCACCTCACCTTTCCCTTTAAGCAGCCATAGTGTGTTTTCTAAACGTGTGACTCTATTCTGTTTTGTAATTCAGTTCAAGGGTAGCGGTTTTTACATTCCCTCTATAAGTCATATCTTATGATAAGTGTCTTTTTCTGTGTGACTTATTTCACTTAGAATCGTCGTACCTAAATCCACTCATCATGCTGCTACTAGCCTTATGACGTTGATTTCATGGCTGAGTGATATTCCATTGTACATAAGGACCACAACTTCTTTATCCATTTTTCTCTTTCCTGGGATATTTAAGGTTTAACGAAGTGGAGGTTCTTATCAACAGAGCAGCCCTAAATTTTGGGGTGCCTGTGTCTTGCTGATTTTTAGTTTTCCCAATTTATACGCCCATGAGTGGATGTGCCCTATGCTCCCTAAGCTGAGTTTTGTAGATGTTCCAGTAGACACCGTGCACTTCTCCAGAGTGGCTGTTGGCAATTTACATCCCGCCCATCAGCGTAGCCAGGCTCCCGTTTCTCCATGGCCTGTCCTGCATTTCCGGTTTTGACACTTTATTCAGCATGGCCCTTTTGACCGATGGGAAGCGAGACTCCTTTGTAGCGCTGATTTGCCTTTCCAGGTTGCTTGGTTGGCTAAAAAGGGCGTATGCGTTTTTTCCTGAATATATTCAGGAAAAAGCGCATACGCCCTTTTTGCCCAAGGGCATCATTGTCGAGGTTTTGCCGCTTTTCCTGTGCTTTAAAGGCGATTCGAATCTCCCTCCTGAAATCTGTTTCCTGCAATTCTGCCTTGCTTTCAAATCCTCTTCGTTGCCTTCCCTCAATATATTTGGGGACGAGAGTCATCATTTATAAGTCTGCAGGTTTGTGAATTGCAGTGCCCCTGAGCTCCATTTTTCAACTCGCTTTCTTGGGCGCTGGCCGCAAAAGCGCAGGATTGCTTCAGGCCCTATTCTGGTCCCGGGCGGCAGGCTGAGCCTGTGGTTAATTCTTCTTCCTGATGGGAAAATAGAGTGACCTGTGCCTGTCCCAACACCTAGAGCTAGTCTCTCATTGGTTCCCCCTCTTCCCGTTCATCCTCAGGACAAATTGCAAGCTGTACGGAACAGGAGGTTAAAGGTGCTGATTCTCCAAGGAGGGAGATTGCTAGTAAAGCGGCTGGAATGGCGAACCCGAGCACAAGGAGATGAGAAATGAGGTGCGTTTTAGAAACCTTTCCCGATCACACGGTGTACCATCTTCTGGGTTTCTCATGTATGTTTTCGATGTAGGAAGATGCCCTTGAACCTGGAGATTTGGGAACCATGGGATGGGTACCACGCAGTATTACTTTAAAGGGTCTGCGTTTGCTCACCCAACCTCACCAAAACTCTCAGCCCCAAGAGTGTCCACCCTTATGTCTCAATCAGCTGTGAGTCTAGATATGGCCAATCCAGGTGGCATCACAGCCCCTGAACGAATTTTGTAAGAATTTCTCTCTCTTTCACTGTCTTTGTTTCACGGCTTTTTAAAAGGAATTGATTTTTATAATGGGGTTTACCTGCTTTTCACTGCTGTGATTTTGCCGCTTTACACCCACTTGACCCACTTACAGAGAGTTATCAATACATAGGTTTTAAGATTCTTACTAGTCAGATATATTCTTGGGCGGTGAATAGGGGGTGTTGAGTCCAATTCATTGAGCAAGGAGTAGGGCTTGTCTATTACTTATTGGGTTTATGGAACGGTATCTGAGCTAATTTGAAACCCTTGTTTTATTCATCACCCCACCTCACATTTCCCGTTAAGCAGCCATAGTGTGTTTTCTAAACGTGTGACTCTATTCTGTTTTGTAATTCAGTTCAAGGGTAGCGGTTTTTACATTCCCTCTATAAGTGATATCTTATGAAAAGTGTCTTTTTTTGTGTGACTTATTTCACTTAGAATCGTGGTACCTAAATCCACTCATCATGCTGCTACTAGCCTTATGACGTTGATTTCATGGCTGAGTGATATTCCATTGTACATAAGGACCACAATTTCTTTATCCATTTTTCTCTTTCCTGGGATATTTAAGGTGTAACGAAGTGGAGGTTGTTGTCAACAGAGCAGCCCTAAACTTTGGGGTGCCTGTGTCTTGCTGATTTTTAGTTTTCCCAATTTATACGCCCATGAGTGGAAGTGCCCTATGCTCCCTAAGCTGAGTTTTTTAGATGTTTCAGGACACACCGTGCACTTCTCCAGAGTGGCTGTTGGCAATTTACATCCCGCCCATCAGCGTAGCCAGGCTCCCGTTTCTCCATGGCCTGTCCTGCATTTCTGGTTTTGACACTTTATTCAGCATGGCCCTTTTGACCGATGGGAAGCGAGACTTCTTTGTAGCGCTGATTTGCCTTTCCAGGTTGCTTGGTGGGCCAAAAAGGGCCTATGCGTTTTTTCCTGAATATATTCAGGAAAAAACGCATAGGCCCTTTTTGGCCAAGGGCATCATTGTCGAGGTTTTGCCGCTTTTCCTGTGCTTTAAAGGCGTTTCGAATCTCCCTCCTTAAATCTGTTTCCTGCAATTCTGCCTTGCTTTCAAATCCTCTTCGTTGCCTTCCGTCAATATATTTGTGGACGAGAGTCATCATTTATAAGTCTGCAGGTTTGTGAATTGCAGTGCCCCTGAGCTCCATTTTTCAACTCGCTTTCTTGGGAGCTGGCCGCAAAAGCGCAGGATTGCTTCACGCCCTATTCTCGTCCCAGAAGGCATGCTGAGCCTGTGGTTAATTCTTCTTCTTGAGGGGAAAATAGAGTGACCTGTGCCTGTCCCAACACCTAGAGCTAGTCTCTCATTGGTTCCCCCTCTTCCCGTTCATCCTCAGGACGAAATGCAACCTGTACGGAACAGGAGGTTAAAGGTGCTGATTCTCCAAGGAGGGAGATTGCTAATAAAGCGGCTGGAATGGCGAACCCGAGCACAAGGAGATGAGAAATGAGGTGTGTCTTAGAAACCTTTCCCGATCACACGGTGTACCATCTTCTGGGTTTCTCATGCATGTTTTCGATGTAGGAAGATGCCCTTGAACCTGGAGATTTGGGAACCATGGGATGGGTACCACGCAGTATTACTTTAAAGGGTCTGCGTTTGCTCACCCAACCTCACCAAACCTCTCAGCCCCAAGAGTGTCCACCCTTATGTCTCAATCAGCTGTGGGTCTAGATATGGTCAATCCAGGTGGCATCACAGCCCCTGAACGAATTTTGTAAGAATTTCTCTCTCTTTCACTGTCTTTCTTTCACGGGTTTTTAAAAGTAATTGATTTTTATAATGGGGTTTACCTTCTTTTCACTGCTGTGTTTTTGCCGCTTTACACCCACGTGACTCACTTACAGAGAGATATCAATGCATAGGTTTCAAGATTCTTACTAGTCAGATATATTCTTGGGCGGTGAATAGGGGGTGTTGAGTCCAATTCATTGAGCAAGGAGTAGGTCTTGTCTATTACATATTGGGTTTATGGAACGGTATCTGAGATAATTTGAAACCCTTGTTTTATGCATCACCCCACCTCACCTTTCCCGTTAAGCAGCCATAGTGTGTATTCTAAACGTGTGACTCTATTTTGTTTTGTATTTCAGTTCAAGGGTAGCGGTTTTTACATTCCCTCTATAAGTGATATCTTATGACAAGTGTCTTTTTCTGTGTGACTTATTTCACTTAGAATCGTCGTACCTAAATCCAATCATCATGCTGCTACTAGCCTTATGACGTTGATTTCATGGCTGAGTGATATTCCATTGTACATAAGGACCACAACTTCTTTATCCATTTTTCTCTTTCCTGGGATATTTAAGGTGTAACGAAGTGGTGGTGCTTGTCAACAGAGCAGTCCTAAACTTTGGGGTGCCTGTGTCTTGCTGATTTTTAGTTTTCCCAATTTATACGCCCATGAGTGGAAGTGCCCTATGCTCCCTAAGCTCATTTTTTTAGATGTTTCAGGACACACCGTGCACTTCTCCAGAGTGGCTGTTGGCAATTTACATCCCGCCCATCAGCGTAGCCAGGCTCCCGTTTCTCCATGGCCTCTCTTGCATTTCTGGTTTTGACACTTTATTCAGCATGGCCCTTTTGACCGATGGGAAGCGAGACTTCTTTGTAGCGCTGATTTGCCTTTCCAGGTTGCTTGGTTCGGCAAAAAGGGCGTATGGGTTTTTTCCTGAATATATTCAGGAAAAAACGCATACGCCCCTTTTGGTCAAGGGCATCATTGTCGAGGTTTTGCCGCTTTTCCTGTGCATTAAAGGCGATTCGAATCTCCCTCCTGAAATCTGTTTCCTGCAATTCTGCCTTGCTTTCAAATCCTCTTCGTTGCCTTCCCTCAATATATTTGTGGACTAGAGTCATCATTTATAAGTCTTCAGGTTTATGAATTGCAGTGCCCCTGAGCTCCATTTTTCAACTCGCTTTCTTGGGAGCTGGCCGCAAAAGCGCAGGATTGCTTCAGGCCCTATTCTGGTCCCAGGCGGCAGGCTGAGCCTGTGGTTAATTCTTCTTCCTGATGGTAAAATAGAGTGACCTGTGCCTGTCCCAACACCTAGAGCTAGTCTCTCATTGGTTCTCCCTCTTCCCGTTCATCATCAGGACAAATTGCAACCTGTACGGAACAGGAGGTTAAAGGTGCTGATTCTCCAAGGAGGGAGATTGCTAGTAAAGCGGCTGGAATGGCGAACCCGAGCACAAGGAGATGAGAAATGAGGTGCGTTTTAGAAACCTTTCCCGATCACACGGTGTACCATCTTCTGGGTTTCTCATGCATGTTTTCGAGGTAGGAAGATGCCCTTGAACCTGGAGATTTGGGACCCATGGGATGGGGACCATGCAGTATTACTTTAAAGGGTCTGCGTTTGCTCACCCAACCTCAGCAAACCTCTCAGCCCCAAGAGTGTCCACCCTTATGTCTCAATCAGGAGTGGGTCTAGATATGGTCAATCCAGGTGGCATCACAGCCTCTGAACGTATTTTGTAAGAATTTCTCTCTCTTTCACTGTCTTTGTTTCACGGGTTTTTAAAAGTAATTGATTTTTATAATGGGGTTTACCTGTTTTTCACTGTTGTGTTTTTGCCACTTTACACCCACTTGACTCACTTACAGAGAGATATCAATGCATAGGTTTTAAGATTCTTACTAGTCAGATATATTCTTGGGCGTTGAATAGGGGGTGTTGAGTCCAATTCACTGAGCAAGGAGTCGGTCTTGTCTATTACCTATTGGGTTTATGGAACGGTATCTGAGCTAATTTGAAACCCTTGTTTTATTCATCACCCCACCTCACCTTTCCCGTTAAGCAGCCATAGTGTGTTTCTATACATGTGACCCTGCTCTGATTTGTAATTCAGTTCAAGGGTAGCGGTTTTTACATTCCCTCTATAAGTGATATCTCATGATAAGTGTCTTTTTCTATGTGACTTATTTCACTTAGAATCATCGTACCTAAATCCACTCATCATGGTGCTACTAGCCTTATGACGTTGATTTCATGTCTGAGTGATATTCCATTGTACATAAGGACCACAACTTCTTTATCCATTTTTCTCTTTCCTGGGATATTTAAGGTGTAACGAAGTGGAGGTTCTTGTCGACAGAGCAGCCCTAAACTTTGGGGTGCCTGTGTCTTGCTGATTTTTGTTTTCCCAATTTATATGCCCATGAGTGGCAGTGCCCTATGCCCTCTAAGCTGAGTTTTTTTAGATGTTTCCGGACACACCGTACACTTCTCCAGAGTGGCTGTTGGCAATTTACATCCCGCCCATCAGCGTAGCCAGGCTCCCATTTCTCCATGGCCTGTCCTGCCTTTCTGGTTTTGACACTTTATGCAGCATGGCCCTTTTGACCGATGGGAAGCGAGACTTCTTTGTAGCGCTGATTTGCCTTTCCAGGTTGCTTGGTTGGCCAAAAAGGGCGTATGCGTTTTTTCCTGAATATATTCAGGAAAAAACGCATACGCCCTTTTTGGCCAAGGGCATCATTGTCGAGGTTTTGCCGCTTTTCCTGTGCTTTAAAGGCGATTCGAATCTCCCTCCTGAAATCTGTTTCCTGCAATTCTGCCTTGCTTTCAAATCCTCTTCGTTGCCTTCCCTCAATATATTTTTGGACGAGAGTCATCATTTATAAGTCTGCAGGTTTGTGAATTGCAGTGCCCCTGAGCTCCATTTTTCAACTCGCTTTCTTGGGAGCTGGCCGCAAAAGCGCAGGATTGCTTCAGGCCCTATTCTTGTCCCGGGCGGCAGGCTGAGCCTGCGGTTAATTCTTCTTACTGAATGGAAAATAGAGAGACCTGTGCCTTTCCCAAAACCTAGAGCTAGTCTCTCATTGGTTCCCCCTCTTCCCGTTCATCCTCAGGACAAATTAGAACCTGTACGGAACAGGAAGTTAAAGGTGCTGATTCTCCAAGGAGGGAGATTGCTAGTAAAGTGGCTGGAATGGCGAACACGAGCACAAGGAGTTGAGAAATGAGGTGCGTTTTAGAAACCTTTCCCGATCACACGGTGTACCATCTTCTGGGTTTCTCATGCATGTTTTCGATGTAGGAAGATGCCCTTGAACCTGCAGATTTGGGACCCATGGGATGGGTACCACGCAGTATTACTTTAAAGGGTCTGCGTTTGCTCACCCAACCTCACCAAACCTCTCAGCCCCAAGAGTGTCCACCCTTATGTCTCAATCAGGTGTGGGTCTATATATGGTCAATCCAGGTGGCATCACAGCCCCTGAACGAATTTTGTAAGAATTTCTCTCTCTTTCACTGTCTTTGTTTCACGGGTTTTTAAAAGTAATTGATTTTTATAATGGGGTTTAGCTGCTTTTCACTGCTGTGTTTTTGCCGCTTTACACCCACTTGACTCACTTACAGAGAGATATCAATGCATAGGTTTTAAGATTCTAACTAGTCAGGTATATTCTTGGGCGGGGAATAGGGGGTGTTGAGTCCAATTCACTGAGCAAGGAGTAGGTCTTGTCTATTACCTATTGGCTTTATGGAACGGTATCTTAGCTAATTTGAAACCATTGTTTTATGCATCACCCCACCTCACCTTTCCCGTTAAGCAGCCATAGTGTGTTTTCTAAACGTGTGACCCTGCTCTGATTTGTAATTCAGTTCAAGGGTAGCGGTTTTTATATTCCCTCTATAAGTGATATCTTATGATAAGTATCTTTTTCTGTGTGACTTATTTCACTTAGAATCGTCCTACCGAAATACACTCATCTTGCTGCTACTAGCCTTATGACGTTGATTTCATGGCTGAGTGATATTCCATTGTACGTAAGGACCACAACTTCTTTATCCATTTTTCTCTTTCCTGGGATATTTAAGGTGTAACGAAGTGGAGGTTCTTGTCGACAGAGCAGCCCTAAACTTTGGGGTGCCTGTGTCTTACTGATTTTTGTTTTCCCAATTTATATGCCCATGAGTGGCAGTGCCCTATGCCCTCTAAGCTGAGTTTTTTTAGATGATTCAGGACACACCGTACACTTCTCCAGAGTGGCTGTTGGCAATTTACATCCCGCCCATCAGCGTAGCCAGGCTCCCATTTCTCCATGGCCTGTCCTGCATTTCTGCTTTTGACACTTTATTCAGCATGGCCCTTTTGACCGATGGGAAGCGAGACTTCTTTGTAGCGCTGATTTGCCTTTCCAGGTTGCTTGGTTGGCCAAAAAGGGCGTATGCGTTTTTTCCTGAATATATTCAGGAAAAAACGCATACGCCCTTTTTGGCCAAGGGCATCATTGTCGAGGTTTTGCCGCTTTTCCTGTGCTTTAAAGGCGATTCGAATCTCCCTCCTGAAATCTGTTTCCTGCAATTCTGCCTTGCTTTCAAATCCTCTTCGTTGCCTTCCATCAATATATTTGTGGACGAGAGTCATCATTTATAAGTCTGCATGTTTGTGAATTGCAGTGCCCCTGAGCGCCATTTTTCAACTCGCTATCTTGGGAGCTGGCCGCAAAAGCGCAGGATTGCTTCAGGCCCTATTCTTGTCCCGGGCGGCAGGCTGAGCCTGCGGTTAATTCTTCTTACTGAATGGAAAATAGAGAGACCTGTGCCATTCCCAAAACCTAGAGCTAGTCTCTCATTGGTTCCCCCTCTTCCCGTTCATCCTCAGGACAAATTGCAACCTGTACGGAACAGGAAGTTAAAGGTGCTGATTCTCCAAGGAGGGAGATTGCTAGTAAAGTGGCTGGAATGGCGAACACGAGCACAAGGAGTTGAGAAATGAGGTGCGTTTTAGAAACCTTTCCCGATCACACGGTGTACCATCTTCTGGGTTTCTCATGCATGTTTTCGATGTAGGAAGATGCCCTTGAACCTGGAGATTTGGGACCCATGGGATGGGTACCATGCAGTATTAATATAAAGGGTCTGCGTTTCCTCACCCAACCTCACCAAACCTCTCAGCCGCAAAAGTGTCCACCCTTATGTCTCAATCAGCTGTGGGTCTAGATATGGTCAATCCAGGTGGCATCACAGCCCCTGAACGAATTTTGTAAGAATTTCTCTCTCTTTCACTGTCTTTGTTTCACGGGTTTTTAAAAGTAATTGATTTTTATAATGGGGTTTAGCTGCTTTTCACTGCTGTGTTTTTGCCGCTTTACACCCACTTGACTCACTTACAGAGAGATATCAATGCATAGGTTTTAAGATTCTTACTAGTCAGGTATATTCTTGGGCGGGGAATAGGGGGTGTTGAGTCCAATTCACTGAGCAAGGAGTAGGTCTTGTCTATTACCTATTGGCTTTATGGAACGGTATCTTAGCTAATTTGAAACCCTTGTTTTATGCATCACCCCACCTCACCTTTCCCGTTAAGCAGCCATAGTGTGTTTTCTAAACGTGTGACCCTGCTCTGATTTGTAATTCAGTTCAAGGGTAGCGGTTTTTATATTCCCTCTATAAGTGATATCTTATGATAAGTATCTTTTTCTGTGTGACTTATTTCACTTAGAATCGTCCTACCTAAATCCACTCATCTTGCTGCTACTAGCCTTATGACGTTGATTTCATGGCTGAGTGATATTCCATTGTACATAAGGACCACAACTTCTTTATCCATTTTTCTCTTTCCTGGGATATTTAAGGTGTAACGAAGTGGAGGTTCTTGTCAACAGAGCAGCCCTAAACTTTGGGGTGCCTGTGTCTTGCTGATTTTTAGTTTTCCCAATTTATACGCCCATGAGTGGAAGTGCCCTATGCTCCCTAAGCTGAGTTTTTTAGATGTTTCAGGACACACCGTGCACTTCTCCAGAGTGGCTGTTGGCAATTTACATCCCGCCCATCAGCGTAGCCAGGCTCCCGTTTCTCCATGGCCTCTCTTGCATTTCTGGTTTTGACACTTTATGCAGCATGGCCCTTTTGACCGATGGGAAGCGAGACTTCTTTGTAGCGCTGATTTGCCTTTCCAGGTTGCTTGGTTGGCCAAAAAGGGCGTATGCGTTTTTTCCTGAATATATTCAGGAAAAAACGCATACGCCCTTTTTGGTCAAGGGCATCATTGTCGAGGTTTTGCCGCTTTTCCTGTGCATTAAAGGCGATTCGAATCTCCCTCCTGAAATCTGTTTCCTGCAATTCTGCCTTGCTTTCAAATCCTCTTCGTTGTTTTCCCTCAATATATTTGTGGACTAGAGTCATCATTTATAAGTCTGCAGGTTTGTGAATTGCAGTGCCTCTGAGCTCCATTTTTCAACTCGCTTTCTTGGGAGCTGGCCGCAAAAGCACAGGATTGCTTCAGGCCCTATTCTGGTCCCAGGCGGCAGGCTGAGCCTGTGGTTAATTCTTCTTCCTCATGGGAAAATAGAGTAGCATGTGCCTGTCCCAACACCTAGAGCTAGTCTCTCTTTGGTTCCCACTCTTCCCATTCATCCTCAGGACAAATTGCAACCTGTACGGAACAGGAGGTTAAAGGTGCTGATTCTCCAAGGAGGGAGGTTGCTAGTAAAGTGGCTGGAATGGCTATCCCGAGCAGTAGGAGATGAGAAATTAGGTGCGTTTTAGAATCCTTTCCCGATCACACCGTGTATCATCTTCTGGGTTTCTCATGCATGTTTTCGATGTAGGAAGATGCCCTTGAACCTGGAGATTTGGGACCCGTGGGATGGGTACCACGCAGTATTACTTTAAAGGGTGTGCGTCTCCTCACCCAACCTCACCAATCCTCTCTGCCCCAAGAGTGTCCAGCCTTATGTGTAACCCAGCCGTGGGTCTAGATATGGTCAATCCAGGTTGCTTCACTGCCCCTGAACGAAATTTTTACTAATTTCTCTCTCTTTCATTTTATTTGTTGGGTTTTTTTTTGTAATTTATTTTTAGATTGGGGTTTAGCTGATTTTCACTGCTGTGTTTATGCTGCTTTACACCCACTTGACTCACTTACAGAGAGATATCAATACATAGGTTTTAAGATTCTTACTAGTCAGATATATTCTTGTGCCGTGAATAGGGAGTGTTGAGTCCAGTTCTCTGAGCAAGGGGTAGGACTTGTCTATTACATATTGGGTATATGGAACCGTGTCTGAGCTAATTTGAAACCCTTGTTTTATGCATCACCCCACCTCACCTTTCCCGTTAAGCAGCCATAGTGTGTTTTCTAAACATGTGACTCTGTTCTGTTTTGTAATTCAGTTCAAGTGTAGCTGTTTTTACATTCCCTGTATAAGTGATATCTTATGATAAGTATCTTTTTCTGTGTGACTTATTTCACTTAGAAACATTGTACTTGAATCCACTCATCATGCTGCTATTAGCCGTATGACATTGATTTCATGGCTGAGTGGTATTCCATTGTACATATTAGCACAACTTCTTTATCCATTTTTCTCTATCCTGGCATATTAATGGTGTACTGAAATGGAGGTTCTTGTAAACAGAGCAGCCCTAAACTTTGGGGTACCTGTGTCTTTTTGATTTTTATTTTTCCCAGTTTATACGCCCATGAGTGGAAGTGCCCTATGCTCTCTAGCTGTGTTTTTTAGATGTTTTAGGAAACACCATACACTTCTCCAGAGTGGCCGTTGGCAAATTACATCCCGCCCATCAGCCTAACAAGGCTCCCTTTTCTCCCTGGCCTGTCCTGCATTTCTGGGTTTTACACTCTTTTAGAATGGCCCTTTTGAACCCTGGGAAGTGAGACTTCTTTGTAGTGCTCATTTGCATTTCTGGCTTGCTTGGTCGGTGAAAAAAGGCGTATGCCTTTTTTCCTGAGTATATTCAGGAAAAAATGTGTTCGCCCTCTTTGGCCAAGGGCATCATTGTCCACGTTTTACCGCTTTTCATGTGCTTTAAAGGCGATTCGAATCTACCTCCTGAAATTTGTTTCCTGCAATTCTGCCTTGCTTTCAAATCGTCTTTGTTGCCTTCCCTCAATATATTTTTGGACGAGAGTGATCATTTATAATTCTGCATGTTTGTGAATTGCAGTGCCCCTGAGCTCCATTTTTAAACTCGCTTTTTTGTGAGCTGGCTGCAAAACCGCAGGATTCCTTTAGGCCTTATACTGGTTCCGTGGGGCAGGCTGAGCCTGTGTTTAATTCTTCTTTCTGATTTGAAATTAGAGTGACCTGTGCCTGTCTGAACATCTAGGGCTTGTCTCTCATTGTTTCTCCTCCTTCCCCTTCATCCTCTGGACAAATTCCAAAGTCTGTGCAACAGGATGTTGAAGGTGCTGACATCCTCAAGTGTGGAGAATGTTAGGAAAGAGGCTGGAGGGGTTAACCCGACAACCAGGGGATTAGGAGATGAGGTGCCTTTTCCAAAATCTTCCTGATCCAACCGTGTACCATCTTCTGGGTGTCACAGGCATGTTTTAGCTGTAGGAAAGCTCCCATGTATGTAAGGAGAACACCAGGGATTTTTTCAAATCAGTGTCTCCCCGAACCCCAATCTTGGGAATTTTTAAGCTACTGGTACATGTATGTTCATTAAGGGACTGGGCTGTAGGCAGAGTCCGAACTTTAGAGGATTGAAGTCTTCATGGTCAGAAACGCTCACCATCGGCCTCCTTTAGTTTCCATTTTATCTGTAGTTGATAGATGATGTCGATATAGATATCTATTGTTTTTCAGATTATTTCCCCTTAGGGGTTATTACAAAATATTGAGTATAGTTCCCTGTGCTATACAGCAGTTTCTTGTTGATGATATATTTTATACATAGCAGTGTGTATATGTTAATCCGAAACTGTTAATTTATCCCTCCTCCCACCTTTCCCCTTTGGTAATAAAAAAATACAAGATTTTATACTTCTCAGAAATCTAGGAGCTGAAAGAGAGGTATCATTTTCAATGGAAAATCATTCAAAACAAGATTGAAACTTCAGCCAAGATTAGTAGATCCACATCCTTGGAAAGAAATCACTGCATTTCTCTAATGTTGACCTGACAAATACGACAAACCCCTCCACTGAACTTGCTTATAATAAAGTGATGGAAATATCAAATGGAAGTGTTAGAAATACCTTATTTTACACGAGCCTTATACACTGCTCTATGTTAACTACAGTTTGGCTGACACATCTGTTCATTGAAGTTACAATATTTGGCTCACACATATGTTCATTGAAGTTACAATATTTGGCTCACACATCTGTTCATTGAAGTTACAATGTTCTCAAATTCTGTTACTGATCCTGCAGAGTCGGCCCCAACAAGGGTCCCCCTGCCCAGTGTCATTGGAGCCAACAGATCGAGACTGAGTTTGGTTCAGAAGCAAAGGAAAACTTTATATTTTGATCAGAGAATGGAGAGGTGAGAGCGTGCGCTCCCCCGCGGGCTGTGGGCCGGGCTGCTGTGTAGGGATCCCGTCAGCGTCAGCAGGAGGGATGGGGCGGAGCTCTCGAGGTCTGGGTTGGCTGGAGCTCAGGCTCTATGTGGCGGAGTCTGCACAGGGCCCCGAGAGCTGAGGTGTCGGCCCAGCCATTTTGCACTAGGAAATCGGGTCTGAAGTGCCAGGTGTGGGACCTCTGCCTGTGGAAACCTAGGAACAAGTGAAATTAGAAAAAGCACAAAGGAAAAAAAGGTTAGACTTTATTTTATTGCCCAGATTCTATTTTTATCTCCCAGGAATTTTTAATGGGCTTTGCCGGTGACAAACCCCTCCTCTGCCTCTTGTCCCATTCCACATTCTTGGGGCGCTGAGGGTGCAGACACCTCTTCTGTAAATGCTTCGTGCTGAGTTGGGTATCCTCATACCCGGGGGAGGGGCAGGACTTCTCCCCAGCAGCCTCCAGGTGAGGTTGATTGTCCCGAGGCCTCCTCCCTCACTGCTCGTCTGCTTGAGCACCAGCGTTGGAAGTTTTATAGATTCTAATGACCTTTAAGGGTCCAGGAAAGAGATGCACAGGGACGCTGGGGGGGCCGGTTTTACCCTGCTCCACATTGGTTCGGCCCCCTTAGGCTGACGGTTTCTGCCAGCCTAGATGCTCTGACCAGTAGTCTGTGCTTTCTTCAGTTAGGCCACTGAATTAACGTACAAACAGCACCAGGTTTCAGAGCCCTGCCTGCTCAACTCCCAGACAGTCCAGGGCCGGTGGTGATCCAGGACCATGATGGCCACTCAGTCACCGCCCTTTTGAAGTAACCAGGAGTACATCTGGTCTCATTGGCCGCCGTCACCGTGGTGTCTGTAGGCTTTTCTATGGTGGCAGCGTTATTTACGGGTCCCCTGCCAGGTTTATTAGCTCCGCTCTGGGTGCAGTAAGTCCTGCAAGCAATAGTCTGTTCCTTTGGGGCACACTCTTGTGGTTTTCTGAGAGAAGCTCCAGGTCAAGTGATGGTCACATGAGTCGTCATGGGGGCCTTTTGTCCCAGGTTGTCTCTCTGGAGGTTGGAGTTGGAGGGCCTCCTCACTCGAGGTCATTGTGCCCACGGAGCGATCCCTGCAACTTCAGGGCATGGTGGGTGTTTAGGATCACCAAGTGGCGTCCTTTACCCTTAGGAGGGAGCTGGCCTTGCGGGCTGCTCATTTCCAGGTTTTTAGATACCCCCAGTATCCTGGTCGGATGGGGTGGCTGGCCAATGCCTGGAGGGCATTCTTGCGTTGTTCCATTTCAAGTGGTCCCAGTTTTGACACTAAAACTCCAAGGGCGATTCGCCTTCGACAAGGAATGTAAAGGTCAAAGGGTTTAGCTAAATTAGGGAGGTCCAGGGCAAGGGTCTGAATTGACTGCTCTTTCCATTCTTGAAAGGCCGCTTCTGGATTCTATTCAAAAGGATCATCATCTTTTCCTTTCAGTGTTTCATATAGAGGCCCAGGTATTAGACTGTAGTTAGGGATCCAGATGCAGCAAACCCCAGTCTCCCCAGGAACCCCTAAGCTGTCTTCTAGTTTTAGGAAGGGTGAGGCTGCAAATGGCTTCTTCCCTTTCCTGGGATGGGCTTCTCCGATCTTCTGTGAGAATGAAGCCCAGGCAGGTCACCTTAGTCTGTGATATTTGAGCCTTTTTCTTGGACACCTTCTATCTTTTATTGGCTAGGTAGTCCAGAGGCCTCCTTAGTAGGGCTGGCGATCAGAATGTCGTCTGCATATTTTTTTAAAAGTTATTTATTTATTATTTATGGCTGTGTTGTGTCTTTGTTTCTGTGCGAGGGCTTTCTCTAGTTGCGGCAAGCGGGGGCCACTCTTCATCGCGGTGCGCGGGCCTCTCACTATCGCAGCCTCTCTTATTGTGGAGCACAGGCTCCAGAAGCGCAGGCTCAGTAATTGTGGCTCATGGGCCTAGTTGCTCCGCGGCATATGGGATCTTCTCAGACCAGGGCTCGAACCTGTGTCCCCTGCATTGCCAGGCAGATTCTCAACCACTGCGCCACCAGGGAAGCCCAGAATGTCGTCTGCATATTGAAGGAGGGTTCACTTCTCCAGAGGTAGATCTTTTAGGGTTTTAGCTAACGTTTCCCCAAAGATGGTGTGGGAATTTTTGAACCCCTGGGGCAGGACGGCCAAGCAGTATTGTTTTTGTTGTATGTTGAGTCCTGCCACTCACAGCCAAAATTTCTTGTGACTCTGGGACTAATGGAATACAGAAAAAGGCATCATTGAAGTCTAATACAGAATACCATGTCCTGGTGGATGGTAGAATGGCCAGCAGGGTGTAGGAATTAGGAACTACTGGATGTATATCCTCTGTGGCTTCACTGACTGTCCTGGCGTCCTTTACCAGGTCCCCAGCAGCCCACGGGGCTCTCATTGTCAGGCCCCTCCCAGGATATGGAGCTCACCTGGGCAGGTACCCAGCAGCCCACGGGGCTCTCGTGGTCAGGCCCCTCCCAGGATATGGAGCTCACCTGGGCAGGTACCCAGCAGCTCACGGGGCTCTCGTGGGCAGGCCCCTACCAGGATATGGAGCTCACCTGGGCAGGTACCCAGCAGCTCACGGGGCTCTCGTGGGCAGGCCCCTCCCTGGATATGGAGCTCCCTTGGACAGGTACCCCGGCAGAGCTGGGCACACAGGAACCGTGCACATAGCCCTCATTGCAGAGCACCGCCAGCACACCTGTCGCTCAGAGCTGACACAGAGCACCTCAGAGCAGGGCTTGAACTAACAAACAGCAGCTCCGACATGTCTGTGACCCTAGGCTTCACTCTGTGCAGCCTCCCTCCACCTGGTCTTCCAGGGGCTTCCACTGCAGCCGGGGCACCAGGCATCTGTCTCCACCCACCAACCCTCCTCTCCCTGACTCCTGGGTTCCTCTCATTAGGAGAGGGTCTTCTTGAAGTTGTCTTCCACTCATGGACCAGATAAAATGATTGGAAAACAAGCCAGGGCTGCCACCCCTTGTCTATCCTGACTCTCGGGACCCTACACCTGTTCCTTGGATCTGGCCGGTGCAGCAAGGCCCATTATCTGCAACTCTGAGCCCCTGAGGGGCGAGGATTGGCTGACCTGGGCAGCCTGACCTGGCCGGCCAGCCCTTCCCAGGTGTGCCTGGGTTGAGGTCAATATAAACACCCCTCCAGGCAGCAAAAGCCTCTGCAGCTGTGCCTGACGCCATATTCTCTGCCCCGTCAGCAGTCTCGGGGTTGTGCTGGTGGGAGGGAGTAGGGCCCAGGGCTCTATGAGTGGCCCCGTGTGAGTGGGGCTCTGCTGGACTTTCTGCAGGAGTTGCCGGGCTGCCACCTGCTAAAGAAGATGATGTGTCACCCATACCTGCTGCTGGAATTTCTCCCCGGGCAGAGGTGAGGAAGGAAAAAAGCAGTGGGGACCGGGACAGGAGGGGTACCTCAGTCAGGGAAATGGAAAGCTTCCAGAAGAGCGCCCGGGGCCAGGACCATCCTGGCTGGCCTGCAGGCACCAAGTCGGCCTGCGTGCTGTCGCTGGTGTGACTCCAAGCCCTTTCCTCTAGGCTTTAAAGTCTTTGCACACATTCAGGTGTTTTACCTGGGAAGGGTGGGAAAAGTTCAGCAGCAGCTGGCCTGAGGCTCAGCTCACGTTTACTCAGAGACACCTCCTCACGGTCCCCCAGCTTTGCAATGAGGACGCTCCTTGCGGGGGAGCTGCTGGCTGCATGGGAGACGATTCCCCACCTCTGACTAACTTCAGAATGTTTACCACTGGAGCAAGTGCCCTGATAGGGTTTTCCTCTGTATGATCAGTGGGTTCTGTTTTTTTTTTCTTTTTTGGTTCAAGGTAGGTTTTATTCCTCTTTTTGTATTTATGGATATAAGCATGGGAATAATTCATTCATATAAATACGTCTATGGGAAGGACAGAACGTTTTTTTGTGTTTTATGTTTTTAAATATTATTTTATAATTTTTAAATTTTATTTTATTCATTTTTTTATACAGCAGGCTCTTATTGGTTATCTATTTTATACATATAAGTGTATATATGTCAATCCCAGGCTCGCAATTCATCCCACCACCACCACCCTGCCACTTTCCCCCCTTGGTGACCATACATTTGTTCTCTACATCTGTGTCTCTATTTCTGCCTTGCAAACCAGTTCATCTGTACCATTTTTCTAGGTTCCACATGTATGCGTTAATATACGATATTTGTTTTTCTTTTTCTGACTTACTTCACTCTGTATGACAGTCTCTAGATCTATCCATGTCTTTACAAGTGACCCAATTTCATTCCTTTTTATGACTGAGTAATATTCCATTTTATATATGTACCACATATTTTCCATTTGTCTATCTATGGGCATTTAGGTTGCTTCCATGACCTGGCTATTGTAAATAGTGCTGCAATGAACATTGTGGTGAATGTGTCTTTTTGAATTATGGTTTTCTCTGGGTATATGCCCAGTAGTGGGATTGCTGGGGCATATGGTAATTCTATTTTTAGTTTTTTAAGGAACCTCCATACTGTTCTCCACAGTGACTGTATCAATTTACATTCCCACAAATAGTGTAAGAGGGTTCCCTTTTCTCCACACCCTCTCCAGCATTTTTTGTTTGTAGATTTTCTGATGATGCCCATTCTAACTTGTGTGAGGTAATACCTCATTGTAGTTTTGGTTTATATTTCTCTAATAATTAGTGATGTTGAGCAGCTTTTCATGTGCTTCTTGGCCATCTGTATGTCTTCTTGGGACAAATGTCTATTTACGACATCTGCCCATTTTTGGATTGGGTTGTTTGTTTTTTTTACTGTTGAGCTGCATGAGCTGTTTATATATATTGGAGATTAATCCTTTGTCCATTGATTCGTTTGCAAATATTTTCTCCCATTCTGAGGGTTGTCTTTTCGTCGTCTTTGTAGTTTCCTTTGCTTTCCAAAAGGTTTTAGGTTTCATTTGCTCCCATTTGTTTATTTTTGTTTTTTATTCCATTACTCTAGGAGGTGGATCAAAAAAGATTTTGCTGTGATTTATGTCAAAGAATATTCTTCCTATGTTTTCCTCTATGAGTTTTATAGTGTCCGGTCTAACATTTCGGTCTCTAATCCATTTTGAGTTTATTTTTTGTGTATGGTGTTAGGGAGTGTTCTAATTTCATTCTTTTACGTGTAGTTGTCCATTTTTCCCAGCACCACTTATTGAAGAGACTGTCTTTTCTCCATTGTATATCCTTGCCTCCTTTGTCATAGATTAGTGGACCATAGGTGTGTAGGTTTGTCTCTGGGCTTTCTTTTTTTTTTTCTTTTACATCTTTATTGGAGTATAATTGCTTTACAATTGTGTGTCAGTTTCTGCTGTATGAAAAAGTGAATCAGCTATACGTATACATATAACACCATATCCCCTCCCTCTTGCACTTCCCTCTCACTCCCTTATCCCACCCCTTTAGGTGGTCACAAAGCACCGAGCTGATCTCCCTGTGCTATGTGGCTGCTTCCCAGTAGCTATCAATTTTACATTTGGTAGTGTATATATGTCCATACCACTCTCTCACTTTGTCCCAGCTTACCCTTCCCCCTCCCCGTGTCCTCAAGTCCTTTCTCTATGTCTGTGTCCTTAATCCTTTCCTGCCCCTAGGTTCTTCATAAACTTTTTTCTTTTAGATTCCATATATATGTGTTAGCATACGGTATTTGTTTTTCTCTTTCTGACTTACTTCACTCTGTAGGACAGACTCTAGATCCATCCACCTCACTACAAATAACTCAATTTCGTTTCTTTTTATGGCTGAATAATGTTCCATTGTATATATGTGCCACATCTTCTTTATGCAGTTATGTGTTGATGGACACTTAGGTTGCTTCCATGTCCTGGCTATTGTAAATAGAGCTACAATGAACATTGTGGTACATGACTCTTTTTGAATTATGGTTTTCTCAGGGTAAATGTCCAGTAGTGGGATTGCTGAGTTGTACGGTTTTTCTATTTTTAGTTTTTAAGGAACCCCCATACCGTTCTCCCTAGTAGCTATATCAATTTACATTCCCACCAACAGTGCAAGAGGGTTCCCTTTTTTCCAATAAATGCCTCTCCAGCATTTACTGTTTGTAGATTTTTTGATGACGGCCATTCTGACTGGTGTGAGGTGATATCTCACTGTAGTTTTGATTTGCATTTCTCTAATGATTAGTGATGTTCAGCATCCTTTCATGTGTTTGTTGGGAAACTGTATATCTTCTTTGTAGAAATGTCTATTTAGGTCTTCTGCCCATTTTTGGATTGGGTTGTTTGGTTTTGTGATATTGAGCTACATGAGCTGCTTTTTGGAGATTAATCCTTTGCCATTTGCTTCATTTGAAAATATTTTCTCCCATTCTGATGGTTGTCTTTTCATCTTGCTTATGTTTTCCTTTGCTGTGCAAAAGATTTTAAGTTTCATTAGGTACCATTTTTTAAATTTTTGTTTTTATTTCCATTTCCCTAGAAGGTGGGTCAAAAAGGATCTTGCTGTGATTTATGTCATAGACAGTTCTGCTTATGTTTTCCTCTAAGAGTTTTATAGTGGCTGGTCTTACATTTAGGTCTCTAATCCATTTTGAGTTTATTTTTGTGTATGGTGTTAGGGAGAGTTCTAATTTCATTCTTTTACATGTAGCTGTCCAGTTTTCCCAGCACCACTTACTGAAGACACTGTCTTTTCTCCATTGTATACCCTTGCCTCCTTTGTCATAGATTAGTTAACCATATGTACGTGGGTTTATCTCTGTGCTTTCTATCCTGTTCTATTAATCTCTATTTCTGTTTTTGTGTCAGTACCATATCATCTTGATTACTGTAGCTTTGTAATATAGTCTGAAGTCTGGAAGTCTGATTACTCCAGCTCTTTTTTTTTTCCCCTCAAGGCTGCTTTGGCTATCCGGGGTCTTTTGTGTCTCCCTACAAATTTTAAGATTTTTTTTCTAGTTCTGTAGAAAATGCCAAAGGTATTTTGATAGGGATTGCATTTAATCTGTAGATTGCTTTGGGTAGTATAGTCATTTTCACAATATTGATTCTTCTAATCCAAGAACATGGTATATGTCTCCGTCTGTTTATATCATCTTTGATTTCTTTCATCAGTGTCGTATAGTTTTCTGAGTACAGGTCTTTTACTTCCTTAGGTAGGTTTATTCCTAGGTAGTTTATTCTTTTTGTTGCAGTGGTAATGGGATTGTTTCCTTAATTTCTCTTTCTGTTCTTTCATTGTTAGTGTATAGGAATGCAAGCAATTTCTGTGCATTAATTTTGTATCCTGCAACTTTACCAAATTCATTGATTAGCTCCAGTGGTTTTCTGGTGGCATCTTTAGGATTCTCTACCTATGATATGATGTCATCTGCAAACAGTGACAATTTTACTTCTTCTTTTCCTTTTTGTATTCCTTTTATTTCTTTTTCTTCTCTGATTGCCATGGCTAGGACTTCCAAAACTATGTTGAATAGTAGTGGTGAGAGTGGACATCCTCGTCTTGTTCCTGATCTTAGAGGAAACGCTTTCAGTTTTTCACCATTGAGAATGCTGTTTGCTGTGGGTTTGTCATATATGGCCTTTATAAGGTTGAGGTAGTTTCCCTCTATGCCCACACTCTGCAGAGTTTTTATCATAAATGGATGTTGAATTTTCTCAAAATCTTTTCCTGCATCTATTGAGATGATCATATGGTTTTATTCTACAATTTGTTAATATGGTGTATCACATTGATTTGTGTATATTGAAGAATCCTTGCATCCCTGGGATAAACCCCACTTGATCATGGTGTATGATCCTTCTAACGTGTTGTTCAATTCTGTTTGCTAGTATTTTGTTGAGGATTTTTACATCTATATTCATCAGTGATATTGGTCTATAATTTATTTTCCTTGTAGTATCTTTGTCTGGTTTTGGTATCAGGGTGATGGTGGTCTCATAGAATGAGTTTGGGAGTGTTCCTTCCCCTGCAATTGTTTTGAAGAATTTGAGAAGGTTGGGTGCTAGCTCTTCTCTAAATATTTGATAGAATTCACCTGTGATGCCATCTGGTTCTGGACTTTTGTTTGTTGGAAGATTTTTAATCACAGTTTCAATTTCATTGCTTATGATAGGTTTGTTCACATTCTCTATTTCTTCCTGATTCAGTCTTGGAAAGTTATCCCTTTCTAAGAATTTGTCCATTTCTTCCAGGTTGTCCATGTTATTGGCATAGAGTTCCTTGTAGTAGTCTCTTAGGATGCTTTGTATTCCTGTGGTGTCTGTTGTAACTTCTCCTTTTTCACTTCTAATTTTGTTGATTTGAGTCCTCTACCTCTTTTTCTTGGGTCTGGCTAAAGGCTTATCATTTTTGTTTATCTTCTCAAAGAACCAGCTTTTAGTTTTATTGATCTTTGCTTTCATTTTCTTTGTTTCTATTCCATTTATTTCTGCTCTGATCTTTATGATTCCTTTCCTTCTACTAACTTTGGGTTTTGTTCTTCTTTCTCTAGTTCCTCTAGGTGTAAGGTTAGATTGTTTATTTGAGATTTTTCTTGTTTCTTGAGGTAGGCTTGTATTGCTATAAACTTCCCTCTTGAACTGCTTTTGCCGCATCCCATAGGTTTTGGATCATCGTGGTTTGTTGTCATTTGTCTCTAGGTAGTTTTTGATTTCCTCTTTTATTTCTTCAGTGATCTCTTGGTTATTTAGTAACGTATTGTTTAGCCACCATGTTTTTTGTTTTTTACAGATTTTCCCCTGTAATTGATTTCTAATCTCATAGCATTGTGGTCGGAACAGCTGCTTGATATGATTTCAGTTTTCTTTAATTTACTGAGGCTTTTTTGTGACCCGAGATGTGATCTATCCTGGAGAATGTTCTGTGTGCAGTTGAGAAGAACGTGTAATCTGCTCTTTTTGGATGGAATGTCCTATAAATATCAGTTAACTCTATCTGGTCTATTGTGTCATTTAAAGCTTGTGTTTCCTTATTAATTTTCTTTCTGGATGATCTCCACTGGTGTAAGTGAGCTGTTAAAGTCCCCCACTATTATTGTGTTACTGTCGATTTCCTCTTTTATAGCTGTTAGCAGTTGCCTTATATATTGAGGTGCTCCTATGTTGGGTACATATATATTTATAATTGTTATATCTTCTTCTTGGATTCATCCCTTGACCGTTATATAGTATCTTTCCTTGTCTCTTGTAACATTCTTTATTTTAAAGTCTATTTTATCTGATATGAGTATTGCTACTCCAGCTTTCTTTTGATTTTCATTTGCATAGAATATATTTTTCCATCACCTCACTTTCAGTCTGTATGTGTCCCTAGGTCTGAAATGGGTCTCTTGTAGACAGCATATATATAGGTCTTGTTTTTGTATCCATTCAGAGAGGCTGTGTCTTTTGGTTGGAACATTTAGTCCATTCATGTTTAAGGTAATTATTGATATGTATATTACTATTTTCTTAATTGTTACGGGTTTGTCTTGTTGGGTCCTTTTCTTCTCTTGTGTTTCCCACTTAGAGAATTTCCTTTAGCATTTGGTGTAGAGCTGGTTTCATGGTGCTGAATTCTCTTAGCTTTTGCTTGTCTGTAGGACTTTTGATTTATCTGTGAAATCTGAAAGAGATCCTTGCTGGGTGGAGTACTCTTGGTTGTCGGTTCTTCCCTTTCATCACTTTAAATTTATCATGCCACTCCCTTCTGGCTTGTAGATTTTCTGCTGAGAAATCAGCTGTTATGGGAGTTCCCTTTTATGTTATTTATCATTTTTCCCTTGTTGCTTTCAATAATTTTTCTTTGTCTTTAATTTTTGTCAATTTGGTTACTATGTGTCTTGGCATTTTTCTCCTTTGATTTATCCTGCCTGGGACTCTCTGCGCTTCGTGGACTTGGGTGGCTATTTCTTTTCCCATGCTAGGGAAGTTTTTGACTATAATCTCTTCAAATATATTCTTGCGACCTTTCTCTCTCTCTTCTCCTTCTGGGACCCCTATATTGTGAATGTTGTTGCATTTAATGTTGTCCCAGAGGACTCTTAGGGTGTCTTCATTTATTTTCATTCTTTTTCTTTATTCTGTTCCATGGCAGTGATTTCCACCTTTCTGTCTTCCAGGTCACTTATCCGTTCTTCTGCCACAGTTATTCTGCTACTGATTCCTTCTAGTGTATTTTTCATTTCAGTTATTATATTATTCACCTCTGTTTGTTTGTTCTTTAATTCTTCTAGGTGTTTGTCCCTTAATTCTTCTAGGTCTTTGTTAAGCATTTCTTGCATCTTCTCGATCTTTGCCTCCATTCTTTTTTTTTTAATTTTTTTTTTACGTTTTTTTTTAAAACATCTTTATTGAAGTATAATTGCTTCACAATGGTGTGTTAGTATCTGCTTTATAACAAAGTGAATCAGCTACACATATACACACGTTCCCATATCTCCTCCCTCCCGCATTTCCCTCCCTCCCACCCTCCCCATCCCACCCCCCCAGGTGGTCACAAAGCACCGAGGTGATCTCCCTGTGCTATGTGGCTGCTTCCCACTAGCCATCTATTTAACATTTGGTAGTGTATATATGTCCATGACACTCTGTCACCCTGTCACATCTCACCCCTCCCCCTCCCCATATCCTCAAGTCCATTCTTTAGTAGGTCTATGTCTTTATTCCCATCTTGCCACTAGGTTCTTCATGACCTTTTTTTTTCCCTTATATTCCATATATATGTGTTAGCATACTGTATTTGTTTTTCTCTTTCTGACTTACTTCACTCTGTATGACAGACTCTAACTCCATCCACTTCATTACAAATACCTCCATTTCATTTCTTTTTATGGCTGAGTAATATTCCATTGTATATATGTGCCACAACTTCTTTATCCATTCATCCAATGATGGACACTTAGGTTGCTTCCATGTCCTGGCTATTGTAAATAGAGCTGCAATGAACATATTGGTACATGACTCTTTTTGAATTATGGTTTTCTCAGGGTATATGCCCAGTAGTGGGATTGCTGGGTCGTATGGTAGTTCTATTTTTTAGTTTTTTAAGGAACCTCCATACTGTTCTCCATAGTGGCTGTATCAATTTACATTCCCACCAACAGTGCAAGAGTGTTCCCTTTTCTCCACACCCTCTCCAGCATTTATTGTTTCTAGATTTTTTGATGATGGCCATTCTGACCGGTGTGAGATGATACCTCATTGTAGTTTTGATTTGCATTTCTCTAATGATTAATGATGTTGCGCATTCTTTCATGTGTCTGTTGGCCATCTGTATATCTTCTTTGGAGAAATGTCTATTTAGGTCTTCTGCCCATTTTTGGATTGGGTTGTTTGTTTTTTTGTTATTGAGCTGCATGAGCTGCTTGTAAATCTTGGAGATTAATCCTTTGTCATTTGCTTCATTTGCAAATATTTTCTCCCATTATGAGGGTTGTCTTTTGGTCTTGTTTATGGTTTCCTTTGCTGTGCAAAAACTTTTAAGTTTCATTAGGTCCCATTTGTTTATTTGTGTTTTTATTTCCATTTCTCTAGGAGGTGGGTCAAAAAGGATCTTGCGGTGATGTATGTCATAGAGTGTTCTGCCTATGTTTTCCTCTAAGAGTTTGATAGTGTCTGGCTTTACACTTAGGTCTTTAATCCATTTTGAGTTTATTTTTCTGTATGGTGTCAGGGAGTGTTCTAATTTCATACTTTTACATGTACCTGTCCAATTTTCCCAGCACCACTTATTGAAGAGGCTGTCTTTTCTCCACTGTATATGCTTGCCTCCTTTATCAAAGATAAGGTGACCATATGTGCGTGGGTTTATCTCTGGGCTTTCTATCCTGTTCCATTGATCTATATTTCTGTTTTTGTGCCAGTACCAAACTGTCTTGATTACTGTAGCTTTGTAATATAGTCTGAAGTCAGGGAGCCTGATTCCTCCAGCTCCATTTTTCATTCTCAAGATTGCTTTGGCTATTCGGGGTCTTTTGTGTCTCCATACAAATTGTGAAATTTTTTGTTCTAGTTCTGTGAAAAATGCCAGTGGTAATTTGATAGGGATTGCATTGAATCTGTAGATTGCTTTGGGTAGTAGAGTCATTTTCACAATGTTGATTCTTCCAATCCAAGAACATGGTATCTCTCTCCATCTATTTGTATCATCTTTAATTTCTTTCATCAGTGTCCTATAATTTTCTGCATACAGGTCTTTTGTCTCCTTAGGTAGGTTTATTCCTAGATATTTTATTCTTTTTGTTTTTGCCTCCATTCTTTTGCCAAGGTCTAGGATCATCTTCACTATCTTTATTCTGATTCTTTTTCTGGAAGGTTCCCTATCTCCACCTCATTTCGTTTTTTTTCTGGGGTTTTATCTTGTTCCTTGATCTGGTATAAAGTCCTCTGCCTTTTCATTTTGTGTATCTTTCTGTGAATGTGGTTTTCCTTCCACAGGCTTCAGAATTGTAGTTCTTCTTCCTTCTGCTGTCTGCTCTCCAGTGGATGAGTCTGTCTTAGAGGCTTGTGCGAGCTTCCTGATGGGAGGGACTGGTGGTGGGTAGAGCTGGGTGTTGCTTTGTTGGGCAGAGCTTTAATCTGCTTGTCTGCGGATTAAATAAAACTTTAATAAAAAGTTTAATCCGCTTGTCTGCTGATCCATGGGGCTGGGTTCCCTCCCCGTTGGTTGTTTGGCCTGAGGCAACCCAGCACTGGAGCCTACCTTGCTCTTGGTGGGGCTAATGGCGGACTCTGGGAGGGCTCACACCAAAGAGTATTTCCCAGAACTTCTGCTACCAGTGTCGTTGTCATCACAGTGAGCCACAGCCACAGCCACCACCTGCCTCTGCAGGAGGCCCTCTAAAACTATCAGGTAGTTCTGGTCATTCTCCTACGGGGTCACTGCTCCTTCCCCTGGGCCCTGATGTGCACACTACTTTGTGTGTGCCCTCCAAGAGTGGAGTATCTGAGTGGAGTTGAGACTCTGAGACTCTGCGTGGAGTCGCACAGACTCTGGGTCCCGTGAAGCTTCGATGTTTTGTGGTTCTAGAAATCCTATAGGAGACGGTCCACAGCAGGTGAAGCTAATGCTCTCAGTAGAGGTGATGAAGCCAAAGATCTGCAGTTCCAACAAGAGGTGCCGATGTACATACAGGACAAAATCATCTCGTGTGAATGTAGTTCAGGCATGTTTAAGATGAATGGAGCCATGTTAATGCCTACCATATTCTATCTTGAGCCTCTCCTCAGGGACCCCCTCCTCAGTTCCTGAGGCTCCTGTAAGTCATGTAAAGGGGACTGGAGAGTGGGCCCTGTCCAGTCTGAGCCCTGAGTTACCCTGTGTGTATCTTAGGATACTTTGTATTTCTGTGGTGTCTATTGTAACATTATCTCTTTCATTTCAGATTTATTTGGGCCCTTTCTTTTTAAAAAAAACATACTATTGTTGTCTTTTATTCTTTACCGAAATGTAATAAGTGTTTGATCTACTATCCTCACTCTATGTATACTTTTTGCAGTGAGATTTTTACTTTACTTTGTTTTCTTGCTACTATCAATAATTAGTGAGACTTCTTTTAAGCTATCTTCAACATTGCTTATAAAGCTGCTTTATTAGTGATGACAGAGCCTTAATGGAAGTCATGTTCTGGTTGTAAAGTAGAATGCAATGTGCCAGCAAAAAGCCCCTTAAGTTTATGTCTCATTACTTCTTGTTCTTTTTTTAATTAATTTTTATTTTTTATCAGAGCAAATTTGATTAAAATGTTTTGTTTCTTCTAGGTGTGCAAGATGTGGTTCTTTTAAACATATACATATATCTATTCTTCTTTGGATCATTTTCCCATGTAGGTTATGACACAATGTTGAGTAATCTTCTCTTGGTATTACGTAGGTCTTTGGTGATTACATGTTTCACATATGTTTCTATATCTATGTTAACCTCAATATCCTAATGTATCCAGTCCTCACAGCTTTCCATTTGGTGAAACATAAGTTTCTTTAATGAATCTGTGATTGCATTTCTCTGTGGAAATATCTTCATTGGTATCAATTTTTAGCTAAGACCTATAAGTGATATTATAGGATATGTGTCTTTTGTTTTCTGACTTAGTACAATTTGCCTGATTACCTCAAGAAACATACATGGTGCTGCAAATGGCATTGTTTCATTTTTTTCCCTGGCTAATATTCCATCTGTACATGAACCAGTTCTTCTTTGGCCACGCAACTCTTGATGGACTTTTTGGTTGCATCCATGTCTTGGCTACTGTAATACTGCTGCAATGCACATTTGCTTGCCTGTGTCTTTCCAGATCTATCTTCCTATGTTATAGGCCAAGGAGTGGGTTTGCTGTATCATATGGTAGCTCAGTGTGTACGTTTTAAAGGCACCACCATTCAGTTCTCATTAGTGGCTGTTTCCAGGTTACGTCCAACTTAAAGTTGAGGGTATGCATTTCTCCAAAACACCTTCAGTATTTATTGTTTGTAGTCTTATTGCTGATGGTTATTCTGACAGGTACCAGCTGAGACCTCTTTGTGGTTGAACGTGCATGTGTCCCATAATCTGTTGAAATTGAGCTTTAAAGCATGTCCTTTTTATTTATCAAACTGTGATTACAGCTTAGTTCTTCAAAGTGTTTACTTAAAGTATGTGTCACATTTTGAAATTTTTTGGCCATTACCTCCCTCAAGACATGTTGAGGGCAGGTTTCATTTACAGCCCTGCAGTACTTGTTCATATGAAGTGACCATTAGCACAGGCTTTAAAGCTGCTTTTGCAGGTAACGGCCAGAAGGCAGCAGCCTTTCTATGTTCCACACTCTGGTAACTAGGGAAACACACCTTCCGGCCACTGGTGACCCTCTGTTATAAATTAGAGTGCAATGTGCCGGGATGAAGCCACAAATGCTGATGTCTCCTTACTTTTGTTTTGTTTTTTAGATTTAATTTATATTTATTATTGGAGTAATATTCCATTGTGTACATGGACCACTTCGTCTTGGTGCATTCCTCGGTTGATGGACATTTTTGTTGCTTCCAAGTGTTGGCTATGGTAAATAGTGCTGGAGTGCGGGATGGCCAGCCTGTGACTTTATGATTTTCATTTTCTCAGGTGATAGGCCCAGCAGTGGTTGTGACTGATTGACTGGTATCTCAATGTTTCCCTTTTCAAAGCACCTACATTGTGTTTTCATTAGTGGCTCTTTACATGCCCCCCCTTACAACCAAGTGTACGCATTTCTCCACATTCCCTTCAGCATTTATTTTTTGCAGCATTTTTCCTAATGGCCATTCTGACTGCTGTGAGCTGATAGGTTTTTGTAATATGGGTATTCATTTCATTAAAATTTTTAAATTCATCAGTTTTCCACACCTTTTATTTTCTGTTTAAAAAAAAAAAGAAAAAAGTGTGAGTACAATATACCTCTTGAAAGTGTCTTCTTGGAACGTTGCCCTCGTTTGAATTTTTTGGTCAATTTTCAACCCAAGGATTGTTTTGGAGAGTAGGTGTCATTTACAGGTCTGCGGTTATCTGAATACTTAGTGACCTTATGCAATGGGTTTAAAGCTTCTGTTGTGGGAAACGGCTACAATGAGGTAGCATTTCTCCATTCCAAAATCTGGGTACTAGGGCAAGAGCCTTTCTGGAAGTCGTGTTCCTAGGTTGTAAATTAGAATTGAATGTGCCAGGAGATAGCCCCATATGTTTAAGTCTCATTACGTCTCCTTGTTTTTTTAAATTTTTTTTTAAATTGGGGTTAAGATTAGAATATTCTTTCTCCTAAGTGTACAGAGTCTGGTTCATTTATACATTATATACGTATATTCATGTACAGATCCTGTTCCTATGTAAAATATTACAGAGTGTTCCGTAAAACCCCCTTAATATATGGTCTGGCTTTTTGATATATGTATATACTATGTATTTATATATATATAGTAACACTAACATTCATTTATCCATTGCTCCCACCTTTCCTTATACATGAGCAGAGTTTGATTTCTAAGCACGTGAGTGTCTTTCTCTTTGGAAATATGTTCATTTCTGTCAGTTATTAGATAACACCATAAGTGATATCATAGGGTATAGGTCTTTTGCTTTCCGACATACCTCATGTTTTGTGATTATCTCCAGGCTCAACTATGGTGCCTCAAAGAGCAGTGCTTCATTGTTTTCCATGGCTTATATTCCATTGTGTACATGGACCACTTCTTCTTGGTGCATTCCTCGGTTGATGGACATTTTCATTGATTCAAAGTGCTGGCTATGGTAAATCTTGCTGGCGTACAGGTTTGCCAGCCTGTGACTTTTTGATTCTCATTTTCTCAGGTGATAGGCCAAGTAGTGGTTGTGATTGATTGACTGGTAGCTCAATGTTTCCCTTTTCAAAGCACCTACATCGTGTATTCATTAGTGGCTCTTTACATGCCCCCCCTTACAACCGAGGGTACACATTTCTCCACTCTCCCTTCACCATTTATTTTTTGTAGCATTTTTCCTAATGGCCATTCTGACTGCTGTGAGCTGATAGGTTTTTGTAATATGGGTATGCATGTCATTAAAATTTTTTAAATTCATCATATTCCTATGCCTTTTTCTTTTCTCTTAAAAAAAAACCGTGGGTACAATATAGCTCTTGAAATTGTATTCTTCGAAGGTTGCCCTCTTCTGAATTTTTTGGTCGATTTTTGGCCCCAGAAATTTTCTGGAGGGCAGGTGCCATTTACAGAACTGCAAGTTGGTGAAAATTTAGTGACCGTTTGCAGTGGGTTCAAAGCTGCTGTAGTGGGAAACGGCCACAAGGAGGTAGCATTTCTCCATTCCCCAATCTGGGTACTAGGGCAGCAGAGCCTTTCTTGAAGTCATTGTCCTAGGTTGTAAATTAGAATGGAATTTGCCAGGAGGAATCCCCATAAGTTTATGTCTCATTACTTCTTCTTGGTTTTTAAAATTTTTTTAATCTGGGTAAAGTTTAGAATATTGTTTGTCCTAGGTGTACACAATCTGGTTCATTTGTACATTATGTATGTCTCTTAATGTACAGATCCTCTTCCCATGTAAAATATTACAGTGTTCCGTCGACCTCCCTTGCTATGTGTTCGGTCTTTTTGATACATGTATATAATATGTATTTGTATATGTATAGTAACACTAATCTTCATTTCTCAATTTCCCCCCTCCTTTCCTTTTAGATGAGCATAGTTTGTTTTCTAAGCCTGTGAGTGTCTTTCTCTTTGGAAATATGTTCATCTGTGTCAGTTATTAGATAATGCCATAAGTGATAATATAGGATATAGGTGTTTTGCTTTCCGACCTACTTCATGTTTTGTGATTATGTCCAGGCTCATCTATGGTGCCTCAAAGAGCAGTGCTTCAATGTTTTCCATGGCTAATATTCCATTGTGTACATGGACCACTTCTTCTTGGTGCATTCCTCTGTTGATGGACATTTTCGTTGCTTCCAAGCGTTGCCTAAGGTAAATATTGCTGGAGTGCAGGATTGCCAGCCTGTGATTTTTGATTTTCATTTTCTCAGGTGATAGACCCAGCAGTGGGTATGATTGATTGACTGGTATGGTAGCTCAACGTTTACCTTTTCAAGGCACCTCAATTGTGCTTTCATTAGTGGGTCTTACCACGTCCCGCTTAGAATTGAGTGTACGCATTTCTCCACAGTCACGTCAGCATTTATTGTTTGCAGCATTCTTGTTGATGGCCATTCTGACTGGTGTGAGCTGATAGGTTTTTGTAATGTGGGTTTACATGTCTGTAAAAATTCCTACAATTCATCATTTCTCCACGGATTTTTCTTTTCTGTTAAAAGAAAAAAGAAAAAAAGTGTTAGTATAATATACGTCTTCAAATTTTCTTTTTGGAAGGTTGCACTCTGGAATTTTTTGGTCGATTTTCGACCTCAGTATTTTTTGGAGGGCAGGTGTCATTTACAGAACTGCAATTGCTGAATATTTAGTGACCTTTTGCAGTGGGTTTAAAGGTGGTGGTGTGGGAAACGGCCACAAGGATGCAGCCTATCTCCATTCCCAAATCTGGGTACTAGGGCAGCAGAGCCGTTCTGGAAGTCATTTGCCTAGGTTGTAAATTTGAATGGAATGTGCCAGAAATACCCCCCATAAGTTTATGTCTCATTACTCCTAGTTCGTTGTTTTAATTTTTTCAATTGGGGTAATGGTTAGAATGTTGCTTGTCCAAGGTGTACACACTCTGGTTCATCTACATATTCTATATACATATTTATGTAGAGATCATCTTCCCGTGTAAATTATTACAGAGTGTTCAGTAAACCTTCCTTGCTATATGGTCGGTCTTTTTGATATATGTATATAATATGTATTTTTATGCATATGGTAACGCTAATCTACATTTATCCATTCCCCCCACCTTTCCTTTTAGATAAGCGTAGTATTTTTTTTAATAAGTCTGTGATTGACTTTCTCTGTGGAAATATGTTTCATTTTTGTTAGTTATTAGATAACGCCTATAAGTGATATCATAGGATATAGGACTTTTGCTTTCCGACTTACCTCATGTTCTCTGATTATCTCCAAGATCATCTATGGTGCCTCAAAGAGCACTGTTTCATTGTTTTCGATGGCTAGTTTTCATGGTGTACATGGACCACTTCTTCTTTATCCTTTCATCTGTTGATGGACCTTTTGGTTGCTTCACTGTCTTGTCTATTGTGAATAAGGCTGCAGTGCAGCTTTTGCAGCCCGGGTCTTCTTCATTCTGGTCTTCTCAGGTGAGAGGCCCATTGGTGCACCTGCTGGATAGAATGATACTTCAATTTTTCCTTTTAAACGCAGCTCCTTTCTGTTCTCATTATTAGCTTTTAACCCTTTTACATCTCACCAGCAGCTAGAGGGTACACAGTTCTCTAAAACCTCTTCAGCATTTATTGTTTGTAGACTTTTTGCCAATGGTCTGTCGACTGGTGCGAGTTGAAAACTTTTTGTGGATTAGATTGCATGAGTCTAATATTTCCTGAGGTTGAGCTTTTATCCATTTTCCTTTCTTTAAAAAGAGAGTGAGTAAAACTTACCTCTTCATACTATTTTTTAAAAATTTGGCCTGTTTTGAATTTTTTTTATCAATTCCCTACCTCAGCACAATTTTGAGGGCAGGTGTCCTTTACAGCCCTGAGTCCTTGTGAATGGTAAGTGACCATTAGCTGTGGGTTAAAAGCTGCTCTTGCGGGAATCGGCCACAAGGCGGCAGCATTTCTCCTTTACCAAATCTGGTTACTAGGGCAACAGAGCCTTACTGGAAGTGGTGTTCTAGGTTGTAAATTAGAATGGAATGTGCGAGGAAAAAGCCCTTTAAGTTTATGTCTCATTATTTCTTGTTGGTATTTTTAAATTAATTTTTATTTTTTATCACAGCAAAGTTGATTACAAGGTTTTGTTTGTTCTAGGTGTGCAAGATGTGGTTCTTTCACACATATACATATATCTATTCTTCTTCGGATCCTTTTCCCATGTAGGTTATGACACAATGTTGAGTAGTCTTCTCTTGGTATTGCGTAGGTCTTTGTGATTATATATTTCACATGTGTTTGTAACTCTCTGTTAACCTAAATATGGTAATGTATCCAATCCTCACACCTTTCTATTTGGTAAACCATAAGATTTATTTATTTATTTATTTATTTATTTATTTATTTTTAAAGTTTGTTATCATTCTGATTTTTTTTTTTAGAAATTCATGTTCTTTTATTTATTTATTTCTTTATTTATGACTGTGTTGGGTCTTCGTTTCTGTGCGAGAGCTTTCTCTAGTTGTGGCAAGTGGGGACCACTCTTCATCGCGGTGCGTGGGCCTCTCACCATCGTGGCCTCTCTTGTTGTGGAGCACAGGCTCCAGACGTGCAGGATCAGTAACTGTGGCTCACGGGCCCAGTTGCTCCGTGGCATGCGGAATCTTCCCAGACCAGGGCTAGAACCTGTGTCCCCTACATTGGCAGGCAGATTCTCAACCACTGCGCCACCAGGGAAGCCCCAAGATTTTTAATGAATCTGTGATAGTGTTTCTCTGTCGAAATATCTTTGTTTGTATCATTTTTTAGGTAACCCCTATATGTGATATGATAGGATATGTGTCTTTCGCTTTCTAACTTACTCCAAGTTGTGTGATTACTTCTAGACTCATCTGTGGTGCTGCAAATGACATTGTTTCATTTTTTCACTAGCTCATATTCCATCTGTACAGATAGCAGTTCTTCTTTGTCCACCCATCTGTCGGTGGACTTTTTGGTTACTTCCATATCTTGGCTATTGTAATAATATGCAATACAGATTTGCGTGCCTGTGTCCTTCCAATTTGGCCTTCTTAGGTTATAGGTCCAGGAATAGGTCTGCTGGATCATATGGTAGCTCAATGTTTACCTTTTATAGGCACCTCTATTCTGTTCTCCTTAGTGGCTCTTTCCAGGTTACGTCCCACTTAAAGTGGAGGGTATGTATTTCTTCCCAGCACCTTCAGCATTTATTCTTTGTAGTTTTTGCTGATGGTTATTCTGAGTGGTGTGAGCTGATACCTCTTTGTGGTTGAATTTGCATGTGTCTCATAATGCGTTGTAATTGAGCTTTAAGACATGTCATTTTTATTTTTCCAGCAGTGATTAGAGCTTATTTCTTCAAAGTGTTTTCTTAAAGTATGTGTCACCATTTGAAATATTTTGGCCATTATCTCCCTCAAGACATTTTGAGGGCAGGTTTCATTTACAGCCCTGCAGTACTTGTTCATATGAAATGACATTAGCTCAGGCTTTAAACCTGCTTTTGCAGGTAACGGCCAGAGAGCGGCAGCCTTTCTACATTCCCCTTGCTGGTACTAGGGAAACAGACTTACCGGCCAGTTGTGTTCTTCGGTTATAAATTAGAGTGCAATGTGCCCGGATAAACCCACAAATGTTGATGTCTCCTTGCTTTTGTTTGTTTTTAAATTTAATTTATATTTATTATTAGAGTAATATTCCATGGTGTACTTGGATCACTTCTTCTTGGTGCATTCCTCGGTTGATGGACATTTTCATTGCTTCCACGTGCTGGCTATGGTAAATCTTTCTGGCGTACAGGTTTGCCAGCCTGTGACTTTTTGATTCTCATTTTCTCAGGTGATAGGCCAAGCAGTGGTTGTGATTGATTGACTGGTAGCTCAATGTTTCCCTTTTCAAATCACCTACACTGTGTTTTCATTAGTGGCTCTTTACATGCCACCCCTTACAACCGAGGGTACGCATTTCTCCATACTCCCTTCACCGTTTATTTTTTGCAGCATTTTTCCTAATGGCCATTCTGACTGCTGTGAGCTGATAGGTTTTTGTAATATGGGTATGCATGTCATTAAATTTTTTTAAATTCGTCATATTCCTACCCCTTTTTCTTTTCTCTTAAAATAAAACCCCGTGAGTACTATATAGCTCTTGAAATTGTCTTCTTCGAAGGTTGCCCTCTTGTGAAGTTTTTGGTCGACTTTTGACCCGAAAAATTTTCTGGAGGGCAGGTGTCATTTACAGAACTGCAAGTTGGTGAAAATTTAGTGACCTTTTGCAGTGGGTTCAAAGCTGCTGTTTTCAGAAACGGCCACAAGGAGGTAGCATTTCTCCATTCCCCAATCTGGGTACTAGGGCAGCAGAGCCTTTCTGGAAGTCATTGTCCTAGGTTGTAAATTAGAATGGAATTTGCCAGGAGGAATCCCCATAAGTTTATGTCTCATTACTTCTTCTTGGTTTTTAAAATTTTTTTAATCTGGGTAAAGTTTAGAATATTGTTTGTCCTAGGTGTACACAATCTGGTTCATTTGTACATTATGTATGTCTCTTAATGTACAGATCCTCTTCCCATGTAAAATATTACAGTGTTCCGTCGACCTCCCTTGCTATATGTTCGGTGTTTTTGATACATGTATATAATATGTATTTGTATATGTATAGTAACACTAATCTTCATTTCCCAATTTCCCCCCTCCTTTCCTTTCAGATGAGCATAGTTTTTTTTCTAAGCCTGTGAGTGTCTTTCTCTTTGGAAATATGTTCATCTGTGTCACTTATTACATAATGCCATAAGTGATAATATAGGATATAGGTGTTTTGCTTTCCGACCTACTTCATGTTTTGTGATTATCTCCAGGCTCATCTATGGTGCCTCAAAGAGCAGTGTTTCAATGTTTTCCATGGCTAATATTCCATTGTGTACATGGACCACTTCTTCTTGGTGCATTCCTCTGTTGATGGACATTTTCATTGCTTCCAAGTGTTGCCTATGGTAAATATTGCTGGAATGCAGGACTGCCAGCCTGTGATTTTTGATTTTCATTTTCTCAGGTGATAGACCCAGCAGTGGGTATGATTGATTGACTGCTATGGTAGCTCAACGTTTACATTTTCAAGGCACCTTAATTGTGCTTTCCTTAGTGGCTCTTACCACGTCCCCCTTAGAATCGAGGGTACGCATTTCTCCACAATCACGTCAGCATTTATTGTTTGCAGCATTTTTGTTGATGGCCATTCTGACTGGTGTGAGCTGATAGGTTTTTGTAATTTGAGTTTACATGTCTGTAAAAATTCCTACAATTCATCATTTTTCCACGCCTTTTTCTTTTCTGTTAAAAGAAAAAAGAAAAAAAGTGTGACTATAATATACCTCTTCAAATTTTCTTTTTGGAAGGTTGCACTCTGGAATTTTTTGGTCGATTTTCGACCTCAGTATTTTTTGGAGGGCCGGTGTCATTTACAGACCTGCAATTGGTGAATATTTAGTGACCTTTTGCAGTGGGTTTAAAGCTGCTCTTGTGGGAAACGGCCACAAGGATGCAGCATTTCTCCATTCCCAAATCTGGGTACTAGGGCAGCAGAGCCGTTCTGGAAGTTGTTTCCCTAGGTTTTAAATTTGGATGGAATGTGCCAGGAAAACCCCCCATAAGTTTATGTCTCATTACTCTTGGTTCGTTGTTTTAATTTTTTCAATTGGGGTAATGGTTAGAATGTTGGTCGTCCAACGTGTACACACTCTGGTTCATCTACAGATTCTATATAACTATTTACGTAGAGATCCTCTTCCCGTGTAAATTATTACATAGTGTTCTGTAATCCTTCCTTGCTATATGGTCGGTCTTTTTGATATATGTATATTATATGCATTTGTATACATATGGTAACGCTAATCTTCATTTATCCATTTCCCCCACCTTTCCTTTAAATAAGCATAGTTTTTTTTTAATAAGTCTGTGATTGACTTTCTCTGTGGAAATATGTTCATTTGTGTCAGTTATTAGATAACGCCTATATGTGATATCATAGGATATAGGACTTTTGCTTTCCGACTTACCTCATGTACTGTGATTATCTCCAAGATCATCTATGGTGCCTCAAAGAGCAGTGTTTCATTGTTTTCCATGGCTAGTATTCATTGTGTACATGGACCACTTCTTCGTTATCCTTTCATCTGTTGATGGACATTTTAGTTGCTTCACTGTCTTGTCTATTGTGAATAAGGCTGCAGTGCAGCTTTTGCAGCCCGGGTCTTCTTCATTCTGGTCTTCTCAGGTGAGAGGCCCATTGGTGCGCCTGCTGGATTGAATGGTACGTCAATTTTTCCTTTTAAACGCAGCTCCTTTCTGTTCTCATTATTAGCGTTTAACCCTCTTACATCTCACCAGAAGCTACAGGGTACACAGTTCTCTAAAACCTCTTCAGCATTTATTGTTTGTAGACTTTTTGCCAATGGTCAGTCGACTGGTGTGAGTTGAAAAGTTTTTGTAGATTAGAGTGCATGAGTCTAATGCTTCCTGAGGCTGAGCTTTTATCCATTTTCCTTTCTTTAAAAAGAGAGTGAGTAAAACTTACCTCTTCATACTATCTTCGTGAACATTTTGCCTGTTTTGAATTCTTTTATCCATTCCCTACCGCAGCACAATTTTGAGGGCAGGTGTCCTTTACAGCCCTGAGTCCTTGTGAATGGTAAGTGACCATTAGCTGTGGGTTAAAAGCTGCTCTTGCGGGAATCGGCCACAAGTCGGCAGCATTTCTCCTTTACCAAATCTGGTTACTAGGGCAACAGAGCCTTACTGGAAGTGGTGTTCTAGGCTGTAAATTAGAATAGAATGTGCGAGGAAAAAGCCCTTTAAGTTTATGTCTCATTATTTCTTGTTGGTATTTTTAACTTAATTTTTATTTTTTATCACAGCAAACTTGATTACAATGTTTTGTTTGTTCTAGGTGTGCAAGATGTGGTTCTTTCACACATATACATATATCTATTCTTCTTCGGATCCTTTTCCCATGTAGGTTATGACACAATGTTGAGTAGTCTTCTCTTGGTATTGCATAGGTCTTTGGTGATTATATATTTCACATGTGTTTGTATCTCTCTGTTAACCTCAATATGGTAATGTATCCAATCCTCACACCTGTCCATTTGGTGAACCATAAGTTTTTTTAATGAATCTATGATAGTGTTTGTGGAAATATCTTTGTTTGTATCATTTTTTAGGTAACCCCTATATGTGATATGATAGGATATGTGTCTTTCGCTTTGTCACTTACTCCAAGTTGCATGATTACTTCTAGACTCATCTATGGTGCTGCAAATGGCATTGTATCATTTTTTCAGTAGCTCACATTCCATCTGTACAGGTAGCAGTTCTTCTTTGTCCACCCATCTGTCGATGGACTTTTTGGTTACTTCCATATCTTGGCTATTGTAATACTATGCAGTGCAGATTTGCGTGCCTGTGTCCTTCCAATTCTGTCTTCTTAGTTTATAGGTCCAGGAATAGGTCTGCTGGATCATACGCTAGCTCAATGTTTACCTTTTAAAGGCACCTCTCTTCTGTTCTCCTTAGTGGTTCTTTCCAGGTTATGTCCCACTTAATGTGGAGGGCATGTATTTCTTCCCAGCACCTTCAGGATTTATTCTTTGTAGTTTTTGCTGATGATTATTCTGAGTGGTGTGAGCTGATACCTCTTTGTGGTTGAATTTGCATGTGTCTCATAATGCGTTGAAATTGAGCTTTAAGACATGTCCTTTTAATTTTTCCAGCTGTGATTAGAGCTTATTTCTTCAAAGTGTTTTCTTAAAGTATGTGTCACCATTTGAAATATTTTGGCCATTATCTCCCTCAAGACATTTTGAGGGCAGGTTTCATTTACAGCCCTGCAGTACTTGTTCATATGAAGTGACATTAGCTCAGGCTTTAAACCTGCTTTTGCAGGTAACGGCCAGAGAGCGGCAGCCTTTCTACATTCCCCTTGTTGGTACTAGGGAAACAGACCTACCGGACAGTGGTGTTCTTCGGTTATAAATTAGAGTGCAATGTGCCCGGATAAACCCACAAATGTTGATGTCTCCTTGCTTTTGTTTGTTTTTAAATTTAATTTATATTTATTATTAGAGTAATATTCCATTTTGTAAGTGGACCACTTCTTCTTGGTGCATTCCTCGGTTGATGGACATTTTCATTGCTTCCACGTGCTGGCTATGGTAAATCTTGCTGGCGTACAGGTTTGCCAGCCTGTGACTTTTTGATTCTCATTCTCTCAGGTGTTAGGCCAAGCAGTGGTTGTGGTTGATTGACTGGTAGCTCAATGTTTCCCTTTTCAAAGCACCTACACTGTGTTTTCATTAGTGGCTCTTTACATGCCACCCCTTACAACCGAGGGTACGCATTTCTCCACACTCCCTTCACCGTTTATTTATTGCAGCATTTTTCCTAATGGCCATTCTGACTGCTGTGAGCTGATAGGTTTTTGTATTATGGGTATGCATGTCATTAAATTTTTTTTTAATTCGTCATATTCCTACCCCTTTTTCTTTTCTCTTAAAAGAAAAACCCGTGAGTACAATATAGCTCTTGAAATTGTCTTCTTCGAAGGTTGCCCTCTTGTGAAGTTTTTGGTCGATTTTTGACCCCAGAAATTTTCTGGAGGGCAAGTGTCATTTACAGAACGGCATGTTGGTGAATATTTAGTGACCTTTTGCTGTAGGTTCAAAGCTGCTGTTGTGGGAAACTCCCACAAGGTGGTAGCATTTCTCCATTCCCCAATCTGGGTACTAGGGCAGCAGAGCAATTCTGGAAGTCATTGTCCTAGGTTGTAAATTAGAATGGAATTTGCCAGGAGAAGTCCCCATAAGTTTATGTCTCATTACTTCTTCTTGGTTTTTAAATTTTTTTAATCTGGGTAAAGTTTAGAATATTGTTTGTCTTTGGTGTACGCAGTCTAGTTCCTTTGTACATTATGTATGTCTATTAATGTACAGATCCTCTTCCCATGTAAAATATTACAGTGTTCCGTCGACCTCCCTTGCTATATGTTCGGTCTTTTTGATACATGTATATAATATGTATTTGTATATGTATAGTAACACTAATCTTCATTTCTCAATTTCCCCCCTCCTTTCCTTTCAGATGAGCATAGTTTGATTTCTAAGCCTGTGAGTGTCTTTCTCTTTGGAAATATGTTCATCTGTGTCAGTTATTAGATAATGCCATAAGTGATAATATAGGATATAGGTGTTTTGCTGTCCGACCTACTTCATGTTTTGTGATTATCTCCAGGCTCATCTATGGTGCCTCAAAGAGCAGTGCTTCAATGTTTTCCATGGCTAATATTCCATTGTGTACATGGACCACTTCTTCTTGGTGCATTCCTCTGTTGATGGACATTTTCGTTGCTTCCAAGTGTTGCCTATGGTAAATATTGCTGGAGTGCAGGATTGCCAGCCTGTGATTTTTGATTTTCAGTTTCTCAGGTGATAGACCCAGCAGTGGGTATGATTGATTGACTGGTATGGTAGATCAACGTTTACCTTTTCAAGGCACCTCAATTGTGCTTTCATTAGTGGCTCTTACCACATCCCCATTAGAATCGAGGGTACGCATTTCTCCACAATCACGTCAGCATTTATTGTTTGCAGCATTTTTGTTGATGGCAGTTCTGACTGGTGTGAGCTGATAGGTTTTTGTAATTTGGGTTTACATGTCTGTAAAAATTCCTACAATTCATCATTTTTCCACGCCTTTTTCTTTTCTGTTAAAAGAAAAAAGAAAAAACGTGTGAGTATAATATACCTCTTCAAATTTTCTTTTTGGAAGGTTGCACTCTGGAATTTTTTGGTCGATTTTCGACCTCAGTATTTTTTGGAGGGCCGGTGTCATTTACAGACCTGCAATTGGTGAATATTTAGTGACCTTTTGCAGTGGGTTTAAAGCTGCTCTTGTGGGAAACGGCCACCAGGATGCAGCATTTCTCCATTCCCAAATCTGGGTACTAGGGCAGCAGAGCCATTCTGGAAGTTGTTTGCCTAGGTTTTAAATTTGGATGGAATGTGCCAGGAAAACCCCCCATAAGTTTATGTCTCATTACTCCTAGTTCGTTGTTTTAATTTTTTCAACTGGGGTAATGGTAAGAATGTTGTTCGTCCAACGTGTACACACTCTGGTTCATCTACATATTGTATATAACTATTTATGTAGAGATCCTCTTTCCGTGTAAATTATAACAGAGTGTTCCATAATCCTTCCTTGCTATATGGTTGGTCTTTTTGATATATGTATATAATATGTATTTGTATACATATGGTAACGCTAATCTTCATTTATCCATTCCCCCCACCTTTCCTTTTAGATAAGCATAGTTTTTTTTTAATAAGTCTGTGATTGACTTTCTGTGTGGAAATATGTTCATTTGTGTCAGTTATTAGATAACGCCTATAAGTGATATCATAGGATATAGGACTTTTGCTTTCCGACTTACCTCATGTTCTGTGATTATCTCCAAGATCATCTATGGTGCCTCAAAGAGCAGTGTTTCATTGTTTTCCATGGCTAGTATTCATTGTGTACATGGACCACTTCTTCTTTATCGTTTCATCTGTTGATGGACATTTTGTTTGCTTCACTGTCTTGTCTATTGTGAATCAGGCTGCAGTGCAGTTTTGCAGCCCGGGTCTTCTTCATTCTGGTCTTCTCAGGTGAGTGGCCCATTGGTGTGCCTGCTGGATTGAATGGTACCTCAATTTTTCCTTTTAAACGCAGCTCCTTTCTGTTGTCATTATTTGCGTTTAACCCTCTTACATCTCACCAGCAGCTAGAGGGTACACAGTTGTCTAAAACCTCTTCAGAATTTATTGTTTGTAGACTTTTTGCCAATGGTCAGTCGATTGGTGTGAGTTGAAAAGTTTTTGTAGATTAGATTGCATGAGTCTAATACTTCCTGAGGCTGAGCTTTTATCCATTTTCCTTTCTTTAAAAAGAGAGTGAGTAAAACTTACGTCTTCATACTATCTTCGTGAACATTTTGCCTGTTTTGAATTCTTTTATCCATTCCCTACCTCAGCACAATTTTGAGGGCAGGTGTCCTTTACAGCCCTGTTTGCTTATGAATGGTAAGTGACTATTAGCTGTGGGTTAAAAGTTGCTCTTGCGGGAATCGGCCACAAGGCGGCAGCATTTCTCCTTTACCAAATCTGGTTACTAGGGCAACAGAGCCTTACTGGAAGTGGTGTTCTAGGTGTTAATTAGAATAGAATGTGCGAGGAAAAAGCCCTTTAAGTTTATGTCTCATTATTTCTTGTTGGTATTTTTAACTTAATTTTTATTTTTTATCACAGCAACCTTGATTACAATGTTTTGTTTGTTCTAGGTGTGCAAGATGTGGTTCTTTCACACATACACATATATCTATTCTTCTTCGGATCCTTTTCCCATGTAGGTTATGACACAATGTTGAGTAGTCTTCTCTTGGTATTGCGTAGGTCTTTGGTGATTATATATTTCACATGTGTTTGTATCTCTCTGTTAACCTCAATATGGTAATGTATCCAATCCTCACACCTATCCATTTGGTGAACCATAAGTTTTTTTAATGAATCTATGATAGTGTTTGTGGAAATATCTTTGTTTGTATCATTTTTTAGGTAACCCCTATATGTGATATGATAGGATATGTGTCTTTCGCTTTCTCACTTACTCCAAGTTGCATGATTACTTCTAGACTCATCTATGGTGCTGCAAATGGCATTGTATCATTTTTTCAGTAGCTCACATTCCATCTGTACAGGTAGCAGTTCTTCTTTGTCCACCCATCTGTCGGTGGACTTTTTGGTTACTTCCATATCTTGGCTATTGTAATACTATGCAGGGCAGATTTGCGTGCCTGTGTCCTTCCAATTCTGTCTTCTTAGTTTATAGGTCCAGGAATAGGTCTGCTGGATCATACGCTAGCTCAATGTTTACCTTTTAAAGGCACCTCTGTTCTGTTCTCCTTAGTGGTTCTTTCCAGGTTATGTCCCACTTAATGTGGAGGGCATGTATTTCTTCCCAGCACCTTCAGGATTTATTCTTTGTAGTTTTTGCTGATGATTATTCTGAGTGGTGTGAGCTGATACCTCTTTGTGGTTGAATTTGCATGTGTCTCATAATGCGTTGAAATTGAGCTTTAAGACATGTCCTTTTAATTTTTCCAGCTGTGATTAGAGCTTATTTCTTCAAAGTGTTTTCTTAAAGTATGTGTCACCATTTGAAATATTTTGGCCATTATCTCCCTCAAGACATTTTGAGGGCAGGTTTCATTTACAGCCCTGCAGTACTTGTTCATATGAAGTGACATTAGCTCAGGCTTTAAACCTGCTTTTGCAGGTAACGGCCAGAGAGCGGCAGCCTTTCTACATTCCCCTTGCTGGTACTAGGGAAACAGACCTACCGGCCAGTGGTGTTCTTCGGTTATAAATTAGAGTGCAATGTGCCTGGATAAACCCACAAATGTTGATGTCTCCTTGCTTTTGTTTGTTTTTAAATTTAATTTATATTTATTATTAGAGTAATATTCCATTTTGTAAGTGGACCACTTCTTCTTGGTGCATTCCTCGGTTGATGGACATTTTCATTGCTTCCACGTGCTGGCTATGGTAAATCTTGCTGGCATACAGGTTTGCCAGCCTGTGACTTTTTGATTCTCATTCTCTCAGGTGATAGGCCAAGCAGTGGTTGTGATTGATTGACTGGTAGCTCAATGTTTCCCTTTTCAAAGCACCTACACTGTGTTTTCATTAGTGGCTCTTTACGTGCCACCCCTTACAAAAGAGGGTACACATTTCTCCACACTCCCTTCACCATTTATTTTTTGCAGCATTTTTCCTAATGGCCATTCTGACTGCTGTGAGCTGATAGGTTTTTGTATTATGGCTATGCATGTCATTAAATTTTTTTAAATTCGTCATATTCCTACCCCTTTTTCTTTTCTCTTAAAAGAAAAACCCGTGAGTACAATATAGCTCTTGAAATTGTGTTCTTCGAAGGTTGCCCTCTTGTGAAGTTTTTGGTCGATTTTTGACCCCAGAAATTTTCTGGAGGGCAAGTGTCATTTACAGAACGGCAAGTTGGTGAAAATTTAGTGATCTTTTGCAGTGGGTTCAAAGCTGCTGTTGTGGGAAACAGCCACAAGGAGGTAGCATTTCTCCATTCCCCAATCTGGGTAGTAGGGCAGCAGAGCCTTTCTGGAAGTCATTGTCCTAGGTTGTAAATTAGAATGGAATTTTCCAGGAGAAATCCCGTAAGTTTATGTCTCATTACTTCTTCTTGGTTTTTAAAATTTTTTTAATCTGGGAAAAGTTTAGAATATTGTTTGTCCTAGGTGTACACAATCTGGTTCATTTGTACATTCTGTATGTCTATTAATGTATAGATCCTCTTCCCATGTAAAATACTACAGTGTTCCATCGACCTCCCTTGCTATATGTTCGGTGTTTTTGATACATGTATATAATATGTGTTTGTACATGTATAGTAACACTAATCTTCATTTCTCAATTTCCCCCCTCCTTTCCTTTCAGATGAGCATAGTTTGTTTTCTAAGCCTGTGAGTGTCTTTCTCTTTGGAAATATGTTCATCTGGGTCAGTTATTAGATAATGCCATAAGTGATAATATAGGATATAGGTGTTTTGCTTTCCGACCTACTTCATGTTTTGTGATTATCTCCAGGCTCATCTATGGTGCCTCAAAGAGCAGTGCTTCAATGTTTTCCATGGCTAATATTCCATTGTGTACATGGACCACTTCTTCTTGGTGCATTCCTCTGTTAATGGACATTTTCATTGCTTCCAAGTGTTGCCTATGGTAAATATTGCTGGAGTGCAGGATTGCCAGCCTGTGATTTTTGATTTTCATTTTCTCACGTGATAGACCCAGCAGTGGGTATGATTGATTGACTGGTATGGTAGGTCAACGTTTACCTTTTCAAGGCACCTCAATTGTGCTTTCATTAGTGGCTCTTACCACATCCCCCTTAGAATCGAGGGTACGCATTTCTCCACAATCACGTCAGCATTTATTGTTTGCAGCATTTTTGTTGATGGCAGTTCTGACTGGTGTGAGCTGATAGGTTTTTGTAATTTGGGTTTACATGTCTGTAAAAATTCTAACAATTCGTCATTTTTCCACGCCTTTTTCTTTTCTGTTAAAAGAAAAAAGAAAAAAAGTGTGAGTATAATATACCTCTTCAAATTTTCTTTTTGGAAGGTTGCACTCTGGAATTTTTTGGTCGATTTTCGACCTCAGTATTTTTTGGAGGGCCGGTGTCATTTACAGACCTGCAATTGGTGAATATTTAGTGACCTTTTGCAGTGGGTTTAAAGCTGCTCTTGTGGGAAACGGCCACAAGGATGCAGCATTTCTCCATTCGCAAATCTGGGTACTAGGGCAGCAGAGCCATTCTGGAAGTTGTTTCCCTAGGTTTTAAATTTGGATGGAATGTGCCAGGAAAACCCCCCATAAGTTTATGTCTCATTACTCCTAGTTCGTTGTTTTAATTTTTTCAATTGGGGTAATGGTTAGAATGTTGTTCGTCCAAGGTGTACACACTCTGGTTCATCTACATATTGTGTATAACTATTTATGTAGAGATCCTCTTTCCGTGTAAATTATTACAGAGTGTTCCGTAATCCTTCCTTGCTATATGGTTGGTCTTTTTGATATATGTATATAATATGTATTTGTATACATATGGTAACGCTAATCTTCATTTATCCATTCCCCCCACCTTTCCTTTTAGATAAGCATAGTTTCTTTTTAATAAGTCTGTGATTGACTTTCTGTGTGGAAATATGTTCATTTGTGTCAGTTATTAGATAACGCCTATAAGTGATATCATAGGATATAGGACTTTTGCTTTCCGACTTACCTCATGTTCTGTGATTATCTCCAAGATCATCTATGGTGCCTCAAAGAGCAGTGTTTCATTGTTTTCCATGGCTAGTATTCATTGTGTACAGGGACCACTTCTTCTTTATCGTTTCATCTGTTGATGGACATTTTGGTTGCTTCACTGTCTTGTCTATTGTGAATCAGGCTGCAGTGCAGCTTTTGCAGCCCGGGTCTTCTTCATTCTGGTCTTCTCAGGTGAGTGGCCCATTGGTGTGCCTGCTGGATGGAATGGTACCTCAATTTTTCCTTTTAAACGCAGCTCCTTTCTGTTGTCATTATTTGCGTTTAACCCTCTTACATCTCACCAGCAGCTAGAGGGTACACAGTTCTCTAAAACCTCTTCAGCATTTATTGTTTGTAGACTTTTTGCCAATGGTCAGTCGATTGGTGTGAGTTGAAAAGTTTTTGTAGATTAGATTGCATGAGTCTAATACTTCCTGAGGCTGAGCTTTTATCCATTTTCCTTTCTTTAAAAAGAGAGTGAGTAAAACTTACGTCTTCATACTATCTTCGTGAACATTTTGCCTGTTTTGAATTCTTTTATCCATTCCCTACCTCAGCACAATTTTGAGGGCAGGTGTCCTTTACAGCCCTGTTTGCTTATGAATGGTAAGTGACTATTAGCTGTGGGCTAAAAGTTGCTCTTGCGGGAATCGGCCACAAGGCGGCAGCATTTCTCCTTTACCAAATCTGGTTACTAGGGCAACAGAGCCTTACTGGAAGTGGTGTTCTAGGTGTTAATTAGAATAGAATGTGCGAGGAAAAAGCCCTTTAAGTTTATGTCTCATTATTTCTTGTTGGTATTTTTAACTTAATTTTTATTTTTTATCACAGCAAACTTGATTACAATGTTTTGTTTGTTCTAGGTGTGCAAGATGTGGTTCTTTCACACATACACATATATCTATTCTTCTTCGGATCCTTTTCCCATGTAGGTTATGACACAATGTTGAGTAGTCTTCTCTTGGTATTGCGTAGGTCTTTGGTGATTATATATTTCACATGTGTTTGTATCTCTCTGTTAACCTCAATATGGTAATGTATCCAATCCTCACACCTGTCCATTTGGTGAACCATAAGTTTTTTTAATGAATCTATGATAGTGTTTGTGGAAATATCTTTGTTTGTATCATTTTTTAGGTAACCCCTATATGTGATATGATAGGATATGTGTCTTTCGCTTTCTCACTTACTCCAAGTTGCATGATTACTTCTAGACTCATCTATGGTGCTGCAAATGGCATTGTATCATTTTTTCAGTAGCTCACATTCCATCTGTACAGGTAGCAGTTCTTCTTTGTCCACCCATCTGTCGGTGGACTTTTTGGTTACTTCCATATCTTGGCTATTGTAATACTATGCAGGGCAGATTTGCGTGCCTGTGTCCTTCCAATTCTGTCTTCTTAGTTTATAGGTCCAGGAATAGGTCTGCTGGATCATACGCTAGCTCAATGTTTACCTTTTAAAGGCACCTCTCTTCTGTTCTCCTTAGTGGTTCTTTCCAGGTTATGTCCCACTTAATGTGGAGGGCATGTATTTCTTCCCAGCACCTTCAGGATTTATTCTTTGTAGTTTTTGCTGATGATTATTCTGAGTGGTGTGAGCTGATACCTCTTTGTGGTTGAATTTGCATGTGTCTCATAATGCGTTGAAATTGAGCTTTAAGACATGTCCCTTTTATTTTTCCAGCTGTGATTAGAGCTTATTTCTTCAAAGTGTTTTCTTAAAGTATGTGTCACCATTTGAAATATTTTGGCCATTATCTCCCTCAAGACATTTTGAGGGCAGGTTTCATTTACAGCCCTGCAGTACTTGTTCATATGAAGTGACATTAGCTCAGGATTTAAACCTGCTTTTGCAGGTAACGGCCAGAGAGCGGCAGCCTTTCTACATTCCCCTTGCTTGTACTAGGGAAACAGACCTACCGGCCAGTGGTGTTCTTCGGTTATAAATTAGAGTGCAATGTGCCCGGATAAACCCACAAATGTTGATGTCTCCTTGCTTTTGTTTGTTTTTAAATTTAATTTATATTTATTATTAGAGTAATATTCCATTTTGTAAGTGGACCACTTCTTCTTGGTGCATTCCTCGGTTGATGGACATTTTCATTGCTTCCACGTGCTGGCTATGGTAAATCTTGCTGGCGTACAGGTTTGCCAGCCTGTGACTTTTTGATTCTCATTCTCTCAGGTGATAGGCCAAGCAGTGGTTGTGATTGATTGACTGGTAGCTCAATGTTTCCCTTTTCAAAGCACCTACACTGTGTTTTCATTAGTGGCTCTTTACGTGCCACCCCTTACAAAAGAGGGTACGCATTTCTCCACACTCCCTTCACCATTTATTTTTTGCAGCATTTTTCCTAATGGCCATTCTGACTGCTGTGAGCTGATAGGTTTTTGTATTATGGGTATCCATGTCATTAAATTTTTTTAAATTCGTCATATTCCTACCACTTTTTCTTTTCTCTTAAAAGAAAAACCCGTGAGTACAATATAGCTCTTGAAATTGTGTTCTTCGAAGGTTGCCCTCTTGTGAAGTTTTTGGTCGATTTTTGACCCCAGAAATTTTCTGGAGGGCAAGTGTCATTTACAGAACGGCATTTTGGTGAAAATTTAGTGATCTTTTGCAGTGGGTTCGAAGCTGCTGTTGTGGGAAACAGCCACAAGGAGGTAACATTTCTCCATTCCTCAATCTGGGTACTAGGGCAGCAGAGCCTTTCTGGAAGTCATTGTCCTAGGTTGTAAATTAGAATGGAATTTTCCAGGAGAAATCCCCATAAGTTTATGTCTCATTACTTCTTCTTGGTTTTTAAAATTTTATTAATCTGGGAAAAGTTTAGAATATTGTTTGTCCTAGGTGTACACAATCTGGTTCATTTGTACATTCTGTATGTCTATTAATGTACAGATCCTCTTCCCATGGAAAATACTACAGTGTTCCATCGACCTCCCTTGCTATATGTTCGGTGTTTTTGATACATGTATATAATATGTGTTTGTACATGTATAGTAACACTAATCTTCATTTCTCAATTTCCCCCCTCCTTTCCTTTCAGATGAGCATAGTTTGTTTTCTAAGCCTGTGAGTGTCTTTCTCTTTGGAAATATGTTCATCTGTGTCAGTTATTAGATAATGCCATAAGTGATAATATAGGATATAGGTGTTTTGCTTTCCGACCTACTTCATGTTTTGTGATTATCTCCAGGCTCATCTATGGTGCCTCAAAGAGCAGTGCTTCAATGTTTTCCATGGCTAATATTCCATTGTGTACATGGACCACTTCTTCTTGGTGCATTCCTCTGTTAATGGACATTTTCATTGCTTCCAAGTGTTGCCTATGGTAAATATTGCTGGAGTGCAGGATTGCCAGCCTGTGATTTTTGATTTTCATTTTCTCAGGTGATAGACCCAGCAGTGGGTATGATTGATTGACTGGTATGGTAAGTCAACGTTTACCTTTTCAAGGCACCTCAATTGTGCTTTCATTAGTGGCTCTTACCACATCCCCCTTAGAATCGAGGGTACGCATTTCTCCACAATCACGTCAGCATTTATTTTTTGCAGCATTTTTGTTGATGGCAGTTCTGACTGGTGTGAGCTGATAGGTTTTTGTAATTTGGGTTTACATGTCTGTAAAAATTCCTACAATTCGTCATTTTTCCACGCCTTTTTCTTTTCTGTTAAAAGAAAAAAGAAAAAAAGTGTGAGTATAATATACCTCTTCAAATTTTCTTTTTGGAAGGTTGCACTCTGGAATTTTTTTGTCGATTTTCGACCTCAGTATTTTTTGGAGGGCCGGTGTCATTTACAGACCTGCAATTGGTGAATATTTAGTGACCTTTTGCAGTGGGTTTAAAGCTGCTCTTGTGGGAAACGGCCACCAGGATGCCGCATTTCTCCATTCCCAAATCTGGGTACTAGGGCAGCAGAGCCATTCTGGAAGTTGTTTGCCTAGGTTTTAAATTTGGATGGAATGTGCCAGGAAAACCCCCCATAAGTTTATGTCTCATTACTCCTAGTTCGTTGTTTTAATTTTTTCAACTGGGGTAATGGTAAGAATGTTGTTCGTCCAACGTGTACACACTCTGGTTCATCTACATATTGTATATAACTATTTATGTAGAGATCCTCTTTCCGTGTAAATTATAACAGAGTGTTCCGTAATCCTTCCTTGCTATATGGTTGGTCTTTTTGATATATGTATATAATATGTATTTGTATACATATGGTAACGCTAATCTTCATTTATCCATTCCCCCCACCTTTCCTTTTAGATAAGCATAGTTTTTTTTTAATAAGTCTGTGATTGACTTTCTGTGTGGAAATATGTTCATTTGTGTCAGTTATTAGATAACGCCTATAAGTGATATCATAGGATATAGGACTTTTGCTTTCCGACTTACCTCATGTTCTGTGATTATCTCCAAGATCATCTATGGTGCCTCAAAGAGCAGTGTTTCATTGTTTTCCATGGCTAGTATTCATTGTGTACAGGGACCACTTCTTCTTTATCGTTTCATCTGTTGATGGACATTTTGGTTGCTTCACTGTCTTGTCTATTGTGAATCAGGCTGCAGTGCAGCTTTTGCAGCCCGGGTCTTCTTCATTCTGGTCTTCTCAGGTGAGTGGCCCATTGGTGTGCCTGCTGGATGGAATGGTACCTCAATTTTTCCTTTTAAACGCAGCTCCTTTCTGTTGTCATTATTTGCGTTTAACCCTCTTACATCTCACCAGCAGCTAGAGGGTACACAGTTCTCTAAAACCTCTTCAGCATTTATTGTTTGTAGACTTTTTGCCAATGGTCAGTCGATTGGTGTGAGTTGAAAAGTTTTTGTAGATTAGATTGCATGAGTCTAATACTTCCTGAGGCTGAGCTTTTATCCATTTTCCTTTCTTTAAAAAGAGAGTGAGTAAAACTTACGTCTTCATACTATCTTCGTGAACATTTTGCCTGTTTTGAATTCTTTTATCCATTCCCTACCTCAGCACAATTTTGAGGGCAGGTGTCCTTTACAGCCCTGTTTGCTTATGAATGGTAAGTGACTATTAGCTGTGGGCTAAAAGTTGCTCTTGCGGGAATCGGCCACAAGGCGGCAGCATTTCTCCTTTACCAAATCTGGTTACTAGGGCAACAGAGCCTTACTGGAAGTGGTGTTCTAGGTGTTAATTAGAATAGAATGTGCGAGGAAAAAGCCCTTTAAGTTTATGTCTCATTATTTCTTGTTGGTATTTTTAACTTAATTTTTATTTTTTATCACAGCAAACTTGATTACAATGTTTTGTTTGTTCTAGGTGTGCAAGATGTGGTTCTTTCACACATACACATATATCTATTCTTCTTCGGATCCTTTTCCCATGTAGGTTATGACACAATGTTGAGTAGTCTTCTCTTGGTATTGCATAGGTCTTTGGTGATTATATATTTCACATGTGTTTGTATCTCTCTGTTAACCTCAATATGGTAATGTATCCAATCCTCACACCTGTCCATTTGGTGAACCATAAGTTTTTTTAATGAATCTATGATAGTGTTTGTGGAAATATCTTTGTTTGTATCATTTTTTAGGTAACCCCTATATGTGATATGATAGGATATGTGTCTTTCGCTTTCTCACTTACTCCAAGTTGCATGATTACTTCTAGACTCATCTATGGTGCTGCAAATGGCATTGTATCATTTTTTCAGTAGCTCACATTCCATCTGTACAGGTAGCAGTTCTTCTTTGTCCACCCATCTGTCGGTGGACTTTTTGGTTACTTCCATATCTTGGCTATTGTAATACTATGCAGGGCAGATTTGCGTGCCTGTGTCCTTCCAATTCTGTCTTCTTAGTTTATAGGTCCAGGAATAGGTCTGCTGGATCATACGCTAGCTCAATGTTTACCTTTTAAAGGCACCTCTCTTCTGTTCTCCTTAGTGGTTCTTTCCAGGTTATGTCCCACTTAATGTGGAGGGCATGTATTTCTTCCCAGCACCTTCAGGATTTATTCTTTGTAGTTTTTGCTGATGGTTATTCTGAGTGGTGTGAGCTGATACCTCTTTGTGGTTGAATTTGCATGTGTCTCATAATGCGTTGAAATTGAGCTTTAAGACATGTCCCTTTTATTTTTCCAGCTGTGATTAGAGCTTATTTCTTCAAAGTGTTTTCTTAAAGTATGTGTCACCATTTGAAATATTTTGGCCATTATCTCCCTCAAGACATTTTGAGGGCAGGTTTCATTTACAGCCCTGCAGTACTTGTTCATATGAAGTGACATTAGCTCAGGATTTAAACCTGCTTTTGCAGGTAACGGCCAGAGAGCGGCAGCCTTTCTACATTCCCCTTGCTTGTACTAGGGAAACAGACCTACCGGCCAGTGGTGTTCTTCGGTTATAAATTAGAGTGCAATGTGCCCGGATAAACCCACAAATGTTGATGTCTCCTTGCTTTTGTTTGTTTTTAAATTTAATTTATATTTATTATTAGAGTAATATTCCATTTTGTAAGTGGACCACTTCTTCTTGGTGCATTCCTCGGTTGATGGACATTTTCATTGCTTCCACGTGCTGGCTATGGTAAATCTTGCTGGCGTACAGGTTTGCCAGCCTGTGACTTTTTGATTCTCATTCTCTCAGGTGATAGGCCAAGCAGTGGTTGTGATTGATTGACTGGTAGCTCAATGTTTCCCTTTTCAAAGCACCTACACTGTGTTTTCATTAGTGGCTCTTTACGTGCCACCCCTTACAAAAGAGGGTACGCATTTCTCCACACTCCCTTCACCATTTATTTTTTGCAGCATTTTTCCTAATGGCCATTCTGACTGCTGTGAGCTGATAGGTTTTTGTATTATGGGTATCCATGTCATTAAATTTTTTTAAATTCGTCATATTCCTACCACTTTTTCTTTTCTCTTAAAAGAAAAACCCGTGAGTACAATATAGCTCTTGAAATTGTGTTCTTCGAAGGTTGCCCTCTTGTGAAGTTTTTGGTCGATTTTTGACCCCAGAAATTTTCTGGAGGGCAAGTGTCATTTACAGAACGGCATTTTGGTGAAAATTTAGTGATCTTTTGCAGTGGGTTCGAAGCTGCTGTTGTGGGAAACAGCCACAAGGAGGTAACATTTCTCCATTCCTCAATCTGGGTACTAGGGCAGCAGAGCCTTTCTGGAAGTCATTGTCCTAGGTTGTAAATTAGAATGGAATTTTCCAGGAGAAATCCCCATAAGTTTATGTCTCATTACTTCTTCTTGGTTTTTAAAATTTTATTAATCTGGGAAAAGTTTAGAATATTGTTTGTCCTAGGTGTACACAATCTGGTTCATTTGTACATTCTGTATGTCTATTAATGTACAGATCCTCTTCCCATGGAAAATACTACAGTGTTCCATCGACCTCCCTTGCTATATGTTCGGTGTTTTTGATACATGTATATAATATGTGTTTGTACATGTATAGTAACACTAATCTTCATTTCTCAATTTCCCCCCTCCTTTCCTTTCAGATGAGCATAGTTTGTTTTCTAAGCCTGTGAGTGTCTTTCTCTTTGGAAATATGTTCATCTGTGTCAGTTATTAGATAATGCCATAAGTGATAATATAGGATATAGGTGTTTTGCTTTCCGACCTACTTCATGTTTTGTGATTATCTCCAGGCTCATCTATGGTGCCTCAAAGAGCAGTGCTTCAATGTTTTCCATGGCTAATATTCCATTGTGTACATGGACCACTTCTTCTTGGTGCATTCCTCTGTTGATGGACATTTTCGTTGCTTCCAAGTGTTGCCTATGGTAAATATTGCTGGAGTGCAGGATTGCCAGCCTGTGATTTTTGATTTTCATTTTCTCAGGTGATAGACCCAGCAGTGGGTATGATTGATTGACTGGTATGGTAGGTCAACGTTTACCTTTTCAAGGCACCTCAATTGTGCTTTCATTAGTGGCTCTTACCACATCCCCATTAGAATCGAGGGTACACATTTCTCCACAATCACGTCAGCATTTATTGTTTGCAGCATTTTTGTTGATGGCAGTTCTGACTGGTGTGAGCTGATAGGTTTTTGTAATTTGGGTTTACATGTCTGTAAAAATTCCTACAATTCATCATTTTTCCACGCCTTTTTCTTTTCTGTTAAAAGAAAAAAGAAAAAAAGTGTGAGTATAATATACCTCTTCAAATTTTCTTTTTGGAAGGTTGCACTCTGGAATTTTTTGGTCGATTTTCGACCTCAGTATTTTTTGGAGGGCCGGTGTCATTTACAGACCTGCAATTGGTGAATATTTAGTGACCTTTTGCAGTGGGTTTAAAGCTGCTCTTGTGGGAAACGGCCACCAGGATGCAGCATTTCTCCATTCCCAAATCTGGGTTACTAGGGCATCAGAGCCATTCTGGAAGTTGTTTGCCTAGGTTTTAAATTTGGATGGAATGTGCCAGGAAAACCCCCCATAAGTTTATGTCTCATTACTCCTAGTTCGTTGTTTTAATTTTTTCAACTGGGGTAATGGTAAGAATGTTGTTCGTCCAACGTGTACACACTCTGGTTCATCTACATATTGTATATAACTATTTATGTAGAGATCCTCTTTCCGTGTAAATTATTACAGAGTGTTCCATAATCCTTCCTTGCTATATGGTTGGTCTTTTTGATATATGTATATAATATGTATTTGTATACATATGGTAACGCTAATCTTCATTTATCCATTCCCCCCACCTTTCCTTTTAGATAAGCATAGTTTTTTTTTAATAAGTCTGTGATTGACTTTCTGTGTGGAAATATGTTCATTTGTGTCAGTTATTAGATAACGCCTATAAGTGATATCATAGGATATAGGACTTTTGCTTTCCGACTTACCTCATGTTCTGTGATTATCTCCAAGATCATCTATGGTGCCTCAAATAGCAGTGTTTCATTGTTTTCCGTGGCTAGTATTCATTGTGTACATGGACCACTTCTTCTTTATCATTTCATCTGTTGATGGACATTTTGGTTGCTTCACTGTCTTGTCTATTGTGAATCAGGCTGCAGTGCAGCTATTGCAGCCCGGGTCTTCTTCATTCTGGTCTTCTCAGGTGAGTGGCCCATTGGTGTGCCTGCTGGATGGAATGGTACCTCAATTTTTCCTTTTAAACGCAGCTCCTTTCTGTTGTCATTATTTGCATTTAACCCTCTTACATCTCACCAGCAGCTAGAGGGTACACAGTTCTCTAAAACCTCTTCAGCATTTATTGTTTGTAGACTTTTTGCCAATGGTCAGTCGATTGGTGTGAGTTGAAAAGTTTTTGTAGATTAGATTGCATGAGTGTAATACTTCCTGAGGCTGAGCTTTTATCCATTTTCCTTTCTTTAAAAAGAGAGTGAGTAAAACTTACGTCTTCATACTATCTTCGTGAACATTTTGCCTGTTTTGAATTCTTTTATCCATTCCCTACCTCAGCACAATTTTGACGGCAGGTGTCCTTTACAGCCCTGTTTGCTTATGAATGGTAAGTGACTATTAGCTGTGGGTTAAAAGTTGCTCTTGCGGGAATCGGCCACAAGGCGGCAGCATTTCTCCTTTACCAAATCTGGTTACTAGGGCAACAGAGCCTTACTGGAAGTGGTGTTCTAGGTGTTAATTAGAATAGAATGTGCGAGGAAAAAGCCCTTTAAGTTTATGTCTCATTATTTCTTGTTGGTATTTTTAACTTAATTTTTATTTTTTATCACAGCAAACTTGATTACAATGTTTTGTTTGTTCTAGGTGTGCAAGATGTGGTTCTTTCACACATATACATATATCTATTCTTCTTCGGATCCTTTTCCCATGTAGGTTATGACACAATGTTGAGTAGTCTTCTCTTGGTATTGCGTAGGTCTTTGGTGATTATATATTTCACATGTGTTTGTATCTCTCTGTTAACCTCAATATGGTAATGTATCCAATCCTCACACCTGTCCATTTGGTGAACCATAAGTTTTTTTAATGAATCTATGATAGTGTTTGTGGAAATATCTTTGTTTGTATCATTTTTTAGGTAACCCCTATATGTGATATGATAGGATATGTGTCTTTCGCTTTCTCACTTACTCCAAGTTGCATGATTACTTCTAGACTCATCTATGGTGCTGCAAATGGCATTGTATCATTTTTTCAGTAGCTCACATTCCATCTGTACAGGTAGCAGTTCTTCTTTGTCCACCCATCTGTCGATGGACTTTTTGGTTACTTCCATATCTTGGCTATTGTCATACTATGCAGTGCAGATTTGCGTGCCTGTGTCCTTCCAATTCTGTCTTCTTAGTTTATAGGTCCAGGAATAGGTCTGCTGGATCATACGCTAGCTCAATGTTTACCTTTTAAAGGCACCTCTCTTCTGTTCTCCTTAGTGGTTCTTTCCAGGTTATGTCCCACTTAATGTGGAGGGCATGTATTTCTTCCCAGCACCTTCAGGATTTATTCTTTGTAGTTTTTGCTGATGATTATTCTGAGTGGTGTGAGCTGATACCTCTTTGTGGTTGAATTTGCATGTGTCTCATAATGCGTTGAAATTGAGCTTTAAGACATGTCCTTTTAATTTTTCCAGCTGTGATTAGAGCTTATTTCTTCAAAGTGTTTTCTTAAAGTATGTGTCACCATTTGAAATATTTTGGCCATTATCTCCCTCAAGACATTTTGAGGGCAGGTTTCATTTACAGCCCTGCAGTACTTGTTCATATGAAGTGACATTAGCTCAGGCTTTAAACCTGCTTTTGCAGGTAACGGCCAGAGAGCGGCAGCCTTTCTACATTCCCCTTGCTGGTACTAGGGAAACAGACCTACCGGCCAGTGGTGTTCTTCGGTTATAAATTAGAGTGCAATGTGCCCGGATAAACCCACAAATGTTGATGTCTCCTTGCTTTTGTTTGTTTTTAAATTTAATTTATATTTATTATTAGAGTAATATTCCATTTTGTAAGTGGACCACTTCTTCTTGGTGCATTCCTCGGTTGATGGACATTTTCATTGCTTCCACGTGCTGGCTATGGTAAATCTTGCCGGCGTACAGGTTTGCCAGCCTGTGACTTTTTGATTCTCATTTTCTCAGGTGATAGGCCAAGCAGTGGTTGTGATTGATTGACTGGTAGCTCAATGTTTCCCTTTTCAAAGCACCTACACTGTGTTTTCATTAGTGGCTCTTTACGTGCCACCCCTTACAAAAGAGGGTACGCATTTCTCCACACTCCCTTCACCATTTATTTTTTGCAGCATTTTTCCTAATGGCCATTCTGACTGCTGTGAGCTGATAGGTTTTTGTATTATGGGTATGCATGTCATTAAATTTTTTTTAATTCGTCATATTCCTACCCCTTTTTCTTTTCTCTTAAAAGAAAAACCCGTGAGTACAATAGAGCTCTTGAAATTGTCTGCTTCGAAGGTTGCCCTCTTGTGAAGTTTTTGGTCGATTTTTGACCCCAGAAATTTTCTGGAGGGCAAGTGTCATTTACAGAACGGCAAGTTGGTGAAAATTTAGTGACCTTTTGCAGTAGGTTCAAAGCTGCTGTTGTGGGAAACGGCCACAAGGAGGTAGCATTTCTCCATTCCCCAATCTGGGTACTAGGGCAGCAGAGCCTTTCTGGAAGTCATTGTCCTAGGTTGTAAATTAGAATGGAATTTGCCAGGAGAAGTCCCCATAAGTTTATGTCTCATTACTTCTTCTTGGTTTTTAAATTTTTTTAATCTGGGTAAAGTTTAGAATATTGTTTGTCTTTGGTGTACGCAGTCTGGTTCCTTTGTACATTATGTATGTCTATTAATGTACAGATCCTCTTCCCATGTAAAATATTACAGTGTTCCGTTGACCTCCCTTGCTATATGTTCGGTCTTTTTGATACATGTATATAATATGTATTTGTATATGTATAGTAACACTAATCTTCATTTCTCAATTTCCCCCCTCCTTTCCTTTCAGATGAGCATAGTTTGATTTCTAAGCCTGTGAGTGTCTTTCTCTTTGGAAATATGTTCATCTGTGTCAGTTATTAGATAATGCCATAAGTGATAATATAGTATATAGGTGTTTTGCTGTCCGACCTACTTCATGTTTTGTGATTATCTCCAGGCTCATCTATGGTGCCTCAAAGAGCAGTGCTTCAATGTTTTCCATGGCTAATATTCCATTGTGTACATGGACCACTTCTTCTTGGTGCATTCCTCTGTTGATGGACATTTTCGTTGCTTCCAAGTGTTGCCTATGGTAAATATTGCTGGAGTGCAGGATTGCCAGCCTGTGATTTTTGATTTTCATTTTCTCAGGTGATAGACCCAGCAGTGGGTATGATTGATTGACTGGTATGGTAGGTCAACGTTTACCTTTTCAAGGCACCTCAATTGTGCTTTCATTAGTGGCTCTTACCACATCCCCATTAGAATCGAGGGTACACATTTCTCCACAATCACGTCAGCATTTATTGTTTGCAGCATTTTTGTTGATGGCAGTTCTGACTGGTGTGAGCTGATAGGTTTTTGTAATTTGGGTTTACATGTCTGTAAAAATTCCTACAATTCATCATTTTTCCACGCCTTTTTCTTTTCTGTTAAAAGAAAAAAGAAAAAAAGTGTGAGTATAATATACCTCTTCAAATTTTCTTTTTGGAAGGTTGCACTCTGGAATTTTTTGGTCGATTTTCGACCTCAGTATTTTTTGGAGGGCCGGTGTCATTTACAGACCTGCAATTGGTGAATATTTAGTGACCTTTTGCAGTGGGTTTAAAGCTGCTCTTGTGGGAAACGGCCACCAGGATGCAGCATTTCTCCATTCCCAAATCTGGGTTACTAGGGCATCAGAGCCATTCTGGAAGTTGTTTGCCTAGGTTTTAAATTTGGATGGAATGTGCCAGGAAAACCCCCCATAAGTTTATGTCTCATTACTCCTAGTTCGTTGTTTTAATTTTTTCAACTGGGGTAATGGTAAGAATGTTGTTCGTCCAACGTGTACACACTCTGGTTCATCTACATATTGTATATAACTATTTATGTAGAGATCCTCTTTCCGTGTAAATTATTACAGAGTGTTCCATAATCCTTCCTTGCTATATGGTTGGTCTTTTTGATATATGTATATAATATGTATTTGTATACATATGGTAACGCTAATCTTCATTTATCCATTCCCCCCACCTTTCCTTTTAGATAAGCATAGTTTTTTTTTAATAAGTCTGTGATTGACTTTCTGTGTGGAAATATGTTCATTTGTGTCAGTTATTAGATAACGCCTATAAGTGATATCATAGGATATAGGACTTTTGCTTTCCGACTTACCTCATGTTCTGTGATTATCTCCAAGATCATCTATGGTGCCTCAAATAGCAGTGTTTCATTGTTTTCCGTGGCTAGTATTCATTGTGTACATGGACCACTTCTTCTTTATCGTTTCATCTGTTGATGGACATTTTGGTTGCTTCACTGTCTGGTCTATTGTGAATCAGGCTGCAGTGCAGCTATTGCAGCCCGGGTCTTCTTCATTCTGGTCTTCTCAGGTGAGTGGCCCATTGGTGTGCCTGCTGGATGGAATGGTACCTCAATTTTTCCTTTTAAACGCAGCTCCTTTCTGTTGTCATTATTTGCGTTTAACCCTCTTACATCTCACCAGCAGCTAGAGGGTACACAGTTCTCTAAAACCTCTTCAGCATTTATTGTTTGTAGACTTTTTGCCAATGGTCAGTCGATTGGTGTGAGTTGAAAAGTTTTTGTAGATTAGATTGCATGAGTCTAATACTTCCTGAGGCTGAGCTTTTATCCATTTTCCTTTCTTTAAAAAGAGAGTGAGTAAAACTTACGTCTTCATACTATCTTCGTGAACATTTTGCCTGTTTTGAATTCTTTTATCCATTCCCTACCTCAGCACAATTTTGACGGCAGGTGTCCTTTACAGCCCTGTTTGCTTATGAATGGTAAGTGACTATTAGCTGTGGGTTAAAAGTTGCTCTTGCGGGAATCGGCCACAAGGCGGCAGCATTTCTCCTTTACCAAATCTGGTTACTAGGGCAACAGAGCCTTACTGGAAGTGGTGTTCTAGGTGTTAATTAGAATAGAATGTGCGAGGAAAAAGCCCTTTAAGTTTATGTCTCATTATTTCTTGTTGGTATTTTTAACTTAATTTTTATTTTTTATCACAGCAAACTTGATTACAATGTTTTGTTTGTTCTAGGTGTGCAAGATGTGGTTCTTTCACACATATACATATATCTATTCTTCTTCGGATCCTTTTCCCATGTAGGTTATGACACAATGTTGAGTAGTCTTCTCTTGGTATTGCGTAGGTCTTTGGTGATTATATATTTCACATGTGTTTGTATCTCTCTGTTAACCTCAATATGGTAATGTATCCAATCCTCACACCTGTCCATTTGGTGAACCATAAGTTTTTTTAATGAGTCTATGATAGTGTTTGTGGAAATATCTTTGTTTGTATCATTTTTTAGGTAACCCCTATATGTGATATGATAGGATATGTGTCTTTCGCTTTCTCACTTACTCCAAGTTGCATGATTACTTCTAGACTCATCTATGGTGCTGCAAATGGCATTGTATCATTTTTTCAGTAGCTCACATTCCATCTGTACAGGTAGCAGTTCTTCTTTGTCCACCCATCTGTCGATGGACTTTTTGGTTACTTCCATATCTTGGCTATTGTCATACTATGCAGTGCAGATTTGCGTGCCTGTGTCCTTCCAATTCTGTCTTCTTAGTTTATAGGTCCAGGAATAGGTCTGCTGGATCATACGCTAGCTCAATGTTTACCTTTTAAAGGCACCTCTCTTCTGTTCTCCTTAGTGGTTCTTTCCAGGTTATGTCCCACTTAATGTGGAGGGCATGTATTTCTTCCCAGCACCTTCAGGATTTATTCTTTGTAGTTTTTGCTGATGATTATTCTGAGTGGTGTGAGCTGATACCTCTTTGTGGTTGAATTTGCATGTGTCTCATAATGCGTTGAAATTGAGCTTTAAGACATGTCCTTTTAATTTTTCCAGCTGTGATTAGAGCTTATTTCTTCAAAGTGTTTTCTTAAAGTATGTGTCACCATTTGAAATATTTTGGCCATTATCTCCCTCAAGACATTTTGAGGGCAGGTTTCATTTACAGCCCTGCAGTACTTGTTCATATGAAGTGACATTAGCTCAGGCTTTAAACCTGCTTTTGCAGGTAACGGCCAGAGAGCGGCAGCCTTTCTACATTCCCCTTGCTGGTACTAGGGAAACAGACCTACCGGCCAGTGGTGTTCTTCGGTTATAAATTAGAGTGCAATGTGCCCGGATAAACCCACAAATGTTGATGTCTCCTTGCTTTTGTTTGTTTTTAAATTTAATTTATATTTATTATTAGAGTAATATTCCATTTTGTAAGTGGACCACTTCTTCTTGGTGCATTCCTCGGTTGATGGACATTTTCATTGCTTCCACGTGCTGGCTATGGTAAATCTTGCCGGCGTACAGGTTTGCCAGCCTGTGACTTTTTGATTCTCATTTTCTCAGGTGATAGGCCAAGCAGTGGTTGTGATTGATTGACTGGTAGCTCAATGTTTCCCTTTTCAAAGCACCTACACTGTGTTTTCATTAGTGGCTCTTTACGTGCCACCCCTTACAAAAGAGGGTACGCATTTCTCCACACTCCCTTCACCATTTATTTTTTGCAGCATTTTTCCTAATGGCCATTCTGACTGCTGTGAGCTGATAGGTTTTTGTATTATGGGTATGCATGTCATTAAATTTTTTTTAATTCGTCATATTCCTACCCCTTTTTCTTTTCTCTTAAAAGAAAAACCCGTGAGTACAATATAGCTCTTGAAATTGTCTGCTTCGAAGGTTGCCCTCTTGTGAAGTTTTTGGTCGAGTTTTGACCCCAGAAATTTTCTGGAGGGCAAGTGTCATTTACAGAACGGCACGTTGGTGAAAATTTAGTGACCTTTTGCAGTAGGTTCAAAGCTGCTGTTGTGGGAAACGGCCACAAGGAGGTAGCATTTCTCCATTCCCCAATCTGGGTACTAGGGCAGCAGAGCCTTTCTGGAAGTCATTGTCCTAGGTTGTAAATTAGAATGGAATTTGCCAGGAGAAGTCCCCATAAGTTTATGTCTCATTATTTCTTCTTGGTTTTTAAATTTTTTTAATCTGGGTAAAGTTTAGAATATTTTTTGTCTTTGGTGTACGCAGTCTGGTTCCTTTGTACATTATGTATGTCTATTAATGTACAGATCCTCTTCCCATGTAAAATATTACAGTGTTCCGTTGACCTCCCTTGCTATATGTTCGGTCTTTTTGATACATGTATATAATATGTATTTGTATATGTATAGTAACACTAATCTTCATTTCTCAATTTCCCCCCTCCTTTCCTTTCAGATGAGCATAGTTTGATTTCTAAGCCTGTGAGTGTCTTTCTCTTTGGAAATATGTTCATCTGTGTCAGTTATTAGATAATGCCATAAGTGATAATATAGTATATAGGTGTTTTGCTGTCCGACCTACTTCATGTTTTGTGATTATCTCCAGGCTCATCTATGGTGCCTCAAAGAGCAGTGCTTCAATGTTTTCCATGGCTAATATTCCATTGTGTACATGGACCACTTCTTCTTGGTGCATTCCTCTGTTGATGGACATTTTCGTTGCTTCCAAGTGTTGCCTATGGTAAATATTGCTGGAGTGCAGGATTGCCAGCCTGTGATTTTTGATTTTCATTTTCTCAGGTGATAGACCCAGCAGTGGGTATGATTGATTGACTGCTATGGTAGGTCAACGTTTACCTTTTCAAGGCACCTCAATTGTGCTTTCATTAGTGGCTCTTACCACATCCCCATTAGAATCGAGGGTACACATTTCTCCACAATCACGTCAGCATTTATTGTTTGCAGCATTTTTGTTGATGGCAGTTCTGACTGGTGTGAGCTGATAGGTTTTTGTAATTTGGGTTTACATGTCTGTAAAAATTCCTACAATTCATCATTTTTCCACGCCTTTTTCTTTTCTGTTAAAAGAAAAAAGAAAAAAAGTGTGAGTATAATATACCTCTTCAAATTTTCTTTTTGGAAGGTTGCACTCTGGAATTTTTTGGTCGATTTTCGACCTCAGTATTTTTTGGAGGGCCGGTGTCATTTACAGACCTGCAATTGGTGAATATTTAGTGACCTTTTGCAGTGGGTTTAAAGCTGCTCTTGTGGGAAACGGCCACCAGGATGCAGCATTTCTCCATTCCCAAATCTGGGTTACTAGGGCATCAGAGCCATTCTGGAAGTTGTTTGCCTAGGTTTTAAATTTGGATGGAATGTGCCAGGAAAACCCCCCATAAGTTTATGTCTCATTACTCCTAGTTCGTTGTTTTAATTTTTTCAACTGGGGTAATGGTAAGAATGTTGTTCGTCCAACGTGTACACACTCTGGTTCATCTACATATTGTATATAACTATTTATGTAGAGATCCTCTTTCCGTGTAAATTATTACAGAGTGTTCCATAATCCTTCCTTGCTATATGGTTGGTCTTTTTGATATATGTATATAATATGTATTTGTATACATATGGTAACGCTAATCTTCATTTATCCATTCCCCCCACCTTTCCTTTTAGATAAGCATAGTTTTTTTTTAATAAGTCTGTGATTGACTTTCTGTGTGGAAATATGTTCATTTGTGTCAGTTATTAGATAACGCCTATAAGTGATATCATAGGATATAGGACTTTTGCTTTCCGACTTACCTCATGTTCTGTGATTATCTCCAAGATCATCTATGGTGCCTCAAATAGCAGTGTTTCATTGTTTTCCGTGGCTAGTATTCATTGTGTACATGGACCACTTCTTCTTTATCATTTCATCTGTTGATGGACATTTTGGTTGCTTCACTGTCTTGTCTATTGTGAATCAGGCTGCAGTGCAGCTATTGCAGCCCGGGTCTTCTTCATTCTGGTCTTCTCAGGTGAGTGGCCCATTGGTGTGCCTGCTGGATGGAATGGTACCTCAATTTTTCCTTTTAAACGCAGCTCCTTTCTGTTGTCATTATTTGCATTTAACCCTCTTACATCTCACCAGCAGCTAGAGGGTACACAGTTCTCTAAAACCTCTTCAGCATTTATTGTTTGTAGACTTTTTGCCAATGGTCAGTCGATTGGTGTGAGTTGAAAAGTTTTTGTAGATTAGATTGCATGAGTCTAATACTTCCTGAGGCTGAGCTTTTATCCATTTTCCTTTCTTTAAAAAGAGAGTGAGTAAAACTTACGTCTTCATACTATCTTCGTGAACATTTTGCCTGTTTTGAATTCTTTTATCCATTCCCTACCTCAGCACAATTTTGACGGCAGGTGTCCTTTACAGCCCTGTTTGCTTATGAATGGTAAGTGACTATTAGCTGTGGGTTAAAAGTTGCTCTTGCGGGAATCGGCCACAAGGCGGCAGCATTTCTCCTTTACCAAATCTGGTTACTAGGGCAACAGAGCCTTACTGGAAGTGGTGTTCTAGGTGTTAATTAGAATAGAATGTGCGAGGAAAAAGCCCTTTAAGTTTATGTCTCATTATTTCTTGTTGGTATTTTTAACTTAATTTTTATTTTTTATCACAGCAAACTTGATTACAATGTTTTGTTTGTTCTAGGTGTGCAAGATGTGGTTCTTTCACACATATACATATATCTATTCTTCTTCGGATCCTTTTCCCATGTAGGTTATGACACAATGTTGAGTAGTCTTCTCTTGGTATTGCGTAGGTCTTTGGTGATTATATATTTCACATGTGTTTGTATCTCTCTGTTAACCTCAATATGGTAATGTATCCAATCCTCACACCTGTCCATTTGGTGAACCATAAGTTTTTTTAATGAATCTATGATAGTGTTTGTGGAAATATCTTTGTTTGTATCATTTTTTAGGTAACCCCTATATGTGATATGATAGGATATGTGTCTTTCGCTTTCTCACTTACTCCAAGTTGCATGATTACTTCTAGACTCATCTATGGTGCTGCAAATGGCATTGTATCATTTTTTCAGTAGCTCACATTCCATCTGTACAGGTAGCAGTTCTTCTTTGTCCACCCATCTGTCGATGGACTTTTTGGTTACTTCCATATCTTGGCTATTGTCATACTATGCAGTGCAGATTTGCGTGCCTGTGTCCTTCCAATTCTGTCTTCTTAGTTTATAGGTCCAGGAATAGGTCTGCTGGATCATACGCTAGCTCAATGTTTACCTTTTAAAGGCACCTCTCTTCTGTTCTCCTTAGTGGTTCTTTCCAGGTTATGTCCCACTTAATGTGGAGGGCATGTATTTCTTCCCAGCACCTTCAGGATTTATTCTTTGTAGTTTTTGCTGATGATTATTCTGAGTGGTGTGAGCTGATACCTCTTTGTGGTTGAATTTGCATGTGTCTCATAATGCGTTGAAATTGAGCTTTAAGACATGTCCTTTTAATTTTTCCAGCTGTGATTAGAGCTTATTTCTTCAAAGTGTTTTCTTAAAGTATGTGTCACCATTTGAAATATTTTGGCCATTATCTCCCTCAAGACATTTTGAGGGCAGGTTTCATTTACAGCCCTGCAGTACTTGTTCATATGAAGTGACATTAGCTCAGGCTTTAAACCTGCTTTTGCAGGTAACGGCCAGAGAGCGGCAGCCTTTCTACATTCCCCTTGCTGGTACTAGGGAAACAGACCTACCGGCCAGTGGTGTTCTTCGGTTATAAATTAGAGTGCAATGTGCCCGGATAAACCCACAAATGTTGATGTCTCCTTGCTTTTGTTTGTTTTTAAATTTAATTTATATTTATTATTAGAGTAATATTCCATTTTGTAAGTGGACCACTTCTTCTTGGTGCATTCCTCGGTTGATGGACATTTTCATTGCTTCCACGTGCTGGCTATGGTAAATCTTGCCGGCGTACAGGTTTGCCAGCCTGTGACTTTTTGATTCTCATTTTCTCAGGTGATAGGCCAAGCAGTGGTTGTGATTGATTGACTGGTAGCTCAATGTTTCCCTTTTCAAAGCACCTACACTGTGTTTTCATTAGTGGCTCTTTACGTGCCACCCCTTACAAAAGAGGGTACGCATTTCTCCACACTCCCTTCACCATTTATTTTTTGCAGCATTTTTCCTAATGGCCATTCTGACTGCTGTGAGCTGATAGGTTTTTGTATTATGGGTATGCATGTCATTAAATTTTTTTTAATTCGTCATATTCCTACCCCTTTTTCTTTTCTCTTAAAAGAAAAACCCGTGAGTACAATAGAGCTCTTGAAATTGTCTGCTTCGAAGGTTGCCCTCTTGTGAAGTTTTTGGTCGATTTTTGACCCCAGAAATTTTCTGGAGGGCAAGTGTCATTTACAGAACGGCAAGTTGGTGAAAATTTAGTGACCTTTTGCAGTAGGTTCAAAGCTGCTGTTGTGGGAAACGGCCACAAGGAGGTAGCATTTCTCCATTCCCCAATCTGGGTACTAGGGCAGCAGAGCCTTTCTGGAAGTCATTGTCCTAGGTTGTAAATTAGAATGGAATTTGCCAGGAGAAGTCCCCATAAGTTTATGTCTCATTACTTCTTCTTGGTTTTTAAATTTTTTTAATCTGGGTAAAGTTTAGAATATTGTTTGTCTTTGGTGTACGCAGTCTGGTTCCTTTGTACATTATGTATGTCTATTAATGTACAGATCCTCTTCCCATGTAAAATATTACAGTGTTCCGTTGACCTCCCTTGCTATATGTTCGGTCTTTTTGATACATGTATATAATATGTATTTGTATATGTATAGTAACACTAATCTTCATTTCTCAATTTCCCCCCTCCTTTCCTTTCAGATGAGCATAGTTTGATTTCTAAGCCTGTGAGTGTCTTTCTCTTTGGAAATATGTTCATCTGTGTCAGTTATTAGATAATGCCATAAGTGATAATATAGTATATAGGTGTTTTGCTGTCCGACCTACTTCATGTTTTGTGATTATCTCCAGGCTCATCTATGGTGCCTCAAAGAGCAGTGCTTCAATGTTTTCCATGGCTAATATTCCATTGTGTACATGGACCACTTCTTCTTGGTGCATTCCTCTGTTGATGGACATTTTCGTTGCTTCCAAGTGTTGCCTATGGTAAATATTGCTGGAGTGCAGGATTGCCAGCCTGTGATTTTTGATTTTCATTTTCTCAGGTGATAGACCCAGCAGTGGGTATGATTGATTGACTGGTATGGTAGGTCAACGTTTACCTTTTCAAGGCACCTCAATTGTGCTTTCATTAGTGGCTCTTACCACATCCCCATTAGAATCGAGGGTACACATTTCTCCACAATCACGTCAGCATTTATTGTTTGCAGCATTTTTGTTGATGGCAGTTCTGACTGGTGTGAGCTGATAGGTTTTTGTAATTTGGGTTTACATGTCTGTAAAAATTCCTACAATTCATCATTTTTCCACGCCTTTTTCTTTTCTGTTAAAAGAAAAAAGAAAAAAAGTGTGAGTATAATATACCTCTTCAAATTTTCTTTTTGGAAGGTTGCACTCTGGAATTTTTTGGTCGATTTTCGACCTCAGTATTTTTTGGAGGGCCGGTGTCATTTACAGACCTGCAATTGGTGAATATTTAGTGACCTTTTGCAGTGGGTTTAAAGCTGCTCTTGTGGGAAACGGCCACCAGGATGCAGCATTTCTCCATTCCCAAATCTGGGTTACTAGGGCATCAGAGCCATTCTGGAAGTTGTTTGCCTAGGTTTTAAATTTGGATGGAATGTGCCAGGAAAACCCCCCATAAGTTTATGTCTCATTACTCCTAGTTCGTTGTTTTAATTTTTTCAACTGGGGTAATGGTAAGAATGTTGTTCGTCCAACGTGTACACACTCTGGTTCATCTACATATTGTATATAACTATTTATGTAGAGATCCTCTTTCCGTGTAAATTATTACAGAGTGTTCCATAATCCTTCCTTGCTATATGGTTGGTCTTTTTGATATATGTATATAATATGTATTTGTATACATATGGTAACGCTAATCTTCATTTATCCATTCCCCCCACCTTTCCTTTTAGATAAGCATAGTTTTTTTTTAATAAGTCTGTGATTGACTTTCTGTGTGGAAATATGTTCATTTGTGTCAGTTATTAGATAACGCCTATAAGTGATATCATAGGATATAGGACTTTTGCTTTCCGACTTACCTCATGTTCTGTGATTATCTCCAAGATCATCTATGGTGCCTCAAATAGCAGTGTTTCATTGTTTTCCGTGGCTAGTATTCATTGTGTACATGGACCACTTCTTCTTTATCATTTCATCTGTTGATGGACATTTTGGTTGCTTCACTGTCTTGTCTATTGTGAATCAGGCTGCAGTGCAGCTATTGCAGCCCGGGTCTTCTTCATTCTGGTCTTCTCAGGTGAGTGGCCCATTGGTGTGCCTGCTGGATGGAATGGTACCTCAATTTTTCCTTTTAAACGCAGCTCCTTTCTGTTGTCATTATTTGCATTTAACCCTCTTACATCTCACCAGCAGCTAGAGGGTACACAGTTCTCTAAAACCTCTTCAGCATTTATTGTTTGTAGACTTTTTGCCAATGGTCAGTCGATTGGTGTGAGTTGAAAAGTTTTTGTAGATTAGATTGCATGAGTCTAATACTTCCTGAGGCTGAGCTTTTATCCATTTTCCTTTCTTTAAAAAGAGAGTGAGTAAAACTTACGTCTTCATACTATCTTCGTGAACATTTTGCCTGTTTTGAATTCTTTTATCCATTCCCTACCTCAGCACAATTTTGACGGCAGGTGTCCTTTACAGCCCTGTTTGCTTATGAATGGTAAGTGACTATTAGCTGTGGGTTAAAAGTTGCTCTTGCGGGAATCGGCCACAAGGCGGCAGCATTTCTCCTTTACCAAATCTGGTTACTAGGGCAACAGAGCCTTACTGGAAGTGGTGTTCTAGGTGTTAATTAGAATAGAATGTGCGAGGAAAAAGCCCTTTAAGTTTATGTCTCATTATTTCTTGTTGGTATTTTTAACTTAATTTTTATTTTTTATCACAGCAAACTTGATTACAATGTTTTGTTTGTTCTAGGTGTGCAAGATGTGGTTCTTTCACACATATACATATATCTATTCTTCTTCGGATCCTTTTCCCATGTAGGTTATGACACAATGTTGAGTAGTCTTCTCTTGGTATTGCGTAGGTCTTTGGTGATTATATATTTCACATGTGTTTGTATCTCTCTGTTAACCTCAATATGGTAATGTATCCAATCCTCACACCTGTCCATTTGGTGAACCATAAGTTTTTTTAATGAATCTATGATAGTGTTTGTGGAAATATCTTTGTTTGTATCATTTTTTAGGTAACCCCTATATGTGATATGATAGGATATGTGTCTTTCGCTTTCTCACTTACTCCAAGTTGCATGATTACTTCTAGACTCATCTATGGTGCTGCAAATGGCATTGTATCATTTTTTCAGTAGCTCACATTCCATCTGTACAGGTAGCAGTTCTTCTTTGTCCACCCATCTGTCGATGGACTTTTTGGTTACTTCCATATCTTGGCTATTGTCATACTATGCAGTGCAGATTTGCGTGCCTGTGTCCTTCCAATTCTGTCTTCTTAGTTTATAGGTCCAGGAATAGGTCTGCTGGATCATACGCTAGCTCAATGTTTACCTTTTAAAGGCACCTCTCTTCTGTTCTCCTTAGTGGTTCTTTCCAGGTTATGTCCCACTTAATGTGGAGGGCATGTATTTCTTCCCAGCACCTTCAGGATTTATTCTTTGTAGTTTTTGCTGATGATTATTCTGAGTGGTGTGAGCTGATACCTCTTTGTGGTTGAATTTGCATGTGTCTCATAATGCGTTGAAATTGAGCTTTAAGACATGTCCTTTTAATTTTTCCAGCTGTGATTAGAGCTTATTTCTTCAAAGTGTTTTCTTAAAGTATGTGTCACCATTTGAAATATTTTGGCCATTATCTCCCTCAAGACATTTTGAGGGCAGGTTTCATTTACAGCCCTGCAGTACTTGTTCATATGAAGTGACATTAGCTCAGGCTTTAAACCTGCTTTTGCAGGTAACGGCCAGAGAGCGGCAGCCTTTCTACATTCCCCTTGCTGGTACTAGGGAAACAGACCTACCGGCCAGTGGTGTTCTTCGGTTATAAATTAGAGTGCAATGTGCCCGGATAAACCCACAAATGTTGATGTCTCCTTGCTTTTGTTTGTTTTTAAATTTAATTTATATTTATTATTAGAGTAATATTCCATTTTGTAAGTGGACCACTTCTTCTTGGTGCATTCCTCGGTTGATGGACATTTTCATTGCTTCCACGTGCTGGCTATGGTAAATCTTGCCGGCGTACAGGTTTGCCAGCCTGTGACTTTTTGATTCTCATTTTCTCAGGTGATAGGCCAAGCAGTGGTTGTGATTGATTGACTGGTAGCTCAATGTTTCCCTTTTCAAAGCACCTACACTGTGTTTTCATTAGTGGCTCTTTACGTGCCACCCCTTACAAAAGAGGGTACGCATTTCTCCACACTCCCTTCACCATTTATTTTTTGCAGCATTTTTCCTAATGGCCATTCTGACTGCTGTGAGCTGATAGGTTTTTGTATTATGGGTATGCATGTCATTAAATTTTTTTTAATTCGTCATATTCCTACCCCTTTTTCTTTTCTCTTAAAAGAAAAACCCGTGAGTACAATAGAGCTCTTGAAATTGTCTGCTTCGAAGGTTGCCCTCTTGTGAAGTTTTTGGTCGATTTTTGACCCCAGAAATTTTCTGGAGGGCAAGTGTCATTTACAGAACGGCAAGTTGGTGAAAATTTAGTGACCTTTTGCAGTAGGTTCAAAGCTGCTGTTGTGGGAAACGGCCACAAGGAGGTAGCATTTCTCCATTCCCCAATCTGGGTACTAGGGCAGCAGAGCCTTTCTGGAAGTCATTGTCCTAGGTTGTAAATTAGAATGGAATTTGCCAGGAGAAGTCCCCATAAGTTTATGTCTCATTACTTCTTCTTGGTTTTTAAATTTTTTTAATCTGGGTAAAGTTTAGAATATTGTTTGTCTTTGGTGTACGCAGTCTGGTTCCTTTGTACATTATGTATGTCTATTAATGTACAGATCCTCTTCCCATGTAAAATATTACAGTGTTCCGTTGACCTCCCTTGCTATATGTTCGGTCTTTTTGATACATGTATATAATATGTATTTGTATATGTATAGTAACACTAATCTTCATTTCTCAATTTCCCCCCTCCTTTCCTTTCAGATGAGCATAGTTTGATTTCTAAGCCTGTGAGTGTCTTTCTCTTTGGAAATATGTTCATCTGTGTCAGTTATTAGATAATGCCATAAGTGATAATATAGTATATAGGTGTTTTGCTGTCCGACCTACTTCATGTTTTGTGATTATCTCCAGGCTCATCTATGGTGCCTCAAAGAGCAGTGCTTCAATGTTTTCCATGGCTAATATTCCATTGTGTACATGGACCACTTCTTCTTGGTGCATTCCTCTGTTGATGGACATTTTCGTTGCTTCCAAGTGTTGCCTATGGTAAATATTGCTGGAGTGCAGGATTGCCAGCCTGTGATTTTTGATTTTCATTTTCTCAGGTGATAGACCCAGCAGTGGGTATGATTGATTGACTGGTATGGTAGGTCAACGTTTACCTTTTCAAGGCACCTCAATTGTGCTTTCATTAGTGGCTCTTACCACATCCCCATTAGAATCGAGGGTACACATTTCTCCACAATCACGTCAGCATTTATTGTTTGCAGCATTTTTGTTGATGGCAGTTCTGACTGGTGTGAGCTGATAGGTTTTTGTAATTTGGGTTTACATGTCTGTAAAAATTCCTACAATTCATCATTTTTCCACGCCTTTTTCTTTTCTGTTAAAAGAAAAAAGAAAAAAAGTGTGAGTATAATATACCTCTTCAAATTTTCTTTTTGGAAGGTTGCACTCTGGAATTTTTTGGTCGATTTTCGACCTCAGTATTTTTTGGAGGGCCGGTGTCATTTACAGACCTGCAATTGGTGAATATTTAGTGACCTTTTGCAGTGGGTTTAAAGCTGCTCTTGTGGGAAACGGCCACCAGGATGCAGCATTTCTCCATTCCCAAATCTGGGTTACTAGGGCATCAGAGCCATTCTGGAAGTTGTTTGCCTAGGTTTTAAATTTGGATGGAATGTGCCAGGAAAACCCCCCATAAGTTTATGTCTCATTACTCCTAGTTCGTTGTTTTAATTTTTTCAACTGGGGTAATGGTAAGAATGTTGTTCGTCCAACGTGTACACACTCTGGTTCATCTACATATTGTATATAACTATTTATGTAGAGATCCTCTTTCCGTGTAAATTATTACAGAGTGTTCCATAATCCTTCCTTGCTATATGGTTGGTCTTTTTGATATATGTATATAATATGTATTTGTATACATATGGTAACGCTAATCTTCATTTATCCATTCCCCCCACCTTTCCTTTTAGATAAGCATAGTTTTTTTTTAATAAGTCTGTGATTGACTTTCTGTGTGGAAATATGTTCATTTGTGTCAGTTATTAGATAACGCCTATAAGTGATATCATAGGATATAGGACTTTTGCTTTCCGACTTACCTCATGTTCTGTGATTATCTCCAAGATCATCTATGGTGCCTCAAATAGCAGTGTTTCATTGTTTTCCGTGGCTAGTATTCATTGTGTACATGGACCACTTCTTCTTTATCGTTTCATCTGTTGATGGACATTTTGGTTGCTTCACTGTCTTGTCTATTGTGAATCAGGCTGCAGTGCAGCTATTGCAGCCCGGGTCTTCTTCATTCTGGTCTTCTCAGGTGAGTGGCCCATTGGTGTGCCTGCTGGATGGAATGGTACCTCAATTTTTCCTTTTAAACGCAGCTCCTTTCTGTTGTCATTATTTGCGTTTAACCCTCTTACATCTCACCAGCAGCTAGAGGGTACACAGTTCTCTAAAACCTCTTCAGCATTTATTGTTTGTAGACTTTTTGCCAATGGTCAGTCGATTGGTGTGAGTTGAAAAGTTTTTGTAGATTAGATTGCATGAGTCTAATACTTCCTGAGGCTGAGCTTTTATCCATTTTCCTTTCTTTAAAAAGAGAGTGAGTAAAACTTACGTCTTCATACTATCTTCGTGAACATTTTGCCTGTTTTGAATTCTTTTATCCATTCCCTACCTCAGCACAATTTTGACGGCAGGTGTCCTTTACAGCCCTGTTTGCTTATGAATGGTAAGTGACTATTAGCTGTGGGTTAAAAGTTGCTCTTGCGGGAATCGGCCACAAGGCGGCAGCATTTCTCCTTTACCAAATCTGGTTACTAGGGCAACAGAGCCTTACTGGAAGTGGTGTTCTAGGTGTTAATTAGAATAGAATGTGCGAGGAAAAAGCCCTTTAAGTTTATGTCTCATTATTTCTTGTTGGTATTTTTAACTTAATTTTTATTTTTTATCACAGCAAACTTGATTACAATGTTTTGTTTGTTCTAGGTGTGCAAGATGTGGTTCTTTCACACATATACATATATCTATTCTTCTTCGGATCCTTTTCCCATGTAGGTTATGACACAATGTTGAGTAGTCTTCTCTTGGTATTGCGTAGGTCTTTGGTGATTATATATTTCACATGTGTTTGTATCTCTCTGTTAACCTCAATATGGTAATGTATCCAATCCTCACACCTGTCCATTTGGTGAACCATAAGTTTTTTTAATGAATCTATGATAGTGTTTGTGGAAATATCTTTGTTTGTATCATTTTTTAGGTAACCCCTATATGTGATATGATAGGATATGTGTCTTTCGCTTTCTCACTTACTCCAAGTTGCATGATTACTTCTAGACTCATCTATGGTGCTGCAAATGGCATTGTATCATTTTTTCAGTAGCTCACATTCCATCTGTACAGGTAGCAGTTCTTCTTTGTCCACCCATCTGTCGATGGACTTTTTGGTTACTTCCATATCTTGGCTATTGTCATACTATGCAGTGCAGATTTGCGTGCCTGTGTCCTTCCAATTCTGTCTTCTTAGTTTATAGGTCCAGGAATAGGTCTGCTGGATCATACGCTAGCTCAATGTTTACCTTTTAAAGGCACCTCTCTTCTGTTCTCCTTAGTGGTTCTTTCCAGGTTATGTCCCACTTAATGTGGAGGGCATGTATTTCTTCCCAGCACCTTCAGGATTTATTCTTTGTAGTTTTTGCTGATGATTATTCTGAGTGGTGTGAGCTGATACCTCTTTGTGGTTGAATTTGCATGTGTCTCATAATGCGTTGAAATTGAGCTTTAAGACATGTCCTTTTAATTTTTCCAGCTGTGATTAGAGCTTATTTCTTCAAAGTGTTTTCTTAAAGTATGTGTCACCATTTGAAATATTTTGGCCATTATCTCCCTCAAGACATTTTGAGGGCAGGTTTCATTTACAGCCCTGCAGTACTTGTTCATATGAAGTGACATTAGCTCAGGCTTTAAACCTGCTTTTGCAGGTAACGGCCAGAGAGCGGCAGCCTTTCTACATTCCCCTTGCTGGTACTAGGGAAACAGACCTACCGGCCAGTGGTGTTCTTCGGTTATAAATTAGAGTGCAATGTGCCCGGATAAACCCACAAATGTTGATGTCTCCTTGCTTTTGTTTGTTTTTAAATTTAATTTATATTTATTATTAGAGTAATATTCCATTTTGTAAGTGGACCACTTCTTCTTGGTGCATTCCTCGGTTGATGGACATTTTCATTGCTTCCACGTGCTGGCTATGGTAAATCTTGCCGGCGTACAGGTTTGCCAGCCTGTGACTTTTTGATTCTCATTTTCTCAGGTGATAGGCCAAGCAGTGGTTGTGATTGATTGACTGGTAGCTCAATGTTTCCCTTTTCAAAGCACCTACACTGTGTTTTCATTAGTGGCTCTTTACGTGCCACCCCTTACAAAAGAGGGTACGCATTTCTCCACACTCCCTTCACCATTTATTTTTTGCAGCATTTTTCCTAATGGCCATTCTGACTGCTGTGAGCTGATAGGTTTTTGTATTATGGGTATGCATGTCATTAAATTTTTTTTAATTCGTCATATTCCTACCCCTTTTTCTTTTCTCTTAAAAGAAAAACCCGTGAGTACAATATAGCTCTTGAAATTGTCTGCTTCGAAGGTTGCCCTCTTGTGAAGTTTTTGGTCGATTTTTGACCCCAGAAATTTTCTGGAGGGCAAGTGTCATTTACAGAACGGCACGTTGGTGAAAATTTAGTGACCTTTTGCAGTAGGTTCAAAGCTGCTGTTGTGGGAAACGGCCACAAGGAGGTAGCATTTCTCCATTCCCCAATCTGGGTACTAGGGCAGCAGAGCCTTTCTGGAAGTCATTGTCCTAGGTTGTAAATTAGAATGGAATTTGCCAGGAGAAGTCCCCATAAGTTTATGTCTCATTACTTCTTCTTGGTTTTTAAATTTTTTTAATCTGGGTAAAGTTTAGAATATTGTTTGTCTTTGGTGTACGCAGTCTGGTTCCTTTGTACATTATGTATGTCTATTAATGTACAGATCCTCTTCCCATGTAAAATATTACAGTGTTCCGTTGACCTCCCTTGCTATATGTTCGGTCTTTTTGATACATGTATATAATATGTATTTGTATATGTATAGTAACACTAATCTTCATTTCTCAATTTCCCCCCTCCTTTCCTTTCAGATGAGCATAGTTTGATTTCTAAGCCTGTGAGTGTCTTTCTCTTTGGAAATATGTTCATCTGTGTCAGTTATTAGATAATGCCATAAGTGATAATATAGTATATAGGTGTTTTGCTGTCCGACCTACTTCATGTTTTGTGATTATCTCCAGGCTCATCTATGGTGCCTCAAAGAGCAGTGCTTCAATGTTTTCCATGGCTAATATTCCATTGTGTACATGGACCACTTCTTCTTGGTGCATTCCTCTGTTGATGGACATTTTCGTTGCTTCCAAGTGTTGCCTATGGTAAATATTGCTGGAGTGCAGGATTGCCAGCCTGTGATTTTTGATTTTCATTTTCTCAGGTGATAGACCCAGCAGTGGGTATGATTGATTGACTGGTATGGTAGGTCAACGTTTACCTTTTCAAGGCACCTCAATTGTGCTTTCATTAGTGGCTCTTACCACATCCCCATTAGAATCGAGGGTACACATTTCTCCACAATCACGTCAGCATTTATTGTTTGCAGCATTTTTGTTGATGGCAGTTCTGACTGGTGTGAGCTGATAGGTTTTTGTAATTTGGGTTTACATGTCTGTAAAAATTCCTACAATTCATCATTTTTCCACGCCTTTTTCTTTTCTGTTAAAAGAAAAAAGAAAAAAAGTGTGAGTATAATATACCTCTTCAAATTTTCTTTTTGGAAGGTTGCACTCTGGAATTTTTTGGTCGATTTTCGACCTCAGTATTTTTTGGAGGGCCGGTGTCATTTACAGACCTGCAATTGGTGAATATTTAGTGACCTTTTGCAGTGGGTTTAAAGCTGCTCTTGTGGGAAACGGCCACCAGGATGCAGCATTTCTCCATTCCCAAATCTGGGTTACTAGGGCATCAGAGCCATTCTGGAAGTTGTTTGCCTAGGTTTTAAATTTGGATGGAATGTGCCAGGAAAACCCCCCATAAGTTTATGTCTCATTACTCCTAGTTCGTTGTTTTAATTTTTTCAACTGGGGTAATGGTAAGAATGTTGTTCGTCCAACGTGTACACACTCTGGTTCATCTACATATTGTATATAACTATTTATGTAGAGATCCTCTTTCCGTGTAAATTATTACAGAGTGTTCCATAATCCTTCCTTGCTATATGGTTGGTCTTTTTGATATATGTATATAATATGTATTTGTATACATATGGTAACGCTAATCTTCATTTATCCATTCCCCCCACCTTTCCTTTTAGATAAGCATAGTTTTTTTTTAATAAGTCTGTGATTGACTTTCTGTGTGGAAATATGTTCATTTGTGTCAGTTATTAGATAACGCCTATAAGTGATATCATAGGATATAGGACTTTTGCTTTCCGACTTACCTCATGTTCTGTGATTATCTCCAAGATCATCTATGGTGCCTCAAAGAGCAGTGTTTCATTGTTTTCCGTGGCTAGTATTCATTGTGTACATGGACCACTTCTTCTTTATCGTTTCATCTGTTGATGGACATTTTGGTTGCTTCACTGTCTTGTCTATTGTGAATCAGGCTGCAGTGCAGCTATTGCAGCCCGGGTCTTCTTCATTCTGGTCTTCTCAGGTGAGTGGCCCATTGGTGTGCCTGCTGGATGGAATGGTACCTCAATTTTTCCTTTTAAACGCAGCTCCTTTCTGTTGTCATTATTTGCGTTTAACCCTCTTACATCTCACCAGCAGCTAGAGGGTACACAGTTCTCTAAAACCTCTTCAGCATTTATTGTTTGTAGACTTTTTGCCAATGGTCAGTCGATTGGTGTGAGTTGAAAAGTTTTTGTAGATTAGATTGCATGAGTCTAATACTTCCTGAGGCTGAGCTTTTATCCATTTTCCTTTCTTTAAAAAGAGAGTGAGTAAAACTTACGTCTTCATACTATCTTCGTGAACATTTTGCCTGTTTTGAATTCTTTTATCCATTCCCTACCTCAGCACAATT